>NC_052360.1:7836521-8152084 GCF_009727055.1 Benincasa hispida | reverse complement strand
CCTTACACCAAGTCCGAACAGAGCCCACACTCTGAATTATCACACCGAGAATACCAAGGTCGCCTTGTTGGTGGTGTCAGACTCAACTCGACACCGTCGAGATTTTCTGGAGGTCGTTCTCTGTTGCGGAAAAGTTCGTGACCGAGGAGATCGTTAAGGACGAGTGTGAAGTGTTCATGCTGTGTTCGTGCGATGTTATGGTCGTGTAGATCGAGTGTTCGTGGTCGCTGTTGTTCAATCAGAGTGCACATTGGAGCGTAGAGACGCATCCTCTTATGTGCGTAAAGTGTTACTCTCTGTTCCTTTGTATTTTACATGCTGTAATTTCTGGAAATATTTGTATAACCATTTGTTTGAAGTCGACTGTAAATGTTTTGTTGATTCACGATTGTAATTTGGAATAGTCTTGTTCTGCTGCTCATGAAAATCTCGATTTCGATTTCCTTTACTAACATCTAAAAAGCGGGTTGTACTCGTAGTGTCACCAGGATAAGGTACCCAACTTGATCCATCTAATATAGACTATTTAGGTTATACCTTAAACATGATCCACCTGTATGTCTCTACATACATGTTTAAGCTACATAAGATAACCTTGGATGTTAGTTTATTGGTTTGTGGGTTAATGCTACTAAATGTCGAATAAACATTTCATATTTTATTAAATAAATAAAATTATTTGTACATTACAATTACAAACTACAGGTTGATTATAAAATGCGTATGATACTATATTTATAAATCATAAAAGCAGTAATAGTATTTCACTAAATTTTAGGTTGATTATAAACTGTTAATTAATTTATGAATGTGTTTTGGGAGAATTTTTTTATTTCTTAAGTAATTTTACATTTAAATTTGTTACACTTTATTGTATGTTTGTAATATTTGTTTAAGTCTGATCGAGGTTATTAAAGATGTCTCTGCATTCAGTCTTGTCGAGTAAAGGTTGTTATATGAAAATGCTGACTCTGTAAAATACTTTCCTTATGTGGAATTGTCTGCCTATAGTATTCTTGTAGATCCCTTCCTTTTCTGTGTGCAATAATTTTTAGAAGGTAAGATTGCTCTTTCCTGTATCTACTATGCTTATTTAAGAATGTTAAGTTGAGGATTTAGGGTTGGCCGTTTTGTACAAAAGACTTTAAGAGTAGTGTATCTTGTGAAGAACATTTGTCACAAGTGTTTGTGTTGTTTATCTTTGAAGGTGTGAAATATTGTTTTGCTGTGAGGTTGGCAACTTACTCCAAGTCGATTGTGTGTTTCATCCATATACTCCTTGAGCAGGGATTCTTAAGCTTAGAGGGAGCCTAAGCCAATTGAGTGAAGTAGTCTTTGTTTGAAAGGGTAAGATAAGGTGCAAGTGAAAGGGAGTCTCATGACTTAAAGGGAGCTTAAGTCTTGTCGAGAAGGAGTCTTTGTCTTAGGGGGATCCTGAGACATTCTTCACTGCTATCATTACTTAGGGGAAGCCTATAAATATCCGTGAAAAGTAGTCTCAGATCTAGGGAGAGTCTAGGTAAATAGTTAAGTGGTTAAGCTCTATAGAGGTCATTGTAATTATGTTATCAATAAAGTTATTGTAATTGTTTATCATTTATATTAGTGAACTTATCTTTCTTGGGCTTCCTGTCCCTCAGACGTTGGTGTTATTCACCGAACTGGGTTAATAATCTTTGGTATTTTTTTGTGTGTTTCTTTTTCTTGTTAAATTTTCAGTGGAATGTTGCGACATTACTCATAACATAATTTAACGTACAATAGGTACTTCCATATATTTTTCACTTGGTATTAGAGCAGGTCATTATTATCTCAGTGTTTTGATCTTGGTGTTTAACCATGGAAGGAATCAAAGGATGCGACTCAACTTCGCGTTCACCAGTCTTGAATGGAACAAACTATGCAGATTGGAAGGCAAGAATGACAGCCTTTCTGAAGTCCATTGACAAAAGTTCCTAGAAATCTGTTATCTTTCGCTGGTCTCACCCAGAAATTACTAACACAAAAGGTGAGAAGGAACTCAAACCAAAAGTAAAAAAAGACTGAAGCTAAGGATGAAGCCTTCCTGGGAAACTCTCATGCCTTAAATACCATATTTAATTGATAAAAATATCTTTCGGTTGGTAAATATGTGTGTTTTTGCTAAGGGTACTTGGAATGTTCTTGTTGTGGCTCGCGAAGGAACATCAAAAGTTAAAATTTTAAAACTTCAATTGTTAGCTACTAAGTTTGAAAATCTTAAGATGCAGGAAGACAAGACTATAACAGAGTTTAATGTGAGATTACTTAATCTTGCAAATGAATAATTTCCTCTGGGTAAAAAAATCTCGAAAGAGGAACTAGTTAGAAAAATTGTAACATCTCTTCCCAAGAAGTTTAACATGAAAGTCACTGCAATTAAAGAAGCTCAAGATACCTCATCCATACCTCATCCATGAAAGTGGATGATCTTTTTGGTTTTCTACTCACATTTGAAATATCTCTGGATGATGGGATTGAAAAAAAGAGTAAAGGGATTGCTTTACAATTTTCTATTGTAGATAAAGAATCAGATTGAACATGTAGAAGATTTAGAAGAAAATCTTGTTGATGAGATTTCTCTTTTGTCCAAACAATTCTCTCGTGTGCAAAAGAAATTTAACAAAAGACCAAGCTCCTTCCCTTCTTAGAATACTAAGTCAGGAGGCAATGTAGGGTTTGGTTCTCAAAAGGTTCAGTGAACAAAGAAGGATGTGGATAAAGTAGAATTCTTTGCTAACTAGAAATTTATTAAATGTAGAGAGTATGAAGGATGACACGTGCAAGTGTACACGTTGAAGTAATAAAATCCCAATAAACTGGGTTTCGTCCTTGAGGAAGTAGATATTTGATTTAACTAGCTATCGGACAATCTTCTCAACTTTATTTAGGGAATTGAAACAAGATGATCTTGTAAGCAATAAACTAAAGAAAGAAAATAAACGTTTAAACAAGGGATTCACTTGACTAAGATGTCCTAGGGTATTGGTCTCATTCAATATTGTTATGGATTCAAAATATTTTTTTTAATTAAAACAATATATCAACTTAGGCTTAGATGGTCTATGATCCGGGTTTCCTCTTACGAGCTCCACCTTTTTTTATGTCTAAAAGCAAATTTTATTTTCATACAATTGAAACTAATAAACATAGCATTAAGCCTCTTTATTATTAGCCTCTAACACTTTCCTATCACTCACATGCATATTCCAATGTCAGTTTATTATGCTAGTTCCAATTTAGAAACCTCTTTCTCGAGTAGATTAAAAAATCCTAAATCAATCAAATGGTGATCAAACATTCAATTGGGAAAAGTACAAACATGATAAAAGGCCAAAGCATTCAATTAGTTAATATAATTAAGAATCATCCATAAACAATATTGAAATCAATCAAACCCTAGAACTACGAAATAGTTTAGCTACTCATGTTTAGAATACAAGTTTAAACATGTTGCATAGAGATACAACGAAAGATATTAAATAAAAGAAAAAATTAGCCGTCAATTAATCCATTGTCGATAATGCATCAACGTCTCATTCTCAACCCAACTTCAATCAACTCCACGATTAGGCTCTGAAAACCCTATGAATGGCAACCTCTCAGCCTTTGTGGAAAATCCTAAGTGATCATATGTTGGACTCCCCTCAAATTTATGTGAAAAAGAAGTCGCAGCGTTGCGACACTCTTGCAAAAAAAGCCTTTCCATGACGCACAAACATTGGCAGACGACAGTCATGAGCTTTTAATGACGAACGATAGAAAATTTGCATAGAAATCTCTTGAAAAAAGTTACGGACACGGCGTGGCTCCGCGCTTTTTAGCCCTTTTTTAATTTTTTTTTTTTGCCCTAGATCAAAGTTTGAGCTTTCTAAGGGGTATTTTGGTCTTTTTATATCATATTTGACTCTTTCTACTCCAAGTGACCGTTTCCTACAAAATAAATAAATAAAATAATAAAGAATTATTTTATGCAATAAAACCAAAAAAAATCTAAGCCTAAGAACGAATTTTTGAGGTGTGTTTCAAAGGCTTTGGAAACTTTTAGGCTAAATGTCCGACCTTTTTAAAATGGCAGAATAAAGTGTATGTACTAGCTCTACTTATTGAGGAGTCTGATAAGGGTTGTGAATATGATAGAGATGTTAGAGCTCTTATCAGTTGCATTTCCATTAACAGCTTAAAAGAAAAACTTTGGGAACATGGTTTTATAATTTTTAGTGATGAAAATGAAGCTTCTGATTCTTCTGTCGTGTCAGCCTATCGTAATCTATATAAATAATGGTGTGAAGACAGTAGGGCTTTGGAAGTTCAAAAGACCGGACTTGATTAATTATCTGCTAACAATGTGATAACTTATAGAAATACAAGTTATTATAGCTTTTTATTTAGAATAATTAGGAGAATTCAAAGGAAAATGCATTAATTTGAAATGAAATTCATAGGAATAAATTAAACTTTGCGTTCATGTGATTACAAAACTTATTATCTTAAAAATTAAGAAATCTAGCAGCTTTAAACTCAGGATTTGTATGAAAAGAAGCAAAAATCAACCAAGGAAAGAAGAGTTGCAGTCGTAGACGCATCAAAAGAGATCAAATCAAACTTCAGCTTTGCATGTGAAGAACCATACGTTGAACATAAATATTTAGAGTAAAAAACGGAAAACGCATGGGTGGATGTCAAATCAAAGTGCAAATTGGTAGCTAATTTGAGACAGTCGCGCTAAAACCAATGAATCTGTGACGCAAGTATTTGGAACAGCAACCCATAAAATTAAATGCAGAGGTATTAGGCAATCATTAGAAAGAAGTAAAAAAACATTCTAGTGATGCCTATAAATAGCCATTTGAGAATCAAATTAAGTGTAGGACTTTCTTCCAAGAAATTGGCCGAAATTCTATCCAAATTTCTTTGCACTTCCACCATTGTCTTCAACCTCTCGAGCTTCACTTTGAGGAATTCTGAGTAAGAACTTATAACTCAATTTTCTTCTTTGAAAAGGGAAAAAGCACCGCCACCTCCACAACAACCACATTCGTAGTAGCCTCCATCCAAGCCAAAGGAAAAACAAGACATCACGACCGACGACTTGACATGTTGCATCTTTGATCTTTATTCCATTTTTCTTGTTAATTTGGTTAGTATTAATATATTTGAGATTGAGAAATTTCTATTCCTTAATATAATTTGATTTCTACCATCTTTCATCCATCTATGTCTTATCTTTCTTGAATCACGTGCAACTAAATTTCTAATGAGTTGAGAAGGTTAAACTAGCATTTTCACAAGTTTTTCATTGTTAAAGTTCATCTTGTTTAATGTGAGACTAAAAATATTGCTTGAATCCATTTGAAAAATCGATTTAAGTAAAACCAATTAATTGCTTGAGAAAGTAAGTGATTTGGACGTCATTAAGCATGGAAAGAAGAAGCTTTAGAAATAAAGTCAACCTTTTGTCTAAAATTAAATTGAGCATGCGTTCTAGAGATAGGGTAAATGTGGCTCAACAATGCTAAAAGGCGAGTTCTTTATTTTATTAGTTAAAGAAATGAACGCATAACTCATGCACCACTTAGGAAAATGTTAGTAACCTTTGTCAACTCTGTTTTATCAACCGACTTTTCCTTCACTTCTAGTTGCTTAATTGTGTTTGTATTTGTCATCATCATCTTCACTTCATCATTCCACGCATCATAACACACTCAACGCATCATCACTCACCACCATTTGTAGTCTATTCATTACTTTAGCTCACACACTTGCCGCATTAATTAAGAACTTATCGCATTAAGATCATTTATCATGCTCAAACACATCTTTAGTCTATAGTCTCTGTGTTCGACCTTGGACTCACCAAGAAATCTATCTGAACTTATGCTTGGGTCTAAGTGGAGAAAACATTGCGTTCAATATAGATCATTTATCATATTTAGCAATTAAAGCATAACATAAGGCAATCATTAAATTGTTGACAATCAACAAAGCCACCAATCATTTTCAATGCAACACAATGCTAGACTCATGATTGTTATTTTATATCTCAAAGGAAAATTGAATAAAGCTAAGACCGAAAAAGAGGTTCTGAGTAAGTTGTTAGAACTTTAAATTCTGGAACTAATGACCTAGAATAAATTTTCTCTGTGGGTCAAAACTCAAAAGATGTTCGAGGTATTAAATGTTCCAGATCCAGTAAAGAAAATAAAAGAGAGGAAGCTGACAAAGGAAAGCAGAAAATCATTTTTGTCAAAGAGCAAGAACCATGGAAGAATATCCAGTTAGCAAGTTCAACCTACAAGTCTTATCACAGGACTGATCTGCAAGCTAGAAGACAATGGATATGTCATTACTGTGGGAAGAGAGGTCATATTAAACCTCATTGCTACGAACTCTTTGGCTATCCAAGCCAGAGTTTTGGATCAAGAATCCTTGTTCATAGCTTTATTATGAGAAGTGGTCCTCATAAAATCAAGCAAGTCTAGAGAGTTAAAAGAAATTCAAACCACTACAATGTGGTACTTATTTCTCTTAGATTCTCTACCAAAGGGGATTTTTCTTTTTAATTATTATTATAGTGGCTGCTCAAGGCACATGACTAGAAAGAAAGCATATATCTCTGAACTTCAAGTAGCCAACTTAGATAAAGTTATCTTTGGAGATGGAGCACAAGGAAAAATTGTTGGCAAAAGAAAACTAAAGTATCCAGGGCTCCCTACACTTGATGATGTTATGCTACTTGAAGGGCTCACTGCAAATCTCATTAGAATTAACTAATTTTGTGACCAGGGTCTGAATGTAAGTTTCACCAAAGATAGATGTCTTGTCACTAACAATTCTAAGGCTCTCATTATGATAGGTAAGTGTACAACTGATAACTATTATCTCTGATCTCCAATGAAAACTAACCCTTCTTGTTCAAATGTGATGAAATCATTCTATGGCCAAGGGTAGAGCCAAATAGGGGTGCCCCCCCCCCCCCCCCCCCCCCCAAGATTATCGAATTTTATATTTTTAATATACATTTTTAAGTAATAGTTAATAATATTATTAATAAATGTACTCTTATTACTAAATCCTGTTTGTGGTTCAGTGATTAAAAGGTTGATTGAACTTGTTCAAGATCCGAGTTTGATTCCCGTTGAATTTGATTTTAAAGTCCCCTCAAATTGAAATAGTCCCTAATTCTGCTTGCCAATCGAATTTTATAGAAATAAAAGAAAAAAAAATTAAAGTAGTCTGCCTGCCATTCCTCAAAATTTGGTTTATTTAAAAAAAGTTCGATTTAAAATAGGCCGCCTACCACTTGAATTTGATGGAAATAAAAAATAAAAAAAAAAAAGATCGATTTAAAATAGTCAGACCAGACCAACTCGAACTGACCCGAACCGCTTCGAACTGGATCCCAAAATAAGAACCGAGCCAATCAGTGCTAAACTAGACCAAAACACCTTAAACCAGCCGAATCGGACCGAACCACCCTAAATTACCGCCTGCCATTTTAATTTCAGAGTTCAAGCTTGAGGATTATCTGTTGTCACTCGTTTGGATATACAAACTTGGCAAGTAAATTTTAAAATCTTTTTAGACTTTAAGTTTGTATGCTTTTAAATCTATATAATAGAATGAATATCCTTATTATTAATTATTTTGTAAAGTTAATTCTAAATTAATATGGAGAGATATTATAGAAGAAAATAACAACAAAGACAATAGAGACATTGTCTTTAAAGAAGAAAAATATTTTGGGTTTTGATTGTCTTATATAGAATTCAATCTAGAAGAACTACCCACAGATCCTGGTCTAAGAACCAAATTTATGATTATAATTATAATATTCGAGATCAAGTTCGTAGAACATATTTATTAAAAGATCCTTGTTAACCTCAAAATCATACTTTTCTACTTAAGAAATTCGATACATAGTGAAAACGATTTAACCTAGTTTGGTCTAGTGATTATTCTAATTGGTTAGTGTTAGGATTGGTGTCCTAAATCTCTCTTGTATTCTTGTAGTTGTAAACCCTGCCTAAACAAATTATTATTATTAAAATGATTGTTATTTTATTAGCATACACTCAATCCAATAAATAAAGATTCTAGGTTATTTTATGTAATTTAAACATATATGTAGAGACATACAAGTGGATCATGTTTAAATGATAACCTAAATGATCTGTAGTAGATGGATAAGGTTGGGTACCCCTTACCCTTACCCTTCCTTTTTCTGCAACTTTCTTTTCCTTGTTTGTCATGGGAGTCTTCCCCTTACCCTTCGTTTTCATTTGAACATTTTTGTTCTTTGAAGGTCCAACTTTAGTTTTAGAGGACGATCCTTTTAAAACTTTCTTTGTGGTGAACACATTTGCCTCCACTTCTTTCCCCTTAGACTTTGTAAGAGTTTGAAAACACTGGAGCTCGTTAAGAAGGGTTGTCAGATTAAACTCTATCTTATTCAAAGAAGCATTTGATTGAAAAGGTATGAAGCTTCTTTGGAAGAGACTCCATAATAAAGCTAACCTGATTTGCCTCGTCGATGGCGCCACTATTCACTTTAGCAATATTGAAGTGGACCATTATATCCAGGACATGTTCTCTAACATAGGTCCCTTCCTTCATACGCTTATTGTAAATGTACTTAATTGCCTCGTGTCTTAGGATTGATGACGGTTGCCCGAACATCTCTTTAAATGAATCCATGATAGCCTTAGCTATGCCCAAGGATTCGTATTTCTTCGCCAATACATCAGTCATGCTGGCAAGAATATAGAAACAGGCTTTCTCATTAGCCTTAACCCATCGATCATAAGCATCCGGACTAGTTCGGCTAGCATTCGAGGCAGACACCTGAGGACATTCCTCAAGGAAGACAAATCTCAAGTCATCTATTACTAGTATTGTATTCAGATTGTTTTTCCATGTTGAGTAGTTGTTGCTGTTAAGTTTTTCAGAAGCTAATAATTGAACTAAAGAGCTAGTCATGCTAAAAAGAAAAACATATCCTTTTTAGTAAAAACTTTAATCTTTAAAACCCAATCAAGTTTAGCAAAAAAATAATGCACCCATCATTATTATATTTGTAACGATATTTCAACGTTTAGAATAACCTTAACCGAGGGGTGATCGACTATTCCTCCGTTGAACCAAGACTTTCTTGACTAGATACCATCACCAGAATAACTCTTATTCCTATAGTAACTTACTTATCGCTAATTTGGTCAAGAATTTACTAACACTTGGTAATTCTCGTAAATGTGACCCTCCATTTTCATACCCCAAATATCGGAATCATTATGCTCCCGAATTTAAAAAGGCAAGAACGAAAACAGATCTGAGAAACCCTATCAATTCTAGAGTTCGCAGAGTTCCGAATCCTATAATATAGCCCTTTGATTGGTAAGATCGCTTTAGGGCGACATGCAGACGCATTATAGGAATCTCACGGTACGACCTAATGGAAGAGACCATAGGATGTGTTGACACACTTTCTTCTCCCACTTACTATGAATAACTTCCCCTATTCACCTTGGTATTGACTCATGCAAACACTCTTCGAATGGAGTCTGCTCCCAGGGTGGCTCAAAGCTAAGCATGAATCTCACGGTGTGAATTCTTAGGGACGCTAGAGCTAAAATTACATTACTTCTCTCCAGCTGAAGTTGTCTAGACGATTAGGGTATAAAATACTTAGCGATACATTTCGGCTAACTTAAACATATCCTAAGTCTAGGTGATTCCTCCGAGTATAACTTTTATATTGGATTTTTAACCAACGATGTCTAGGTGATAAACAAATTTTATTACCTCACACCGCTCACGCATGCTCATAAAACCGATTTAACCTAACTCAGACACTGGCTCGATCTCCAGGCAGTAGATGCTTTATGAACCGTCAATTTAAGAACCTTAAACCTTAGTCATCTTATCTGACTTTTTGCCAAGATCTTACCGGGTGGGTTTGCTTGTAACCTTTGTGAATTGTGTGATACTGACGTTTGATATGGTGTGGTTCAGCTATATGGATTCAACGAATATGGAGTTTGATGGAACAGTAACTGATGCTTTAAAAAATGAACGAGATGCAGAAGAAACGGATGCCAATACAAACATTGTTGATGTTGATTCAGCAAATGAGATATCAGATGTTCCAAATCTACCAAAAAGAAGGAAGGTTATGAAAAGATCCATGGTTTTGGATCATTTTGAGAGGCTAAAAGGTGATCCTAAAGACCCTCATGCTCAAATGTAAATACTGTGGAGTTGTTTATGCATGTCATTTAAACGTAATGGTACTGGGACTATGAAAAATCATTTGGAAAACTGTAAAAAAATACCCTTACCAGAAAAAGAGAGATCCAACCCAAATGACATTAGTTTTTAAAACTAAAGACAAAGACAATGTTGGGGATAATACGTCACAACTTGTATGTAAGTCATATAGTTTAGAGAGTTGCTAGGAAACGTTGGTTGAAATGGTAATTGTTGACGAATTGCCATTCAAGTTTGTGGAGGGTAAATGATTTAAGAAATTTGTCAATAGATTAACATATGTAAGTCAACCTAGGTTTCTTGTTCCGTCTCGGTTTACTGTGGCTAAAGATGTGCTTAAGTTGTATGTTAATGAGAAAAAGTGTTTGAAAGACATGTGTGCGAAGAAGAAGTATAGAGTTTCTCTCAACTACGGATTGTTGGACATCGGGACAAAATATAAATTATGTGGTACTAACTGCCCATTTCATAGATTTTGATTGAAGATTACATAAAAGGATACTTAGTTTTTGTCCAATTGAGAATCATAAAGATGATACTATTGGTAAAACCATTGAAAAGAATTTGAAAGATTGGGGCATTGAAAGGGTAATGACTTTGACTGTTGATAATGCAAGTTTGAATGGCACTGTCATTGCTTATCTTATGAAAAGATTCAATAAGGGGTTATTGTTTGGTGGAGAATTTCTGCATGTTCGTTGTTGTGCTCATATATTAAATATCATAGTATGTGATGCTTATAAGGAATATAATGATTGCTTGAAAGGATTCGATATGCTCTACGATTTATAAGATCTTCTCCTGCACGTTTTTTGAAATTTAAAAAGTGCATTGAAATTGAAAAAAAAATTATTGTAAGAGTTATGTATGTCTTGATGTTTCCACTAGATGGAACTCTACATATTTTATGCTTGAGGCAGCTGTGAAGTTTGAAAAGGCTTTTGATAGATTAGAAGATGAAGATGCTTCTTATAGACACGATTTGTCACCAAATAAGGAAGATTGGACAAATGCTAAGATGTTGATTAGGTTTTTAAAGGTCTTTTATGATGTGACGTTGAAAATTTCAGGGTCTTTGTACACTCATTCGAATATGGTTTTTCATCAGATTACAATGGTTCAAAATTGTATATGTTTGAATGCTGGTAGTGCAAATGTTGTTTGGGTTGATGCTCTGAAGTCTCGCGTCCTATAGTTTATAAATAGTATATACGAACACCTGTGTTGTTAATATATGATATTTACTTCACATCTTGTTTTTTGCTCAGTTATTTGTTTTATTTGCTTTACCACAAACCAATAAACATAAAATCCCTGGTTATCTGTATGTGACTCAAGAATGTATGTGGTGACATACTGTGGATCATGTTTTGAGTGATAACCAAAATGGTCTAGCAAATGGTAGAGGAGGGAAATCTTATCTGGTAACACAGGACGTGGCTCGCTTTGTGGAATGGTCACAAGTGTTGTGACTTGTCACAGATGATTTAATCCTGATCATTCGTGTTGGGGACATGCGAGCGTGGGCGTCTTATACAAAGAGTTGTATAAGACCTGACCATGAAGTGTTAATGTCTCGTTATATAACACCGTTCATCGACGAACTTCACTTCACTAGGATGACCATAGGTAACATGACCTCAATCCTCAGTGAGTTGGGAACTCCTGCCATTGAGGGCGATCCTTTGGTTTGTATGGGTGCGAGTGGCCAGGTCATTGATTCAAACCTACCATCTTGGGGATTCGTCTGATTTGGGAGCTGGGAACTCAACTACACAAGATGAAATTCACTCCTTCCCCGAGGTAGGAGTAAGTAGATAAGTGGTTCCCCCACACACCTTCTCTTGGCCTGAGAGGTGTCCACACATAGTTAGACTATATTGTATTGTTCATTAGAGGAATAAGTGGTACTTAAGGAGTGAGATGTAACTACATAGGCAAAACAGTAAATTGGCCCAACTGTACTTACGAGCATCTGTGAAGGGTCATCATACTCATGATTGGTTATATCCAATGGACACAGAAATATATCTATGGTAAGAAGAGTTCAGCTGTTGGTCTTTAGTGGAGTCACTGACAGTTAACGGATGGTGGATCTCGTGGCTAAAGAGTTTAGTCAGCTATTCACGTACCGTTGGAGCTTCGAGCCACATGTCCACTAGGTTACCTAGGTAGCTTGGTTAATTTGAAATGTTCAAACTGACAAGAGGAAGTTCAATTATATATGATATAATTGGACTGGTTAATTATATATGATATAATTGGCTAAATGTATGAGATACATTCTTTTGGAGGAAATTAGATATAAATATGATTTATATCAAGTAGAGGAGAAAATATTATAGTAGATATATAATATCAAACTATATGATATAAATATAATATGATTATATTTATTAATTTAATTAATTATTTATTTATTTGATAATTAACAGATTTATCCACGTTCGGATGTGGGAAATGGGTTGCGATGGTTATGGTAACCGGCGGATTAAAATAATGAAAATCGTTTTCATTTTGATCATTCATGCATTCATATTCGCCTGCGCCCAAAAGAATCCGTGAAAGCGATCGCGAGAGCCTATACGATAGAAGCTTGTTCTTCTAAACGATCGTCTACCTCACGCTTTCTCTAAACAATCGTATACATATTTCCTAAACGAACGTTCAGTTTTTCCTACACGATCGTGTAGCTCTACTATACTATAAGCATTTCCGCTATATGATAGCAAATTTTGATCTCCCACTTGCTTATTGTCTACACGACGTCTTCTCCTTCGTCCTCTACCAAACTCCCCAGAGCCCACTCTTTGGATTTTTTACGCCAAGGATACCCGGGTTTCTCTTCTGGTGGTGTCGTTCCTACTGCATTGTTCGCGTACGCTCTGATCGTGTTGTTGCAGTCGACAAACTTCCTGGGTGCTGGTAGATCGGTGGGAGGTTTTTCGCTGTTGTGGGTTCACACATACGAAGAGAGTCTTCATCTGGCATGAACCTTTTTCCTTGTGTTTTATAGTATTCTGAGCATGCCAATAATGAGTTTTATATCCATAACTGTATGTATGCAATGTATGTCGTTTGTGTTTCGGTCACTATGAAATCGAAGCGATCTAAGCCCGCTCATGGAACTCTCGATATGAGATTCTTCAAATGCAATGCTAGTTGGAATGGCCAATAGCATGAGGCCAAAATTGAGAAGTATTGGGGGAACAATGAAAAAAATAATCTATTGTTGTATGTTGCTATTATGCTAGATCCTCGAAAAAAGCTAAGGTTTGTATTTTTTTTGGGCCAGAGGTTGCCAAATCTATGGGTAATGTAGTGGAACAATGTTGTAGACATCTCTTTCATGAGTACAATACTACTCGTACTCAGAGTGGGAATGGGAGTGGGAGTGAGAGTACTACTACTAATACACCAATTGTCTCAGTCTCGGAGACCATGATTGATTGTGATCCAACTGAAAAGATGGGTGAAGACTTTTTCTATGATATAATTGATCTTGATTTTGAAGGTGATGAGACTACACCTTTCGAACAGGGGTTAGAGATTGATATTTATTTGTTGGAAGCCAATGTTAAAAATGAAGGTGATTTTGAGATACTTCAATGGTGGAAGAGGAACAGTCATCAGTTTGAGGTTCTTAGTCGTATGGTTAGAGATATTTTGGCAATTCCAATATCTACTGTAGTGCCTGAGTTGGTTTTTAGTATAAGAGGACGTGTTGTTGATTCATCACGTTGTTCATTGGCTCCAGAAATAGTGGAGGCTCTCATTTGTACTCAAAATTGGCTAAATTCTGTTCCAATAGATCTTGAAGTTCAGCATGACATGGAAGAAGCTTCATTATTTGAAGAAGGTATTTATTCAATTGTTTAACTTTAAACTTTATTCATTTATATTTTGTAGTTGTAACTTGTTAGTTTAAAATCTTAATGAGGTTGTCTTTCTCTTCTTAATCTTAATTATATAGGATTCATAGCAGTTATGGACAATGAAAAAGACATTCAAGACCTTCCAGATTTTGCAAAGTTGTCAGTTATCGATTGAGCATTTATCATTTGATTTTATTATAATTTGGTTGTAATTGACAATTGACTTTATGTTTTATTGTAATTGAGTTGTAATTGACAATTGGTTTTATGACGTTTCTATTTGTGACGTACACTCTCAACTCTCATATTAGTTTTGTTTTCAAATATATATGTAATATGTATTAGGGATTCTTTAAGCAATTAAGCGAAGCGAACACAATCCCAAACAATGGACATGTTAATTGTTAAATATTAAGGATTGTCAAATCAAATCATATCAATATCTTATTTTTAATACCTATAGACTAGCTCTATTCCATAAGTATTAAAATGTGAAATAGTATCTTGAATTATGAATCACAATCACAAATTAAGAGAGAAAACTAAACATGATTGATAAGAAAGTTAATAAATAGTTGGTTTTTATTTGTATTAAAAAATTGCTATTTATAACGATAATGATTTATAACTAAATATAACTTCTACCTAATAGCAATTTTTCTTAGAATTTTAATAAATAAATAAAATTTCTTTAAAAGAAAAAAAAAAGGAAAATACAAAACTGACCAAACCGACCGACCGACCGACCAGTCGATCAATCGTGTTTCTGCCCAATCAATGGCAGGGAGCAGTTTGGACATATTCCAAATTGATTTTGGTCGGTTTGGTGTCGATCTGGTTGAAAAATTGACCCAGACCGATCGATGATCACCCCTACCTACAAGAGGCATAGGGAATACGTCTCATATCATCGACTTCTTGAGGTGTCTTAGGACATTGTTCCTTAGACAAGTGAACTTCATGCCTGAAAGGTAATAAACCATTCTTAGAGTTCTGCATCAAATATCGAATCAATATTTTGTTGATATAAGTTGCTTAAGACAGAGACAACGTTTTGTTCTTGCGATCCCTAATGATTTAGATCCCAAGTACATACTACATCTCTTTCAAATATTTCATTTGGAATTGAGATGCTAGCCATTCTTTCATGTCAGTGAGGTACCCTACATCATTCCCAATGAATTGGATATCGTCCATATAAAGTATTAGAAAAGTTACTTAATCGTTGATGATTTTCTTATAGATACAAGGTTCATCAATGTTTTTATCAAAACCAAAAGATTTGATCACCGTATCAAATCTAATGTTCCAAGATCTGGATGCCTATTTCAACCTATTAATGGGTCGATTCAGCTTGTAAACTTTTTGCTCCTGACCTCGGACTGAGACATAAATATATTCTCTTTAAGATTGCCAATAAGAAAAGCAGTCTTCACATCTATTTGTCATATCTCATAGTCATAATATGTGGCTATAGACAAGAGAATTCCTCTAGACTTAAGCATAGCAACAGGGGGAAAAGTTTTCTCATAGTCAACCCATTCTCTCTAGGTATAACCTTTTGTTACAAGTCTAGGTTTAAAAGTAGTACCTTTCCAGCTACATCTCTCTTTCTTTTATAGATCCATTTGCATCTTATGGGTTTTACCCCTTCAGATGGATCTACAAGATCCCATATGGAATTGAAGTACATAGACTTCATTTCCAGGTCTATGGCTTTTACCTATTGGTCCTTGTCTACATTATTCATTGTCTATTTATAGGACAATGGATCCTCAACACCATCATCTGGTATGACAACCCAAGTTTTAGTTAAACCCAAGTAATGGTCAGGTTGTATCACAACCCTTCCATTATGTCGAGGTATTCTCAACGATTGAGAAGGACGAGACTGACCTGAAGTGCTAGCTTCTTCTTTAATTCTTGATGAAGGACCAGCTGAATTAACAACCCTTGTTGATTCTTCAGTAGCTTCACTAAATACTATTTTGCTTCGTGGTTTATGATCTCTCATGTGGTATTTCTAAAAAAATGTAGCATTTGTTAATACAAACACCTTATTTTCTTGAGGGTCATAGGACAAACCACCTCTCATTTCCTTAAGGTAACCAACAAAATGACATAATCTTGAACGAAGTTCCAACTTTTTAGGAGTTTTCACTAACACATGTGCAGGACAACTCCAGATTTTAAAGTAACATAAATTTGGTTTATGCCCCTTCCATAACTCAAAAGGTGTTTCAGAAACACTCTTCGAGGAAACATTGTTCAAGATGTGAACTGCAGTCTCTACTACATACCCCAAAATGAGTTAGACAATCAAGCATAACTCATCATAAAATGAACCAGATCTAATGAGGTTCTATTTCTCCTTTCTGATACATCATTCTGCTGAGATGTACCAGGTGTGTTAAAAGTTGGGACTGAATTTTATGTTCTATCAAATAATCTTGGAATTCTAAATCCATGTACTCTCACCCCGATCATATCGAAGTGTTTTAATTATTTTACCTAATTGGTTTTCAGCTTCAAACTTATACTCTTTGAACTTTTCAAAGGCTTCAGACTTTTATTCCATTAGGTATAAGTAACCATACATTAAATAATCATCTATGAAAGAGATGAAGTGTTTGTATCCTCCTCTAGCCTTTACATTCATTGGACCACAAATACTCAAATGTATGAGATTTAAGGGCTCTTTGGCTCTATAACCTTTTCTACTAAAAGGTCTTTTAGTCATTTTTCTTTCAAGACAGGATTCGCATGGAGGCAATGAGTCATCTTCTGACTTGTCTAAAAGTCCATTCTGTATCAATCTCCCAATCCTGTTGAGATTTATGTGGCCTAATCTCAAATGTCAAAGATAAGTATTATTGTTACTTGGAGAAATTCTTCGTCTTTTTGTTTGAGTATTAACAGTTTTAAACATCTCGTGATTTAAAAGTGCTTTTGATTCAGTTGGTCTTAACACATATAAGTTGTCTTCTAGTTTAGTTGAACAAATAGTCACACCATTTTTCATCATGAATGCTTCACTTGAATTACAAGAAACAGAGTATGATTGCTTAATTAAACAGGAAATGGAAACAAGGTTCCTCCTTATTTTAAGTGTATAAGTTGTCTAAAAACAAAGATTTACTTCCAAGAAACAACTTAGCAGCTCCCACTGCATGAGTTGAAATGACATCTTCAATTCCAACCCTGAGCGTCATTTCACCCTCTTCGAGCTACTAGAAGGAACTAATTCCCTGTAAAGAAGAATAAACGTGATTATTGGCTCCCGAATCAAGTATCCAGGCATCATGGTCATTTTCTACTAAACAAGTTTCCAGAACAAGTAAATCAAATTTACCTTATTTCTCTTTTTTCTTCTCAAAAAGGTATTTGAGGTAATTGTGTTTCTAGTGACCATCCACATTACAGTGGAAGAATTTATCCTTGTCAGCCTTAGCTTTGCCCTTGTCTTTCCCAGCAGTAGGAGCCTTCCCCTTCCTTCATTTCTTTTTAGGTCGAAGAAACATATTTAGTTCTAGATGATGAACTATTATGAAACTTTTAGGAATAGGCAACATTTTCCTCTCATTCTTCTGGTGTCTTACCTTTCATAAAAGACTCAAAAGTCTATAACTCGTTTAGAAAGGTAGTCAGATTGTACTGTATTTTGTTCATAATCGCATTGCTGTGGAATTGAAGAAAACTCTTCAGAAGAGATTTTAAAATAAAGAATACTTGACTCTGCTCGTCAATGATCGCTCCATTCATTTCAGTGACATTGAACTGGACCATCAGGTCGAGAACATGTTCTCTCATTAATTGGTTTTCTTTCATGCACACATTGTAAATGTACTTGAGGGCCTCGTGTCGGATCTGAATGGATGGTTGTCCAAACATCTTCTGGAGATACTCCATGATCTAATGTACAGACATCATGACCTCATGCTTCTTGGTAAGAACGTCAGACTGACTTGCCAAGATGTAGACTCAGCTCTTGTCACTGGTCTTCGTCCAGCGGTCATAAGTATCCTTCAACACTTCGGATGCATTTCAAGCGGGGACTAGAGGATATTCCTCTGTCAAGACAAACCGTAGAGCATCAATAATCAGAATCGTATTCAGGTTAGATTTCCACGTCACATAGTTTTCACCAATTAATTTCTCATTTTTAAGCAAAAATATGATCGTGGAAGACATGCTGAAACATAAAACAATCAATTGATCATATTAGTTATATTCGTCATAACCCATTACTTAATCATCCAAACAATTTCACAAAAACATATGTAATCGTAGAACCCTAATTAAACTATTGGTTTTCATTTTTGCAACGATACTTCAGATGTTTAGAGTAACAACCACCAAAGAGTGATCAACTACTCCTCCCCTGAATTGAGATAAGCTCAGCCAATCACTAACACCAGAATAACTCTTATTCATATAGTTTTTAGCTATCATTGTTTCGGTCAAGGATTCATTAACTAACTTAATTTATCCCGTAAGTATGACCTTCTCATTTTGGGATCTCAGAGGTATGCTTCAATGGGCTACTGAAGGGAAAGACAACTGTTGAAGATTAACATAAGAAACTTTATCCATTGTTGGAGTTTGCATTATTCCGACCCCTATGATCAGGCCCTCTGAAAGGATGGTCGCTCCAAGACGACACGCAGACAGACCATAGATATCTCACTGTGCAACCTAATGGAGGAGACCGTAAGATACGTTGACATACGTTCCTCTCCCACTTACTACGAACACTTTCCCTATTCACCTCGTTATTGACCCATGCAAACACTTTCCGAAAGGAGGCCACGCCCAGGACGATACGAAGCCAAGCATGAATCTCAGGTGTGAACTCTTAGGGACGTGAGAACTGAATTTTGATATATCACATATACCAACATCCTCTTAATAAAGTATTCTAATATTTTTTAGAATTTTATTATACTTAGTTAAAACCCGAAAAATAAATTTATCCAAGTCCTTTTAAATTTGCTTAATAAAAAATTTATATTGAATAATTTAACAATACTTGATTTTATTTATTAAACTCTTTTAATAAAATCAATCATTTATTCCATGCTTATAAAATATTTGCCCAATTCACCTTCCAGGTTGGTTCACAAGTAGAGGTGTTCCATTTCCGTAAGCTTAAATACCCTTCTTAGACAAAATCTTCCTTAGACAAATGTCCCTTATAGACAATTATTTTATAAATTTAATCTTTTAATTAGATTCATTTTAATCCTATAAAAACAAATTAAAAATATTAACCTATTCCTAATCCCATTAGAAATAACATAAGTCTAGGTTAATCAATTTTAAATTATTTAAAATTAATTTGGACCTATGTTTGCATGTAACTTTAGATTATAGATTTTAATCTGTCTCATTAAAATTACAACTCTTGTATTTTAATGCTTTATTAAAACCTATAAATTTGCATCTATTGACATCAATTAAATACAACAATTATTAAAAAAAAAATTGATATCGTTTTATCTAAAAAAAGCCATTTTTAATAATTTCATAGTTTATGAATATATTTGTTTGAATGAAAATAAAATATAATCATGATATGAAATCTAAGTTTTCCTATAAATAGCTAAATTAAACTTCTTTCAATCATCCTCTCAATTTTCTTATTCTTATATTTTTTAATTTACTTTTTTAACTTGCTCTCTCTTTATTTCTGGTAGAAATTTTGTTGGTAGTATTATGATAATTTTTTTTAAGTTCGTAAATAGCAATATCGTTTCCGACATTTTTTGCTTCAATTAGAAGGAGATATCATATTTGTCTTTCTCTCTCTTTTGTTTATTATATGTTCTCTTCTACTTTTTTTTGTTTAACATATGTCCTCTTCTTCTTTTTTGTTTAACATATGTTCTCTTCTTCAATGATGGTTTAATATTATTATAAATTTTTTATATGCTTTTGTAACTTTTTTATTTTTTTTTTTACTATACACTAATTCACCTATTCTTCCTCATATATTGAAAAGATGAAAAATAAGACCTTACTTTTGAGTTTCAAGAATTTTGTTAAAAGTTCAAGTAATTTAGAGATCGATGAAAATAAAAAGAAGAGATTGATTGACTATTTTATGTTCTTGTAAATTTTTCATTTTTTATTTTAGTAAATACACACCAATGAGTGAGTTTATAATAATTTATTGTTTTACATGCTTTTGTACTTTTTTTTTTCCTTTTCAAAATTGTTGTAAATATACAACAATTCATCTAGGTATGATTTTGAAATAAATATAATATATAAACATGTTTTTTTTACTAAATAAAAGTTATAGAGCTTTATTTTAAAGTTTTTTTTTTCATTATAAATGCAAGTATTGTTTGTTTGTTCTCTTGCTATGAGATCCAAAAATCAATTGGGAGACTTTAAAAAACAGTTTAAAAAAAATATACATTAATTCTAATTTTGAGTAATGTGATTTTTTTAAAATATAAAAAAAAAATGAGTATTAAGTAGAAGACTTTTATTTCAACTTATATATATATGTACATTTTATTTTCAATGTAATGAAACATGTGCAACGCACGTAGTTCCTATTAACTATTTTAAATGACAAAATTGCTAAACATATTTTTAAACATAGCAAAATGTCACTTTCTATAATTAAAAACAAAGTTTTTCCCTCAAACTTTTGTATGTAAAAATTTTCAAATACTACTCTTATATCATCCATAATTAAAGAGATTATTTATAATCTCCTAAATAGATAAATACAAGTGTTGAATGAGAAATTTTGAACAATAACAAATACCACATCATTTTTCAAAATTAATGACGATATTACAAATTATCAATTTTAGGGCTTAATTAAAAGTCAACGCGTGTCCAAACAAATGAATTTGAAGAAAGAAAGTTGATGAATCTTGGTAATGCCATGTGTTTCGTCTTGGCCGTTTGACCAAATTAATTAATTTGATTCAATTAAATATTAATGTTTAGGTTCAATTGAGCCCAGAAATAGTGCAATTTGGCCAAAAGCCACCCATACCCAAACCCAATTAATGGCTCAAGGGCCAAGCCCATAGATACCAACTAGGTCTAAGCCCACTCAAGGCCCATGGAAGCTTTACAAATAAGAGTCTTGCCCTTCATTTTGGCAGGAATTTAAAGTTTTGAAGATAGGAGAGTCTGAAAACCAGAAGCTCGAAAGATTTAAGTCCTGCAAAATTGAAGTCTGAAGCTCCCAAGTTTTGAAGCTCCAATTTATGAAGTTCCCAAGTTTTCAAGTTCCAAAGTCCGAAGCTTTCAAGTTCTTAAGCTCCAAAGTCTGAAACTCCCCAAGTTCTCGAGCTCTAAAGGACTGAAACTCCAAAGTTCTTAAGTTCGAAAGACCAAAACTCTTCAAGCTCTCAGTCTTTGAAGACTGCTCCCAAGCACTAAAGATCTGAAGATCGAAGATTTGGAAAACTAAGATTCCAAACTTTTGAAGACTTCAAAACTAGAGCTTTAAGAAAAATTGGAAGACTTAAACTAATTATAGCGTTCAAGAGAAAGAATTAAATGAATATATAATATAGGTTATATCTTTACGTACTACAAATCAATATAAATACAAAGTTCGAGTTCGACAAATTAAATTTGTCTAGTTGACGAACAACAAGCCAATATGCAAAGGAGTTGCATTTTTACTTCATTTGTTGCCCAGGAAGAACGTAATCACAAAATGGATGAAAGGTTCATTGTTTCTTTGTTTACTTTTATTACAAATTAAATCTTTAAGGCTCTTATGATAATAATTTTGCCTTTAGTTTCAAAATTACCAAATTATTTACAAGAAAAAGAATTACAAATTTGGTATTTCAATTGATGAATGAAACGAGGACATAATACTAAGAATCTTTAAATGATTTTAGATTTTCTTAAAATCAATTTAAACATCAATATTTCGAAGGAGTAATTTTGGCTATCACATCCAACTATATTAAAAAATTAATTTTTTTAACTGACTTTTTTTTTTAATATGAGTAAAAAATAGATAATAAAAATATATAAATTTATGGATAAGAGTACTCTGTAAAAATAAAAAAAAAATCAGATAGTTATCAAATATTTCTAAAAAAAATATTTTTATTTTTAAAATTTAACTTAAATTTTAAATGTGTATAAAAAAAACTGAAAATCATAGTTAAAAATGGCGAAAAAACAAACTTAAGTTTAAAAATTAGAAAATCAAAACAAAAGCCACTTATATTTTACCTTCTCAAGTTTTCTTTATCCAACTTACATTCTCAAACGTAATAAATTTTCTAAAAGACATAGAATCCATTTTGTAATCCTTTTATTTTTGAAAATTAATCATATAAACACTATTTCTACTTTTAAATTTTTTTCCTTTGTTATTTATTTTTCACTGATGATTTAAAAAACAAAACCAAAATTTGAAAACTTAAAAAGTAACTTTCAAATTTTTTTTTTTTTGAATTTGGCCAAGAATTCAACTATTGTACTAAAACATGGTAAAAATATGGATGATATAGACTTAATTTTTAAAAATAAAAATAAAAAACAAAATAATTAACAAATGATTGTTATTGGATAAAAAATTTTCGGAGGAAAAAAAACACCCTTTTTTGAAACTTCCTTAACACTCCCTTACACTTAAAATACCAAAATTTGCTATTTTGATAGCCCAATGACCCAATAAATAGATACGAAAAATCAGTAAAAGCTTATCCCCAAATCCCCAATTACAAATTTACAACTTCATATATATATATATTCCAACGTTTTATCTATTAAAAAGGGAAAAATATATATATTTTATTCCCCCCATTTTCTTATAAATATCTCCGGTTGTGCTGCCCTGTTGCTTGTTCATCGTAGGCTTTCGAAAGGGAAAAAGAAAGTAAAATAGTTGAGACGAAAAGATCTCTGCTTTTCTGCATTTTGATCAATTGAGGTAACTGCACAAACCTTGCTTCCTTCAATATTTTCATGTGGAGGTTTAATTTTTGAATTTTATGTTTGTATTTATATGTCATTTTTATTTTTTTCTTTAGTCATTTGTTTTTTATCCAGATTTTGGGTTATCCCTATATCCTCTATATAAGAGCGAACTGGGTCTTTCTCCTCTGCTTTCTTATTGAGGGTATTTTTTGATCTAAGAGTTTTTGGGGCCCTATTTTGGATTGGTTTTGGTTTTTGATTATCTGGGTGTTGATTATTTTCGTCAAAGGTCTTGTTTAATTTCTGGGTTTGTCAAAAGTAATTGATATTAGTAGCTCGTTCAGGATTCTTTTAGCTGAATGGCCCGGTTGGTTCTACCATGCAAGAGCGTAGGATTGGCAAGGAATAACCTCTTGGGTTTGATTTCATCTGCTCCTGTGATTACCCATTTCCCAGTTTGCTTCATTTGTTTTTCTTTATGTCTGTACTTGTATACAATTATTGCAAAGAAAATGCTGGGTTGAGAATGTAGGAAAGTTCATGTTACCATCTCTAATATTTGAACTACTTTATCTTATCTTTGATTGTTTGCCTTATCATTTGAAGTTGCAAAATAGCTTGGTCTAATTTTATGTTACAAACATTTGTAAATTGTAGTCTTAGTCTTAATAAAGGTATCTATTATTTTTACTGGGGTTTCTTAGGCTGCTTTCTATGTTCTCTGTGCAAAATAGTCTTTCTTTTGGCTGCATATTAGTTCATCAGATCCAAGTAGGATTGCATACATGAATTACTATTTATTTTGGTTGGCTGCATTCCAAAATTAAACTTCGAAGTGGGAATGTTGAACATGTACTTACACTTCATTTTCGTCTGTAAAGAAAATTACTTTTTTGCAGGTTCGAGCTGCACACCATCTTGTTAGTTCATTTGGAAGTTCAGTCAAACATAGCACTAGACAGAGGCCCTTATTTACTTCACAGGTTCTGGCAACTATCATCATTTTTTGTTTATTTATCATTGATAGACACGTTACCAAACTGAATTCATTTTGTTCGTCATATGCATTTCATACTTAGGGTTTGTAAGAAGTATAGGACATTTCTAAAGATTTCATTTATTTTGTTTTTGACTTTTCAGGTGAAATCTGGACTGAATTATCGCTTTCCATATCATTTGCCATCTGTAAGCTCTTATAACATGATAGAGAATCACTCTGCATTCCATTTTCTACACACTCTGATTATTTGATTCTACTAATTAAGTGTCTCCTTTTGAAAGTACTAGCCATTTAAGTTTCTTGCCTTTCAGAATGTATTAGTAGATTTTTCAAAATCTTAGCCAATTATGCTCACCATCCAAATTTTCAGGGGCCTAAACAAGCTAGTAGGAAGCTGATTTGTTCAGTTGCAACAGAAGCATTGCAAGAAAAAGCTGAAGAAAACAAAATGGGTACACCTAAAGAGATATTTTTGAAAGATTACAAGATGCCTGATTACTATTTTGACACGGTATGCAAACTTTAATTTAATTTTGGATTTGAATTCTATCACCATGGCAGTTTCTTATATTATTGAGTACAATAAAATTTTTCTATAGGTCGATTTGAAATTTTTGTTGGGTGAGGAGAAAACAATTGTCAATTCAAGAATAACAGTGTTCCCTAGAGTTGAAGGTACTCGGAGTGGCAACCTTTGTAATACGCTGTTAATCGTTGTTGTTATCTATGATTTTTTTTTTCAGTATTTCACCTGTAAATTTGAATGAGATATCTGATACATCAACGTTCACGTGGTTCCTCTAGTGTGAAATAACCTAGTAATCAATTCAAATTTTTTCTTTACTTTTTGGTTCAGGATCCAAATTTCCTCTGGTTTTGAATGGTGATGATGTGAAGTTGATTTCAATCAAGATTAACAATGAGGAGCTCAAGGTAGATGATTGTATATTTAATGTGTACTCAAGTGCAAAATTTCCCACTTGTGTCGGACCCCTCTCTTTTGAATTGGAGTTTGTTTTAGTATCGTGTGTCGGACCCCTCTCCTTTTTGTTGAGCTTGGTTTCTACAGTTACAATGATGTGTGTCGAGAATATTTTGAACTGCCAATGCAGATTGCTCAAATGAATTTAGTTGCCTGTATATGATATTTGATGTAAATTCAATTCCCAATTTAATATTCTTATGGACCTATTGTCTTTATTTCATCTCTACGCGGCCAAAATTTAGGAGGAAGATTACATTCTGGACTCCCGCCATTTGACAATCCTATCACCGCCAACTGGTTCTTTTACTTTGGAAATTGTCAATGAGATATGTCCTCAGAACAACACATCTTTAGAGGTTAAACATGCATTCATTGATAATTCTCTCTCTCTTTCTCAGTTTATTTTTTTTTTAAAAAAATTATTATTATTATTTTCATTACAACTCTAGAACTTACGTGAAATTGCCTTTGGATGAAGGGACTCTATAAATCAACTGGAAATTTCTGTACACAATGTGAAGCTGAAGGTTTCCGGAAGATCACATTTTACCAGGTTGGAGGAGTTTGTTGTGTTCTGTTCAATTATGTCTATAGATCTGTAATTTAGATCGTCTGGCATATAATTAACTAATGCACCGTGAATGTTGAGCAGGACCGTCCAGATATAATGGCAAAGTACACATGTCGCATAGAAGCCGATAAGTCATTGTACCCAGTGCTGCTGTCTAATGGAAATCTTGTAGATCAGGGTGATTTGGAGGTGAACCTCATTTTACACAACCCCATGGCATTTGCCATTTTGTAATGATGCCCATGTTTAATGCTTATCACAAGCACTCTTTCTGCAGGGTGGAAAACATTATGCCCTTTGGGAGGATCCCTTTAAAAAACCCTGCTACTTGTTTGCTCTAGTAGCTGGCAAGTTGGTTAGCAGAGACGATGTTTTTATTACTCGTTCAGGTAGGAAAATCTCCTTGAAGATATGGACCCCAGCTGAAGATTTACCCAAGACTGAGCACGCCATGTATTCCTTGAAGGCAGCTATGAAATGGGATGAAGATGTTAGTATTTTCATATATCAATAGATCTTTCATTGATTTACATGCAAGTAATGTACAGTATTTAATGCAATATCATTTTGTTTTCATATGCTGAAAACAGGTTTTTGGATTAGAATATGATCTGGATCTCTTCAACATTGTGGCTGTTCCAGATTTCAATATGTGTGTTCTCTATATTGTCATTCCTTTTCTTTTATTGCTTTTGTTTCTGTTCATTTTGTCACTGTTTAACTGACTCTAGATGACTTCTTAAAAAGTTTGTCTCATTGCTTATTTCATTCTGATGGTCTCATTTTTAATTAACCAGGGGAGCCATGGAAAACAAGAGTCTGAATGTATTGTCTCCTAAACTTTGTTACTTATGTGACCACGTTTATAATTCAAAATTCAAAATTTTATTCATGTCATTTTCTTTTCTTTGTTAACAGATTTTCAATTCAAAGCTTGTCTTGGCATCTCCAGAAACTGCTTCTGATGCAGATTATGCTGCCATATTAGGAGTGATTGGCCATGAGGTTTGTCATAAAAGTTGTCTCTCAAGAACTGGGAATCATATTTTCTGTAGTACTAGTGCATGGTTTTAATGATCACACGTTCACATGAATTTTTTACATTGTCTTGCAGTATTTCCACAACTGGACTGGCAACAGGTTGTTTCACGAACGAATATAATCACGAAATTTAATTGTCATTTTTGTGTATGCCTTTATTCATTTCTTATTTCCTGATGATATTCCCATTCCTTTATATTTATGCAGGGTGACATGTCGTGATTGGTTCCAGCTGAGCCTGAAGGAAGGCCTTACTGTTTTCCGTGATCAGGTATGATATTTATCCCTCGAGATATTAGCAACTTCAACAAAAACACCTAATTGATCCTTGAAACTCTTCTTGTTGCCTCAATCATAGGAGTTTTCATCTGACATGGGAAGTCGTGCTGTGAAAAGAATTGCTGATGTTTCAAGACTTAGGAACTATCAGTTTCCACAGGTTTGCCTTGTGTATCCGCATTTAAGATTTCCATAACTTTATGCGTACACGGACATATATCATACTTATATTTTCTCTGACCAACTATTTACTAAATTCCAATTGCTAATTGTTTGATGTAGAAATTAGCACTTAAAGCTCATTTTGTCCCTTCATTTTTATTCTGCAGGATGCTGGTCCCATGGCTCATCCAGTTCGACCACATTCCTATATCAAGGTTAATAGTTATTTTGATGTGAACTTCTTTTCTCTATATGCATATTTTGTTTTGATGCATGTCCTAACGTTTTAATCCCAACATTCTACAGATGGACAATTTTTACACAGGAAAGTGTCATTCTCTATGGGTTTGCACGAAATTCTAGCTATTTGTTTGTTCTTTCCTTTCCATTTTCGGCTTCTTTTGAAATTTTTACTGATATTACTTCTTTTTGAACCTTGGGTTCTCAATTTGCCTCTTCTATCAAGTTATGATCTGACACGGGTCCTGTACCAACTTGAACATGCAGTGACGGTAGGCTTTATCATCGAGTCTTCACATGCTGTTGAGTTCATTTTCTTATCTTTCTATGAAGAGACTATCTAATAACTGATTTCTCTTTGCAGGTCTATGAGAAGGTTTGTCATTTAAGCATAATGTTTCCCCTTTTTCTCTGGGTCAAGAAAGATCGATAATGAACAGTTAATGCTTGTGACCATAGGGTGCTGAAGTCGTGAGGATGTATAAGACCTTATTGGGAAGTCAAGGATTTAGAAAAGTAAGGGTTGAAAATACTTTAAATTTTTCTGAGTACATTAGATCTTTAAAATTCTTCTTTCGCATCAAGAAAATGTTCGAGATATAGTATATAATCCTTGTGCTCCAAGAATATCTTTTTTATGTGATAGCTCTTAGCTTTAAGAAGTTGGTTGATCAAAATTGTTTATATCACAGGGCATGGATCTTTACTTTAAGAGACATGATGGTCAAGCTGTTACCTGTGAAGATTTCTACGCCGCAATGCGAGATGCAAATGATGCCAATTTTGCTAACTTCTTATTATGGTACGACATTTCTTGAATAGGTTATGTTCTATAGGTTGTACAAATGTGTCCTTGAGTTCTAACTTCTTACTATGGTGTTTATAGCTATTTTGCTTCATTTTGAATTTTCTTTCATGCAAAATCAGGTACTCTCAAGCTGGGACCCCTCAAGTCAAAGTTACATCTTCTTACAATACCGATGGTCGTACGTTTACTTTGAAGTTTAGGTATATAGTCCGTTCGATGTTGTTGACCTTCTTGATCTTTTTGTAGTCATTTACAAGTTATTCTAAGTGGTTAAAATTCCGTAGGCAAGATGTCCCACCAACTCCTGGGCAGCCAGTCAAAGAGCCAATGTTTATCCCTGTTGCTCTTGGTTTGCTAGACTCATCTGGTAATAACTTGCGTCTTTCCTCCATATATCATGACGGGGTGTTGCAGTCTTTATCTGAAAATGATCAGCCAGTCTACTCCACAGTCCTCAGGCTGACTAAGGTTAGCAGAGAAATTTCATTAGTCTATAATTGTTTCATTTACAAACTGCTCAAGAGCTATAACTGTTGGTGATTAGATTTATATATGGCTATGGTAGATTCCGTTTGCCCAATTAACGTAGTTGAACATGGCGGCAAGCTTAGACTACCACTTGTTTGTTTTTGCATTTGATCAGGAAAAATAAGATTGAGTTAATTTCGTTTGCTAAGAACTGGAACATTTAGGAAGTAGGACACCACATTTTCCTATATCTATTGATTGCTATGCTTGATGCAGAAAGAAGAAGAGTTTATCTTCTCGGATATACCTGAGCGGCCAGTTCCTTCTTTGCTTAGGGGCTACAGTGCTCCTGTCCGTCTGGAAACTGATCTAAATGATGATGATCTGTTTTTCCTTCTTGCCTATGATTCGGATGAGTTCAACCGGTCTGTGTATATATAAAAAATTGAAAGTTAATTTGGTAATAATAATTATTAAAGCTCTTCTTTCCTTTCATTTTGTGATTTAGTTGGGAGGCTGGACAAGTGTTGGCGCGGAAACTGATGCTCCAACTGGTGGCTGATCACCAACAAAATAAGACATTGGTTCTTAACTCGAAATTTGTTGAGGGTCTGAGATCCATACTTTCTGACTCAAGCTTGGATAAAGTATGTTGCAACTTGGTTTTGTACTTGGGTTTCTTTGAAGTTCCTTATTTTCTGTTCTTTTCCTAAGCCGGGAAGCTGGGTAGGGAGACCCAGTACAGATGATGAAAGTTAATGACCATTGGTAATCCAGGAATTCATTGCCAAAGCGATAACTCTTCCTGGCGAAGGGGAAATAATGGACATGATGGAGGTTGCAGATCCTGATGCTGTTCATGCCGTTCGTACTTTCATTAGGAAGCAACTGGCCAATGCATTGAAAGAAGAGCTTCTCACTGCAGTATGGACTTCTCTGAACCTGCAATTTATCGAATAAATCTGAACTATTGTTCTGTATATAAAATTCTATCATTAATCTTCACAGGTAGCAAACAATAGGAGTTCAGAAGCATATGTGTTTAACCATCCTGAAATGGCCAGGCGTGCTTTGAAGAATACTGCCCTCGGTCTGCTCAGGGAAACTAATTTTATGTTTGAACTACTGGTTCTGTAAACTTTTCAAGTCAACTAATATCTTCATTTTCTTTGATGATTTTCAGCATATCTTGCATTAGTTGAGGATGCAGAGATTGTCAATCTTGTGCTTAATGAGTATAAGAATGCCTCGAATATGACTGACCAATTCGCAGCTTTGGTGGCTTTAGCTCAAAAGCCAGGTGAAACTCGTGACGAGATTCTTGCTGACTTCTATGCCAAGTGGCAGCATGACTATTTGGTGAGTCATTAATTCTTCTCTTCCCACTTGATGGTGTAGCATAATTCTTTGTTGTTTATAATTCTTAATTTATGTCTATAAAATGGAAGATTAAATCTCTTTGAAAATCAATATTAGTTGAAGGGTCCTATAAAGTAAATGTTTTTTGAAGTGTTTCTTAGAGTTTTAGACTGTTTGACGCTTGCTTGCATTTATTTTTAGTATGAGAGTTAGGAACAGTAACATCCAAGATTCCGATAGTGGAGAAAGTCGGCTTTATTTTGGTGGGTATCTTGTGACAATGCTCGATAAAAAATGCCATGTTCTTCTTTTAGAAGAATTATAAATTTAAAACGAAAATGAAGAAACAACTCATAATTGGTAAGAAAATTCTGCAAGAAAGTGAGTGAGAATGTTGTTCGAAAGAATCTGAATCAGATTCAGAGAAACAACTATTCGAACGGTTAGTTCTCTAGAAGAAAAAAATGGTAAAAGGAACAACAAAAGGAAGAACAAAGAAGTTAGATAGTGAGTCAAAATCTTCCAAGAAAGGGTCTGAATCAGATTTAGGAAAAGAGGCATTCAGACGATTTTTTTGGGAATAGGAAAAAAGAAAGGAACAGACAACATACGGAAAGAGCTTTCAATGATCTTATTTCTCCATGATTCAGAAGATACTTCTTGCAATGATTGCAAGGATGTGTAATTTTGAGGTTGACGGAAACGTGGGTCTCCAAAAATAAAAAGGAAAAGAACAAGAAAAAAAAACATAGAAATTGAAGCTGGATGGAGACTCTGAGTTAAGAAGCAATTGAGTTATTTAAGTGGGTTTTACTTGGTGATGATTTAAGGAAAACATAGAAATTGAAGGAGCTGAATGGAGATTTTCAGTTTGGATACTATGTTTTTTCAACAACCCCTAAGATCAACTTTATGGAATTATAGTTAGTTTGGACTTTGATGAGCTGTCTGGAGTTTTCGTAAGCTGAAGAGTCGAAGATAACGAATTCGGTTGGAGTTGGAGCTTTTAAAAATCATTAGAAGTAATTTTGCAGTAATAAGTCCCAACTTCTGTTTCTTTTAAACTCAAGATGAGTTATTTATCAAGAGGGAGGGAATTGATGGAAGATAATTAGTAGTAGCGACTGTTGGTAGTTTGTAATTCTTAGTTTGTGTTTATTTTTGTTTGCCATTGTTTGCTCTATCAGAATTAAATTTATTGCATTAACATGCTTTGAATATAATCAAATTGATGGATGATTTATCCACTTATTTTATAGGATTATGACTCCAAAAAAGAATTAGTTTTTAGACTCTTGGTTGCATCATTCTAAAAGGTCTATATAAATTATTGTGACAATTGTTTTTCTACAATTCTCTGTTAGGTTGTTAATAAATGGCTTGCTCTTCAAGCCATGTCAGACATTCCTGGTAATATTGAGAATGTTCAGAACCTCCTAAATCACAAGGCCTTCGACCTGCGAAATCCAAACAAGGTATACTCTTTGATCGGAGGTTTCTGCGGATCCATCGTCAACTTTCACGCAAAGGACGGATCAGGCTACAAATTCTTGGGTGAAATTGTCCTGCAACTGGACAAAATTAATCCCCAGGTGAGTTCAGGATCAGCACTCCCTTCAACCGTTGAATCGGTGTAACGATCTCTCAATTTCTGATTAAAGTTTTTCCCTCCATCATCAACCGAGTCAAGTCCTACTGTAACTATTCTCTCTCACAATATCTGACTGATGTGTCGTTGATTATAGGTTGCCTCTCGAATGGTCTCTGCCTTCTCAAGATGGAGGCGTTACGACGAACACCGACAAAATCTTGCCAAGGTAAATGTTGCTTTTAAGATTTCAAAGTGGAATTTCGTCATCAGCTGGCTAGGCATTTAATGATTTTGATGATATTTTACAGGCACAACTGGAGAAGATATTGTCTGCCAATGGACTGTCTGAAAATGTGTTTGAAATTGCATCAAAAAGCTTAGCAGCTTGAAAATATATCATAAATCTATTCAGGGATGGGAAAGTAATCTATAGGATTGATGGGTTCATAATAATAATATCACCACTTGAGCCTCCTCAATGTAGAAAAGAAATGCTTGTTTGAATCTCAAGTGCTTTTGGGTGTGGTGGATTTTAAGCTATCTATAAAGTTTTCTTTCTTTTTGATCCATTCTATTCAGCCTTACCATCACTAAATAAGAACCTCCTTTTTGCCTTGGTTTTTGGCCTTAGTTTTCAGTATATTTTTTTTCCACGACAATTGGAAAGAAGTCTCATAGCAAGCATATTTGAAAATTATATTTGCAAATTTGTCACACAAATAAATAATTTGTAAATATGTTAAAATTGTTTTATTTTTCATGTCATGTAGATGTTTATTGGTGAGTCTTTATGGTAAGTGAACATGCCATTTTTATTTGAATTGATATTCATAAAAATTCAGCATATGATTAGTAATATTAATAATGAAAAAGGTCAAATCTTAGTGATATAGCTTTTCTAGGAAAATTAAATTTTCTTGTTGATCGAATTTTTAAAATTATCATTATATTGAAATGTAGTATTTTTATCTCATCAATGAGTGTATATTAATGTTTACCTTGAAATAAAGGTATTTTTAAATTTAGAAAATTGGGTAGATTATTTACAAATATAGTAAAATATTATTATCTACCGTGTTCTATAATGTTTATCACGCTCTATTGATATATATCGTTGATAGACAATTGCTTTTTGTTATATTTGAAAATATTTTTAACAATTTATCATTTAAGACAATTATTTTTTAACAATTTATCATTTAAGACAGTTATCCTAAAACAAATTGAACAAACAATCACAAACTTTTATTGTTTTGAAATGGTAACATATATAAGTTTTAAATACTACTTTGGCTACTCTACTTTTGGCTTTGGTTCATTTTGGTTTCTATACTTTCAAAATTTTCATTTTGGTCCTTACAATTTCAGTTTAGTTCATTTTGTTCCATGTATTTTTAAAATATTTATTTTGATCATTGAACTTTCAAATAGTGACTATTATGGTCGGTGCTTTCATTTTTACTATTATGGTCAGTGTCTTCATTTTTACTTTATTTTTAAGGAATACTATTATGGTCGGTGCCTTCATTTTTACATTATTTTTAAGGAATCAAAATGACGTCAATTTTTGAAAGTTTTGTTTAGAGACCAAAATGACCAAAAGTTAAAAGTACAATAACAAAAATAAACATTTTCAAAGTAGACCAAGATGAACCAAAGTAAAAAGTATAGACATCAAAAGGTATAGGAACCAAAATGAACAAAAGTGCAAGAGAGGGTATTAACCAATAATAACAAATAATGAAGATATGATTTTATTTTTGTTTTTTAATTATTTATTTAATAAAAAAAAGTTAGAATGGCGTATATCGACATATGCGACCTTTCCCATTTATATAATATTTTTAAAATATTTTAACTGATAAAATCTTAATCAAGCACTACAAATTTTGATAAAGTGTAGTTAGAAGTGTTTAATTTAAAAAATAAGTCATTTTTGGAAGAAATTGGAGTGTTTGACAGCCACTTTTCAAGTATATTTTAATAAGTTTTTATCGTGTTAAAATAAAAATATATTATTTAAAAAAAATGTTTTTTTCAATTCAAACGGACCTTTACTCATTTACAAATACTTCTAAAATCAATGTGGAGATTGACTTTCTTGATCAAATGATGCATGAACAATTTGATAAAGTAATTATTTTATTCTATTAATAATTTAGGTAGAAAGCTAAATTTTTCTTTAAATCCAAATTGTGAAATTTATCTGAAAATCCTAACTATTTAATTAAATTTTGCAGAGAATAGTTCTTCAAGTTGGTTGATTTTTTTTAAAAAAATAAAATAAAACGAAAAACAAAATCTAGCGAAATTAAAGGAAGAATTCGAGAATTCTTTTCCGCGCAGGAAAATAACACATTTGAACCTCCATGAGTATAAATTAATATTTTCCTTTTGACTTTTGTGGAGGTAAAAAGTCAACATCTTTCCCCTTTTTATTTTCATCAAAATTTTGTCCCTCTAGCTTTCCCGATCAATTTCATCGATAATGTCGCCCCCTTTTTCTGGTTCAATTTCTTCTTCTTCTTCTTCTCCGATTCTACCGCCGCCGTTAAACCCTGAATCTAACATCGTCGCCATTAATGTCGGTGGCCACCTCTTTCAAACCACCAAGCAAACCCTAGCCCTAGCCGGTTCCAAATCTCTGTTATCAACGATCTCCGATTCATCGCAATCCCTCGTCCCGTTTATCGATCGAGATCCCGATCTCTTTTCCCTCATCCTTTCCCTTCTCAGAACAGGTTATCTTCCCTCCAAAGCCAAGGCGTTTGATCTCCAGGACCTAATTTCAGAATCCCAGTTCTATGGAATTGAATCCCTTTTGATCAATTCTCTCTCTAATCCTTCTCAATTCGAAGCTTTCAATCTCGAGAAATCCCTGATTTTGCCTCTCAATGGCCGAGATCCTCCCTCGACGATTGCCGCGACGCCGTTTGGATCACTCCACGTCGCTCACGGAGGCAAGATCACCTCCTTCGATTGGTCGCTTCAGAGGAAGACAACAATTCTGACGCATTTCTCCGCCATTGATTCTCTTTTAGCCTTGTCGCCATCACTAGCCGCTGCCGGCGCTACCGACTTCTCCGGCCTGCAAATCCTCAATCTCGAAACCAGCCGCGTGGAAACAATTCTCGATTGGGAGAATGTGACCCGATCCTGTTCCACCGTGCAAGCCATTGGAGCCTCCTCTCAACTTCTCTTCACCAGCTTCGAATCAGGTCGAAGAAACTCAAATTCCATAATGATATACGATTTACAAACCTTCAATCCAGTTACTGAAATCGGTCGCAATGAGATCTACGGCGCCGAGATCGATTCTGCGATTCCAGCCACAATGTTGAACTGGGTTTCAGGTTATAATCTGTTAATGGCTTCTGGGTCTCACAGTGGGCCTTCTGGAGTACAGGGGAACATCAAATTCTGGGACATAAGGACTGGGAACGTAGCTTGGGAGTTGAAGGAGAAGGTGGATTGTTTCTCAGACATGACTGTATCTGAGAATCTGTCTGCCATTTTCAAGATTGGTGTGAACTCTGGTGAAGTTTACAGTGCAGATTTGAGGAAGCTTGGAGATGAGAATCCATGGATTTGTCTTGGGGACAGGATGAAGGTGGTGAATGGGAAGAAAGCTGGAATTGGGGGGAAGATTGAGAGTTATGGAAATCAAGTGTTTTGCAGCAGAGAAGGAGGAAGTATAGAGTTATGGTCAGAAGTAACAGTTGGAAATGGAGGAAGTAAAGGAGGATTAGGGTTAGGGTTAGAGGAGAGAGTTTTTAGGAAGAACTTGATGGGGAGAGTGAAGGATTTGGGAGGTGGGAAAGTAACAAAATTAGCATTTGGTGGTAATAAGATGTTTGTAACAAGAAAAGATCAGCAATCAGTGGAGGTTTGGCAGAGTTCAGGTAAGGGATTTTGAAGCTTTTTTTCTCTTTTTGGTGGTTGGTTTTAGTTTGAATACTTTGTAAATGTTGATATAAATTATCAAAAGTTCAAAAGTGGGTTCTTTTTTGTAGTTTGTATAGATGAATTATTGTAATGAGAGTGTGTTTTGAGGCATCCATTGTAGTATTGATGAGCTTATAAAAGCATTTTGATATCATAGAAACTTGTAGTGGAGTATTGATGAGTGTCTTTTTGAGTTCAAAGTAGTTAGCAGAAGGGGAAATATGAAAATAAATGTCTCACACAAAGTTACAAACTAGCCAAGTGCGGATATCCCAATTTTAATTTCCCTAATGTCAGATATGACCTGAATTTTAGAAAAAAAAATGGAAACTAACTTTTTGCTAAGCTGAGGATTGTTAAATTGACCATTTGTGATCGTGGATTTCATCCGTCACGAAATGATGTAACTTTGAAAGTAATTTCATATTTGAGAAAAATCATAAGACCACATTCGTCTTAAAATTGCGATGTACCTTAAAATGGTGTTTGGGGATCTCATCAATTTTCGGTGGGTGCAAACTCGCGATCGCAAATAGATATTAAGGAGAATCTAATATTGGTCGGTGGAAATATTAATGTTCGGTAGGGACTTTGCAACCATTAGGCTTTTTAACAATAACCCTAATGCCGCACCTAGTGTCATTAAGAACCCAAAACGTGTCAACAACGACAGCCCAACTTGGAGTACCAAGTCTTGGGCGCAACAACTAAACTTGGTCTAGGCTTCAAATTCACCTGCAAAATCTTGGATGTAATCAAAGCTCCACTCACTTTTCATACGGATATTAAGGATGGATTTCTGCACAATAAAATTAGGGTTTTCTATACATATAACCTAAATGTACAGGACTAATTATACAATTATCTAAACTTTTCTATTTCTTATATGAATAACCTAATTGGCTATTATTTTACACAAAATTGGACCCAATTTACCTTTGTCCTCCTTACTATTCACTTTTTTTTTTTTTTTAAAGATATATATAATGAATATGGATGCAAAGAAGAATTGTTGAGAAGTTTCTTGTAATTATGAATTTTTCAAAACGGTAATCTTTTCAAAACCTATACAAGTAAAGAAAATTTCTCCAAAAAATCCAAAAATGGATGCCCTCGTGAACGAAAGCAAGAAGTTTCAAAGAAAAAAACAAGGTAAATTTAATATATACAACATTATATATTTAAATTTTCCAAGAATAAACGAGTGGTATATTTGATAATTGCTCACTTATTCAAACATCATTTGTTGAACAATATATGCGATATACATTTACATTTTTTAGTATATTTCTAAACACGCCAAAAAATAAATCATGGTATATACGATGTGTATTTATACTTTAGTATATTACTAGCATCTTCAACATATATTTGAGATTTTAAATAGAAGTGACCGATTTTCAGTTAAGAATATTGAATAAAATAACTCAAATCTCCTAAATTGAAGTAAATATTAATTTAAAATATTATATATTAAATGAATATCAACCAAAATTAATAAATAAAGAATCTTAAATTAAAAAATAATGTTAATAAAAAAAGAATTAAATATTTTAAAATTTGTATTGATGAGATAACGTAATTAAGGATATTTCAAAAAAAAAAATCTATTTTTAGAGACAATAAAATCCTTGTATGACTAATAATAAATCCGGAAATGATATTCTTTTTACTTTATACTATGAAATTAAAAGATGGATAAGAATATCAAAAGATTAAAAATTTCCTAAAGTATTACTAAAATATATAGTTATTTAATATTACTAAATTTTAGTATATTTGTGAAATATTACTTATATAGTAGGCCAATTCCTTATCTCATCATCCAAAATACTAAGTTAATTACTTGTATTAAATATATGGGCCAGTCGTAGTCCATAAAACCCAAACTATCTCATACGAATTCACAGAGCCCATCCTCTACGTTAGTGTTAGCTATTATCCCACGGGGATTTGGATCAATGACCAAAAAAAAAAAAAAAAAAAAAGGAAAGAAATTATCTTTTAAAAAAATGGCTAAATAGATTTTTATTTGTGAAAATGACTAAACGAATAATTGTAAAACTATTTAACAATTAATAATAGATAAAAATACTCTACTATCGAATCCCTATAATTATGCTCTATTTCAAACAACTTAAAACAAGATCTAATAGACCCAACCATCCCAAATCTCATAAATTTGCATTTTGAATATAAGTAAGTAAATAAATAAAACTATTTAAATCAAGTAGCAAATCCAATCTGATTTAGTCTTTAAAAAAACAATATCTCAATTAATATCACATAAATAAAAATAACTTATAGCAAAAAATCTAACTGACATAATTAGACATTAATAGTTGAAAATCCAAACATTTAATTACAATTAATAACTCACAATTTAACATGAAATAAGTAAATACCTTTATTCAAAATAGCTATTAGATGGAGTATGTTTCATACTAAGCCCCAGAAATATCACTTAAAACTTTGTTGTTACACATACTAAAAACAACTCAAATTTTTGCTAGTGTGAACCATGCAACTACCTTGTAATAACTTAAATCTAGATAACTTAAATTATACATACATACCTTGTAATAACTAAAATAATTGATTAGATTGAAATATGCAAATGCAGATATTATGTACTAATAAACCATTGGTTGAACGGCAGAATGTCAATGGCCTTTTTTACAGTTTACACATTAGATTCGCCAATACCAAATTCACCCTTTTCTTTCACAACCTCTCATGTCGCCTACTCTCACAATTTTTCTATAAAAGTATCAATTTTCATCAAATCTCCAATTAATCTTTCATTTCAATCGCCATCGATTTAAAAATCTCACAATTTATTAGGTACAAACACCCAAAATCAATGGTACTCGAAAAAAAAATCCAAAATCAATTTGTAAATCTTAATGTAAAAGAAAAATGACATAACATACCTTAAATTGAATAGGTTATGGAAATGGCAACCCAATGATTAAATTATCAAGATCATTTGGGACATAAAGAGATATAAATTTTGTTAAAATATGATCACTGGTATTTTTCTATCCACCTAATAATTCATGAAAAATGTTTGTGATTCACTTTTTCTAGGTAATTTTGAAAAGATATCTGTAAATAAATATGGTTGGAGATTTATTTTATCTCTACAAAATCTCCACAAATTCTAGGTGAAAATTTATTTAAACAAATCTACCTAAATTAGTGGAGATGTACAATTTGCCATATTCAATTAGGGTTAAAATAGAGAAATCAAATTAGAGTGGAAGGCCCTCAACATAGCAGAATGGACATAAATAAGAATTTTTAAAAACCGGCTAAAATTCAAAATGGGTGTCCACTTTTAGTCATTCAGTACGATTTCTCTAATTCTAGTGTAGACCGCCCAAACGATCTAGGATTATTTTGGGCTACTTCGATAAATTTTAAAGTTTCATTCGAAAAAATTGTAAAAGATTTTCAAAATTATAAAAATAGCAAAACTATATAATAAAAAATATTAATTAGTAAATGACAAAACACCCTAAAACAACTCAATTAAGTACAAATGAAAATACAAATATATACCAAATACCACAAATATACCTTACTAGACATTCTAGAACCACAAATGCATAATATTTAAATATTCTAGAAGAAAAATTAAAATTTATGGAGGTATACAACAATGGACTTCCTCCAAGGTGAGAAAGAGTAAAGTTGATTTTACCTAAAGTTGTTGACAAGTGAATATGTGAAGGAATTGCAACTTCATGTCCATGTGACCATTGGAAGTATGATTGATTTTGCTCATTGGAATTCATTGTTGAAAATGATGTTCAATATAGAAACAAAGGCAGAAAACATGTGCAAGCAAAAAAAAGTCGGCAACTTGGTGAAGGCAAAGAGTTGTTGAACCAACAATTGAAGACATGAGATTGCAAATGAGAAAATGAGATTTTGGGGCGACTAAGTAAAGAAGATGAAGAAGATGAGATTTAGGGTCTTTTTGTTGGCTTCTTTTAATAAATAATAATAATTATGATGATGATCATAATAATAATAATTATTATACTAATAATAATATTATTAATAATAATAATATTAATAATAATAATAAACTGAAAAATATATATACACACTCACATGTTTCAAACATTTAACCTTTAATTCCCATTTATACTTTTTCTTGTTCAACAAGTCATTTTCACAGGTTTGTATATGAAAGATTGAAAACAACAAAAAAAAATATATATATAAAGGAAAAAAATCAAATTAATTTGATAACAATATGTATAAAATAATAAAAAAATATATTTTGATAAATTGAATTTGTAACAAACATATAAACAAATCAAAAGTTAGTTGGATAAAATTATAAATTGGAGAGCAAAAATTTTTGTTTATTCTGATTAAAAAAAAATTGATAAGTAGTTAGATAAATCTAATTTGATAATAAAATATAAATTCAAATATAATTCGGGAGAAAAATCAGAAAGAGAGTTCGTTTACTTACAATTATACTGTATTCATAATTTCATTTTCATAAGCTTCAACAATTACATTGTATTTATAACTCCATCGACCACAAAAACCTATGAAAGTGAATACTTATTCCTTTGTCAAAAAGATAAATTAATGATATAATAATATAATAAGATGATAATGAATAATTAAAAATATAAAAAATGATAAAAATTTAAATGAAATATATAGTTTATTAGATGATAATAGTATAAAATATTTCGTAAAATCCTAATTAAAATAAAAAAATTAATCCGAATTTAGAATAATAAAAAATGAATAAAATAATATAAAATCTAAAGATGTATTATAAATTAAAATCCAAATGATAATAAACAAATTAAATATTGATTAATTCTAAATTTTTTCGAAAAGTGGTTAAATCAAATTAGAATAAATAGCTAATTTGAATCAATTAGGGGAGAAAAAAAAGAAGAGATTGGTTTATTTTAAATTAATTTGTGAAGTAGTTATCAAAATCTAATTTTAATATTAAAAATAAATTTAAATTCCAAAAAAGGAAAAAATGAGGAATAGATTGGTTTATTTTAAATCAAATTCTAATTGTAAAGTTATAACAAAAACAGTAGCTTGTTAAAGAAAAGCGACCAACCATGCAATCAATGCATAGCCATTTTTTAGAAAGTGATATTTCTTTTCCCAAAACGTTAAAATAATATAAAAAATAGCATATACAACTAATTTATTAAAAATGTATGTATACAATTATGAAAAACAATATAGAGATTTGAATAAAATATATGGATAAGAGAAGTTTAATAATATATGGATATTTCAAATATAAATTTGGTAGAAAAATCTGAATATTTTATTAAGGTGATAAAATATTTCAATTAGAGGGATAAATTCGAAGAGTGGTTAAACATAATTTAAAATAATAATAAAATATAGAGATTATGTTAAATACATGAACAAAATTAGAATGGCAGTTGTTGAAGTATAGCATAAACATTCTAATTCATTAATTTTTGTTGTAAATAAATCATGCTCATACAATAATAATAAAAGAGTTTCAAGTCATACCTTTATAGAACCTCTTGAAACACGAATTCAGCTACAAATCTTCTCCAATTCTTATTGTGAACCACCTCATCCTTACTATTCTCTTCGAGCCTTAGATTGAGTTGTGGGACTCAAAATAAGCTTGAATGAAGTAAATTTGGAGAAGAAGCTCATTAATGCAACTTGAAGAACAGTTCTTCAACCTTACAAGTTTTCAACAAAACTTCAGCAAGTTCATCAGCTATTGCATGCACGATTTCCACTTCAATCTTCTTTATTATTGTAGGACATTCATGTAAAGCAGAAGGCTGCATGAGGTGCAGCTCATGCTTGAAGAATGAACCGAGTTTCTAGTGGACAAATGAGTGAGCTAAGGTGAGTGGAGAAATCTCATTTTTCTCATATTTGTGTTTTCCAAACTTTTTCAATATCAAATTGATTTCCAAAATCAATTTTAATTTGAAAATTGAAAACTTTATTAATTTTACGAAATTAATTTCATAAATTAATTTTCTAATAAAATAAATAAATAACTAAACAATTTAATTAATTCTAATTAATTTAATGTCAAATATTAAATTAATTTTACTCAAATTTCACCTTCATGAATCCCTATTCATGAATTTAAATCATATTTAAATATTAATTAATTCTCCATTTCCGTTTAATCCTAAAATTAAACGCGCAATTATAACACATATAATTATTAATTCCCTTAATTCTAATTTGAACGTTTCAAATTAACTTATCACGCTACTCTAAGATTAATCCATTTACGAGTTAGCAGAGAACCTCATTGACTTACAAATCATGTGCTCCAACGATCCGAGATTAATTGGCTAAACTCTTTACACCGAATTAATCCTCATTCGTTAACTAATGGGTCACTCCACTAAAGCTCATAGTTACACTCCCCTCATTGTAGATATATTATGTTCACATGATTTAACCATAATTATAAGTTGACCTTTCATAGGTTGTTCATAATAACGGTTGGGTAAAATGTCTGTTTTACCCTCGAGATTACGTCTTATTCCTTAAGTTCCTACTGATCCTCTGATGAATAATTGGTTTGTGATCAAGTCACTAAACCATATCCTTCTCAGCTGAGAGGGTGAGACCCCTTGTTCAAGACCTGGATTCAGTAACAACCTTTCTTCTATCCTTAAATCGGGTAGGCGTGAATTCCGTCTTGCACCTTATGTCTCCAGCTATTTACACGATCTTACCTCTGAAATGGGAGGCTTATTGAGCCGGCACTATTGAGCCAACTCTCACCTATGCAAATCTAAGGATAATTCTGAATAAACAGGAGTTCATAGTAGCTTAGGATTAAGATCGAGTTACCTAGGTCATCTAAGTGAAACAGTCAGTCTTATACAGTAAACAACGTTATAAAGTAAGAGTGACTTATTTCTTGGTCGATCTTATGCAAACTCATTCCATAGGATGCCCCCACTCCTCATGTCAATACATGAACGAATCTGGATCACTTCATTTGTAGTATCTTTACAACAACTTGTAACAGCTACGGAGTAGGCCGCATTCAATAGTGTTACCAGAATAAGGTACCTAACTTTAATCATGTACTATAGACCGTTTTGGCTTTTTACTCGAACTTGATCCATCTCTATGTCTCTATATAAAGTTTAAGTATTCATATAATAGCCATGGATCTTAGTTTATTGGATTTAGACTTTTACGTATGCAATTTATAAAACAATAATAAGTTTATTGACTATAGAATATGTTTAACTTTTAAAAACTACGAGTTTTAGGACATAAAACCCAACAATTGTCCTTGAAAAATATCAATAATTACCCTGTATATATACCGCGACCCTGTTTTCTATTATGGAATTACCTAGTATTTGTAGTTTTATCAATAACAACATTTACGAAAAAGGCAAGGGCAAATAAGAGATTTAGAAATTTGTGGCCATATGCATGTCACATGAGTTGCCACAATTCTTATCCTGGGCGGTTTTGCCATTTTTCATAATGAAACCTCAAATTCCGCCATACACTCCAATTCCCCTTTTCGATTTTTGTTTTCTATTCTGATTTCTAATATTTTGAGAAACATGTTTGTTTGATATTTTCTGTATTCAAAATTTAAGAACCATTTTTAAAATTGAATTAGGACTAAATTTCAGAAACTATGAAAATTATTTTATAAGTACATTTTGAAACCTCAATTTTTTATATTTGAATTTTGAGCTTTGTTTCAATTAGTTTAGTTTTAAATTAATTAATAAACAACTGACAAAAGGAATAACAAATTTTAAATTTTAATTTTAAAATGGCAAAAATGTTTCAAAATTTTAAAAATAGCAAAGCGAATTTAAATAATAGAAAACGTTAGTTAGTAAATGATTAAACTACCCTAAAAACAATCAAATTAAGTACAACCGAGAATGCAAAGATACCATGATTCAAAAACAACTCGAAAACCACAAATACATCTATCTAAACATTCCATAATCAAAAATTAAAAATCACCCAATATAGTCCCTGTTCGCATGAGAATTCAAAATAAATTTATTTTGTGGAACTTGAACTTTGTATTTGTATTAATTTTGTGGAAAGTGAGTACAATCTCTAATACACGGTATTTTAATACTTTCAAAATAAACTATAAACTTTAAGCTAGTTGATCTTCTTGAACAATCGGCCTTTGGGCTTGTTGATCTTCTTGGGTGATCGGCCTTTGGGCTTGTTCATCTTCTTGGGTGATCGACCTTTGAGCTTGATGATCTTCTTGGATGATCGACCTTTAGGCTTGTTGATCTTCTTGGAGGATCGGTCTTTGGACTTGTTGATTTTCTTGGAAGATCAGCCTTTGGGCTTGTTGATCCTTTTGGAGGATTAATGTTCGCACGAGGCTTCTGGAGAAACTTGCTTCGTGGAGTTGAACTTAAGTTGGTGTTGATATTGAAGTTGATTTGATGCGATGTGGTTCGATCTCTAGTACTTGATCCCTTGATTCTCTCTCAATTAAATGCGTACGCTTGATTTAAGGAAGCGAAACGCGTGATGATTGTGGAGTTGAAGTCTTGGAAGAATACTTGTATCTCCGAAGGACTTCAATCTTTAAGGGTCTCCTATCTTCTAAGAGTGCAGCTTTAGGAGTCTTGGGAGTCTTCTGCTTATTGATGAATTCTCTTTGGACTCTCTAAATGTAGAATTGCTTGTATCTTCAAAGGACTTCAGTCTTCAGGATACTTGTATCTTCGAAGAACTTCAGTCTTTAGGTGTGGTCAGCTTCAAGAGTCAATGAGTCTTCTGATTGTAAAGAATTCTCTATAAGCTCTATGGAGTATAGAATTACTGACCTCATTCAAATGAGGAGAACTTCTCTGTTTATAGAATTCACAAGTGGGCTTAGGCTTGGCCCTTGAGTTTGAGGAGATTGAATCTTCAGCTTGTAGGTTGTGAAGATACGATCAGCTTGTTGAAATCTTCTATTCTTCAAAGCTTCAAATAGTTCAGATCTTCAGTTCTTCAAAATTTTAGAACTTTAGTCTTCGAAGTTTGAGAAGCTTCAGTCTTCAGCACTTGAGAGCATAAGTCTTGAATCTTGGGAGCTTAAATCTTCAAAGCTTTAATGTCTTCTGATCTTCAGAGCTTTGATATGTTTTTTGATCTTCAAAGTTTAGTGTCTTCTGATCTTCAAAGCTTTGGAGGAGTCATGTTCTTCGAATCCTTGGAGCTTCAGACTTCAGATCTTCAGAGAGCTTTTGCCTCTCATTCTTCCTACCTGCCCCCCAAATGAAGAGATAATGCCTCTATTTATACAGTTTTCTCCTGGGCCTTACATGGGCTTGGGCCTAATTACTTTACTTGTACAAAATTGGGTTTGGGATAAAGTTGCGCTTGGGCCCATTTGTTGTTGGGCTGAAATACTGGGCTTGAGCTTAATCTTTAATTTAGCCCAAAATTTTACCATGGGTTTGAATTGGGTCGGGCCCGAGCGACTTTAATTACTCAGCCCAATCCAACTTATAATTTTTCTAATAGGTTCAGGCTTTCATTGATGATGTGGCAACTCGTGATTCGCCGAAATTTCTAATTCAACAGTCCCTAATGATTGTGGCTACTAATAGGACGCGTGCGTGTGAAGGAAGCCAATGACCAAGTGACAGTATTCGTCAAAAGGTTATGGATGTCCATAGCAATAGATTTCTTCCAAGGTGAGAAAGAGCAAAGTTGATTGTGCAAGTGAAGTTGTTGTTGGTAAGTATTTGAAGGAATTGCCACTTCAGAACGATGTGACAGGACAAAGAGAAACCATGATGGACAAGCTTAGAGACCCTATTGGATTTAGGATTGTGTTCGATCCCAAATCAGTTGCAAGAAGTTTCATCATTTTCATTCCATGTGATCAGTTTGTTTATAGGATCTTGAAGACTAACTTTAAACACTATCAATACTAAAACGTCATAGTTGAGAACGATGTTCAAAGAAGAAACAAAAGTAAGAAACACACATGCAAATGATCAAGGCTGACGATCTGGTGAGGGTGGTCATCAGAAACTAGTTGAGACGATGGAATTCAAGAGGGGGTTGATCAATGATAGTAGGCATGAGATTGAGAAGGAGATATAGAGATTTTGGAAGATGGCTAAATGAAAAAGATGACAGACTTGAGATTGAGTGTGGGGAGAAAGAGATTGGCGGCTAACTATATATATATATATCATTGTAAGACCCTGCAAACAACTAATATTTGATCAATCTCATGCCAACGCATAAGTGAATGATGTTATCTTAAGAAATTAATAATTAGATTGCCCAATAATAATAATAATAATAATAATAATAATAATAATAATAATAATAATAATAATAATAATATTATGGTTGTCCAATTAAAATTTTATAAATTCTAAATCTTTTATCAACTTAATTCAAAATTTTAGATAAATTTAAATTAATTATCCTCTCAATTATACAAATTTTGGCTCCAAAAAAAATAAGATTAAAGGGAAACAAAATCTAGAACTTTGGATGTTTAAATCTCATAACTTTGCAGTACAACTATATTGTATGTGTCAATGTAGGTTAGTTAAATCTCGTAGTTAAATTTATATTAGTTAATTATGAGGACATACTGACATTGGTGGAAAAAATCAGCAAGATACAATATTATGTTATAATCAGTAATCAAGAAGGTTGATGATTAAAACCTCATCAATTCACACTACAATTACATTGTATGTGTATATATAGATTAGTTAAATCTTATAGCTTCATATTACTATTACATTGTATGTGTAAATGCATATTATTATTTATCAGAACATACTAACATTGGTGGAGAAAAATTAGTGAGATACAATCTATAAATTGAATACTTATGCGTCAAGAAACAAACTTTTTTTAACAATGTATTTCAAATAGTTAAAAATGATATAATAATATTAGAATATAGTATGAGATAAAATATGATCAGAATATACACAAAAAATTGAAAACAAATGAAAAATAAACAAGTCGAAAAAGGTAAATTTGAATATAAATTAGGGAGAAAAATAAGAAAGTTATTGTTTATTGGATTAATTCAAAAGTAGTTAGATAAAAACTAATTTGATAATAAAATATAAATTCAAATATAATTTGGAGGAGAAAAATCAAGAAGAGCATTCCTTTATTGTTTTTTTATTGAATCAATTAGGTCAAAATTTGATAACTGATAATAATTACACTATATTCATAACTTTATTCTTATTCCAACTTCAACAATTACATTGTATTTATAACTTCATTAACCACAAAACTAGAATCCACAAATGACAAATAAGGAATTCGAAAATTACCGATTACGTGATTCGTACATGATTTGCCAAAAATCTTATTATTTTTTTTATTTTGACATTTTTCAAATGAAACCCAAAATCTTACTACATACTCCAATTCCTCTAGCTATAATCTTAGTGTAGACCTCCTAAACGATCTACAGTCATTTTGAGCTGATTTGACAAGTTTTCGTTTCTTGTTCTCGTTTCATATTTTTAGAAACAGACTTGCTTGATAGCCCATCTCATTTCCTGTATCCAAAATCTAAGAAACATTTCTAAAATTGAATTAGGACTGAATTTCAAAAACTATGAAAATTATTTTATGACATTTTGAAACCTCGATTTTTCATCTTTGAATTTTGAGTTTTGCTTCTGTTAGTTTTGTTTTTAAATTAATCAATAAACATTAAAATTAAAGACAGAAAGTGAGTATTTAGTGAAAAATCGATATTAAAGATATAAAATTTAAATTTAGGAACCAAATTGAAGTAGAACTCAAATCTCGAAAGTAAAATTGTAACATTCTAAAACCCAGATACTAAATTGAAACCAAACTCAAAACTTAAAAAACTAAGACCCCGTTTGGTATTTTTTTTTTTTGTTTTAAGTTTTTGATAATTAAGCCTATTTTCGCTCTATTTCTTATAATGATTTATATCTTTCTTAAGTACAATGGTTGAATTCTTAACCAAATTCCAAGAACAAAAACAAGTTTTTAAAAACTACTTTTTTTAGTTTTCAAATTTTGACTTGATTTTTTAAACAATTGGCAAAAAATAGATAATAGATGAAAGAATTTTGAGGTGAAAGTAGTGTCTATAGACTTAATTTTCAAAAACAAAAAATAAAAAACTCAAATAGTTACCAAATCGGACCTAAATGTATAACATTTTAAAATGAAAACAAAATTCGGAACTTAAAGATCAAAAAGGTATTTTTTTCTAAAAAAAAAATAAATAAAAGATAAAAAAGATAAAAGATGAGTAAAGATACTCTTTCCAAAAGAAAAGAAAAATAGATATCAATCATTAAATGGACTAACATGGGATCTAGAAATGGGGATTGAAGTTGTTATCTCTCATAAATGCTTTGAGAAAAAAGGTAGGTAACGAGTGAGTAAGGAACCTTTAATTGGAGGGTGCCTCAACTATAAGTTCAGCCTTTTTAATTATAAATATTGACTTTTACTTTCCAACACATTTTTTTAATAGACGAACACCATTTTATACCTTTAAATTTTTAATCATCTTATCGACTAAAATTTTAAACTAATAATTAAATTAATTTACCTTCTAAATTTTCGTAAATATATCAATTTACACTTTCTTTCAATTTCGTTTGAAAAATATTGTGTGAAAATTATAATTGTTTGAATTATATTCTTAGATTTTTACAAGTGAACAAATTTAGACTCTCTTTGAATATTGTCTTTGAAAATCGTGAATACTTCCACTCCTATGCATTTGTAAACTTGTTCAAATGTTGGATGTATGGTGATTTTTAAGAAAAAAAAATCCAAACGGAGAGACTGAATTTACTTGCTTATGAAAACTTAAGGGTTTAATTGATAAAAGTATAAGCCTCACTTGATGTTTATCTAAATATAACATAATTGAATATTTAAATTGATACATTTACGAAAAATTTTGAGTCTACATTGATAAAATTATTAGTTTAGAATTTTTATTGATACAACTTTCAAAGTTTATGAGTATAGTTTGATATTAAAATAGAGTCAAGGATTTATTATGGTATTAAGTTTTTCAATCATCAAAATTTTATTTTAAGAAGTTATTTTGGGAGATCTATTTGATAATTCTAAAAAAAAAAAAAAAAAGCCCTTATTCAAGTAAAAGATAGAAGTATTGTTATAGTGCCCATTAAGTATGTGTTTGGAGCGTTTAATTTCGAAAGTAACTGATTTTTGAAAAAAAAATTGAAGTATTTGACAACCACTTTTTGAAACATTTTCAGAGTATATTTTAACTTTCTTTTTTTTTATCAAAAGAATTTAAATAAAAACGATTTTTTTTAAAAAAATATTTTTTCCCCTTGTCAATTCAAATCGGACCTAAAATTACTATTAACAAATTATTGATTCTCAAACCAGAAAAGAGGGAATTTGTTTTCTTTAATTTTCAATTATTGTACGATTTTTGTTGGAATAAACACAAATATGACCTATATTATATGGTATCACATTATTCTTTATGTGATGTTACTTTATTCGTAAAGTACAGTCTAAATGGACAATTAATTTCGGATATTACGTTTATTCATAAAAATAATTCAGACCAAAATGAAATAAATAAAAGTCCTCCATAATTATGTAAAGTACATGTGTACAATAGTTATTTTTTTTCCTTAGAAAAAAGAAGGATGTACATAAAAAATTTAAAGATTACATCACAAACACACAAAACCAAACTCAGAATAAGGAGAAAGAATTGAAGAAGAAACTCCCTCTTCCAAAGTATTTTTCACAAGGGAGTGAACCAAAATTTTGTGAAAATGTTAACATGGAAAAATGAAATATCTCCGGACGCTATAGCCTTAGCCTCATTGATAAAGAAAGAAACTTCTGATAAAGCAACATCCTGCCCCATTTGGCAGCTTAACCACCTCCAAACAATGAGATTCGACCTGAATATGTTGTAAGTTGATTGACAAAACCTCGTCAAGACTAACATATATTGATTGAGCCTCAAGGACATTGGCCTCCCTACACCTAAGAATGTATAAGTTACCGACAAATCAAACTCGCCCCCGTATGGTCTCGAATCACACAACCTAATCCCTCATAATGATTCATAAGATTTACGGTGATACCAAAATTCAACTTCCACATAGATTTTGGAAGGGGAAACTAACCTAGATGAATATAATTATAATTTAATATGCATGTGAATATTCATCAATTAAGAACATCTAATTTTCTTCCTTTAAAATAATTCACTCCTTGTTGTACTAAAAAAAATGACGCGAGTTAGGGCCCGTTTGGATTGATTCCTTGTTTTTTTAAAAAAAAAAATATATATATATTTTTATTTAAACACTTTTGATCAAAACTGTTTAAAATACATTTCAAAAACTATTTTGAGTGATTGTCAAATATTCCAATTTTTTCTAAAATGACTTATTTTTTAGATTAAATACTTGAAAATGTATTCTAAATACAACCTTAATTAACCCATTTTGAAATTTGTTATTTAAATTGGCAAATAGTAGTGTTTATGCCTATTTCTTTAGAATAATTTTTTAAAAAAACAAAATCCCTTTATCTTTATGTAAGAGCGCCTAACTAAAAAATAATGAAAAAGACTATTGAAGAATTTTTAGAAGCTTTGACATAAATTAAGAATGGTAACATTTTATAGCACGAGCAACAAATCGAATAAATAGATATTTTATAATGTGTCTATATATACGTATATATGTGAACATTGATTTTTGTTTATTTATATATATATAAAAATGGTAGTGGTGAAAGGTTAACCTTCAACCTTTGTAACAGAGCACATATTAGTACATAAAATCAAACTCACTTTGGCATTTTCTTTCTTTTTTATCTTTCTAGTACAAGGTATATTAATTTTCTGTCACGTAATTATATTCACTAGTACTTTTTGGATTTTTTAGGTTTTAAATCCACCCATTGATTTTTAAATTTTAGTACTTTTTCGATTTTTTAGGTTTTAAATCCACCAATTGACTTTTAAATTTCAAAATATTACCCTTTCTAAGTTTTGAGTTTAATTTTTATTTACCGTCTAAATTTCTAAATTATTACATTTTTCCTTTAAATTGTAAGTTTAGTTTTTATTTGGTCTTTAGATTTCAATATTTCATACTTTTACATCTAATTTTTCATTCACAATTGATATTTGGTGCTAACTTTCAATAATTATAATGTAGTCATGAATTGAAATTTTAAATTAATTTTAATAGTGGTAAAAATTTCTTGAAAACTAATTACTTATAACTATTTAGAAAGTCAGTTATTTAAATTAATTGTTACATATTATCATGAGGATCAAACTTAGTATTTAGTGGGAAAAAAAGATTATAATTCAAAATTCTAAGATTAAAATGTAACCAAATGAAAACAAATAAAAATTACACTTGTAGATAAAGATATAATATTCTAAAATTCAATAACCAAATGAAAACTAGACCGATAGTATATTAAAAATTCTTCCTTAGGCACACCAAGGGTTTTAATTTTAAAAATTCCTCCCAATCTAAATTTAAAATACTTAGGATCATTCAAATTTAAAATGTTAGAATCACATACAAACATTATTTGGCACACACATACTATACCTACTATTATTTTATTATTTTATTATTTTTTATTATTTAAATCTAAAGAAAATCGATTACATTAATTGAGTAACTTTTTGTTAGCTGAATTATATTCCAGTAAGATAATTTCATTTTTTATGATAGACACAACCATTTTTTTTTTATCATAACAGATCTTTTCGAAACTAGGTATGCAAAAATAAAATTTATTATGAAAGAACTGAGGAAAAAGAGTATGAATATTGCTTTTTGATAAGCAAAATGAAAAAAATATATATATATATATTCTCCTAAACATTAGAGGGTGTTATCACTAAATCAATTTACACCCTTAAGTCATAATTGTGTAAGACTTTTTAAAAGGCAGGATTAATGTAATCCTAGAGACAAATACGATAATCAAATAGATAATAGTGATTTTTCATTAATACGAGTGTTTTTTTTAATCTTATTGACTTCTATTTTTTTCTACCACTTACTTAAAGATAAATTAAATGATATTTTTTGGATTATGTTTAAATATAAGAAAATGAACAAAAATATTTATAAATATAGTAAAATTTTACTGTTTATCTGCAATAGACCGCGATAGACTACTATCTGTGTCTATGTCTATCTTGACTACTATCTGTGTCTATGTCTATCTTGATCTATCACAGATAGACTGTGATATTTTGCTATTATTGGTAAATATTTTCAGTAATTTTGTCATTTCAAATAATTTTTCTATTTCTTTTTTCTTTTTGTTACTTTCGTAGGAATATGGAAGAAGAATAAGTGTTTGTTAGAATTAGCAAGAGCAAAAAAAATATTCTTTTAGATAAGTAATTTAAATTTAAATTCATTTTTATAAAAATAGTTTAAAATACGCTTTGAAAATGTTTCAAAAAATATTCTGAGTGGTTGCCAAATACTTCTTTTTAAAAAAAAAAAATTAATAATAATAACTTATTTGAAAAGTTAAATGAAACATACTCTAAATTTGTTTAGATGATTTTAAGTTTATTCTAAATGAAATTATATACAAATGGTTATAAATCACCAACAACGATATAAATTGATTTATTTGTGAAACTTTAGAGCGTAAATTGATGTTATTATTAAGATTATAAATTAAGTTTCATATGTTGTTGTTTGTTTTCCAAAGAAAAAGTTTATATTTATATTCCAATAATTTATTATAGAGAAATGAAAATAGCACATAATTGGTATATTCCATAAATATCAATAAAAAAAAATAGTTGTAATGGTTAAAAATATCTACTTCATTGACATTCCCCCTAGATAGACCATTGGTTGGAGAACATAGGGCTTAAAACTCATATATAATTTTATGTGAATAATTAAGATGAAGTTATTAGAAGAAATATTGTGTCAAACAGATAACATGGTAGCTCTATCACTAAAACCAAACAAACAACTCACAATGAAAGTTAATTAATTTGAACTTTAATGATAACTCACAAAGAGGAGAAAATTATTATAGAAAGAAAAAAGAATTGAAGCTTGTTAATTATTTCATGAATGTGTATATATCAACCCAACAAAATCTCATTAAAAAATAATAATAACAAATGGTTTAATTTTGTAAAGTAGAAATTCAATGAGACTTAACCATCCTTAATAAGTAATGACCATTAGATATGTAGTTGCAAAATACATCCACTTTATAATAATGGTTGGTTGATTTTTAGGTTAGTTTAAAGTTTTCAAAAACTTGTCACTTATTTTCTTTATACTAAAAATAAAATAAGAATAAAAAAGGAAAAACAAATTAGGAATTAGTATTATGAAGGACAGAGAGTCTTCAAGTGTCTTGAGAATTAGGTCTTCTCCTCCAACCACATATGGTGGTATTAATGGCAATGAATTCATAAGCCTTGTTAATAAGGTCGTCTTCTATAAAAACACAACGTACTTTCAAGCTTCAACTGCAATTTATGCCTCCCCATTAATGCCCTTCTTTCTTTCTCTCTCTTTATAACCTCATAATTATAACTCACTTTTTCAACAAATCCCCAAAATCTCTCTCAAAATGGTTTTTCTCAAAGAAAAAGTCTTCTTTTTCTTTTAATTGGAAGATGGATGCCACGGTGGCGGTTGCCGCAGCCGCAGCGGTGGTGACGTACTTCGTTTGGTTTTTGAATGTCAAACAGTCGTTGAGTGGACCACTTGTTTGGCCACTACTGGGCAGTCTTCCAGATCTGATTAAGAATAGTCATCGTATGCATGATTGGATCGCAGAGAATTTACGGTCGACGGGCGGTACGTACCAGACTTGTACGTTTGCCATTCCATTTTTGACAAAAAGGCAAGGTATCGTGACGGTCACATGCGACCCAAAAAATTTAGAGCATATTTTGAAGACACGATTCGATAATTACCCGAAAGGGCCCAATTGGCATGATGTGTTTCATGATTTACTTGGTGAAGGAATCTTCAATTCTGATGGTAATACATGGTTGTTCCAGCGTAAGACTGCTGCGTTGGAATTCACTACTAGGACTCTTCGCCAAGCCATGGCTCGTTGGGTTAATCGAGCCATCAAGTCTCGCTTTTGCCCGATTCTTGAGTCAGCTCAACGTCGAGCCAAGCTAGTTGATCTCCAGGACCTTCTGCTTCGACTCACATTTGATAATATTTGTGGATTGACTTTTGGTAAAGATCCACAAACTCTCGCTCCTAAATTGCCTGAGAACAGCTTCGCTATGGCCTTTGATCAAGCTACCGAAGCCACATTGTGTCGCTTTATTTTGCCTAGCTTTATATGGAAGCTAAAGAAATGGCTCCGACTCGGGATGGAGGTGATCTTAACACAAAGCCTCAAGCACACAAATCAATACCTAACCAATATCATCGAAACACGTAAGTTCGAACTGTCCAATCAGCACCAAGTCAACGACACCCAAACCCCTCACGACGACTTGCTATCAAGATTCATGAAAAAGAAGGAATCCTACTCAGACACGTTTCTCCAACACGTGGCACTCAACTTCATCCTAGCTGGACGAGACACGTCATCCGTTGCGCTGAGCTGGTTCTTTTGGCTAGTCATAAAAAATCCAAGAGTGGAGGAAAAAATCCTCAATGAAATTTGCACCGTCCTGATGGAGACACGTGGCACAGATATATCCACGTGGACGAAAGAGCCATTGGGATTTGAAGAAGTGGATCGATTAATTTACCTCAAATCCGCCTTATCGGAAACTCTCCGACTCTACCCATCAGTTCCCCAAGATTCAAAACACGTAATAAACGATGACGTTTTACCCACTGGAACTTTCGTCCCCGGCGGCTCCTCCGTCACATATTCAATATATTCCATTGGTCGAATGAAATTCATTTGGGGAGAAGATTGTTTAGAATTCAAACCAGAGAGATGGTTGGGCACAAATCAAAACAAAATTGAGCTTCAAAATGCTTATAAGTTCCTTGCCTTTAATGCCGGCCCAAGAATTTGTTTAGGAAAAGATTTGGCTTACTTACAAATGAAGTCGATCGCGGCGGCGCTCTTGCTCCGCCACCGCCTGACGTTGGTCGCCGGCCACCGTGTTGAGCAAAAGATGTCATTGACGTTGTTCATGAAGCATGGCCTCAAAGTTCACTTGCATCCCAGAGATTTGGGCCGTGTGGTGGAGAAAATTAGCAAGACCGCGGCGGAGACGGCGGCAGTGGCGTCGGATCGAGGCTGCTAGGCGGCCAAATGTAGCCTTGTAATACTATAGTTTGAATTTTTGTTGTATTTTATATATAATTGATGAAGTTGCTCAAAAGCTTAAGTAAGAGATTCAAGAAAAGAATCTCACAAAATGTTGTTTATTTTTGAAAGACTATATTAACTTAAGGGAAAATATTGCAATTTTATAACCTTTTGGTTCTTTTTTTTTCTGTTTTTTATATGTTGAAATATTAAAATGGGTTGATTTTATTTCAATTCAGTATAATATTCACTTTGGTCTGTGGGTTATAGTATTTGAATAAATACCACAAATCAAACCAAAACCCAAATACTCACTATTTTTTTCTCTCTCAATCCATTCGTGCAATCTCATGATCCACATAAATGTGTCACATATTTTCAAACGAGGGTCCAACAAAATCAATATTTGAGTATATCCTGAGTTGCACCGATTTTTTGTTCACCAGACATTTAACCACAGTTTTTTACTTAGGAGAAAGTATATTTGAGATTTTTGTACTATGTGGTTAGAGTGAATTACGAAAAGATGGATGTATACAAATATTTAGGTGTATCGCGAGTTAAACTCATTTTTTTTTCTCATGTTTAATCACTTTTTTTTTCTTTTCTAACAAAAAGTATTTTTGGCCTTTTCCTCCTATGTGGTTGGAGTGAGTTGAAAATAATAATAATAATAAATAATATATGATCTGAACATTACTCTTTTTCTTAATATTATTCTTTTTTTTCAACATAACGACTCAATAAGTTATTTGAGATTTCCACTTATTTCTTTTGCTAAACTTCGATTCAATTTTTGAATAGTCTAATGCCTATTCCGTGATTCAAAAATCAATGGATTCATTGGTTACAATAACAATGAATCCATTGATTCATTGGGCAATTCAAACGGGATATACAACAATAAGAATAAGAAAAATGATTGAATAGTGAACTCTTGAATATTTGATTATCTCAATCAACAGCTCTATCAGAATTCATCAAAAGAACATTTCCAATAAGCGGACATTTGGATTGAGGGAATTGAGACAGGAATAAAGGTGAGAATGGGTAAAGGATGTTTGTTACAAACTTTGAAGTTTAGGCATGGAAACAAGCTATTTTCATGCATTCTTTATACCCATGAATGATATCCATCCAAAAGTGAGTTTTGTTGATGTTCACTCTTTATCCCCTTTTAATACATGAATTTATTGTTTTATTTTATATTATTAAAATTAATTAATATATGAATATTAAATTTATAATTTAGAAAATTATATTAAATTTTAAATTATAATATTTGAACTTAAATTCATAAGTTAATTAATTAATTATATAAGGGAAATTTTTATAAATAGAAAAATCTAAAAAATATTTACTACTTTTGGAACTTTTGTTATAAAGGGTAAATAATTTTAAATATTTTTTTATTATTTAAAAAGACGCCAGTACATTATTATTAATTTAATTTCAATTATTATGAATTATATTTTATGAGATTATTTTTAATAATTATAATTAATTTATCATTGATTAATTATAATTTGTTATTTTTTAATCACAAAATATTATATTTACCTTTTTAAACTGATTTTCATTGTTTTATTAATTAATACATCATATTTATATAGATACAGTAATTAAGTAACTCTAATTATAAATTACTCATTTTACAAATATTTGTAATTAGTAATTCAATTAATATTATTATTTGAGAGTTAAATAATCAATTTTGCTCAAAACATTGAATTGAATTTATAATTTATCAAAATTTTATAGAGGTGTCCATCATTAATTTTATAAATAAAATACAAAACTAATTTATTATCATAAAATTTTGATAACCAAAAAGTCATTTGATTCCCAACAATCTCATGCAGAGAATCTTTAAAATCTTAAACTAAACCATCCCTACTTTTGTTTGCTCAAAAAGCAAAAAGGCCGATATAAGAAGTTAAACCTCAGCTTGAGAACAAATTTGCTCAAAAAGTCGGTATATTAAAAGTTAAGATTGGTTAGGTAGAAGAAGGAAAATAAGTGGAAATTCAAACTGTATCTTAACTAATTGGCGGCCACTTTTATTAAAGTTTTATGTGATAAAATCCAAAGTTCTAAGAATTTTTTAGTTTTTTTTGTTATATTATTCAACATTGCAAAAAAAGAAAAAAGATCAAAGATAAAGAAAAAGAAAATGATGATGCACAAAAGAATTAGTCCATTACATAACTTGAAAATTACAACATCATTAATTGACACATAGATAACTTAATTTACACACAAATCCATCTCAGTCCTCAAAGGACACCAACCAAATAAACAAAGGAAAGATTACAAAAACCAAAAAAGAGCTAAAAGAAGAACACACACATTTAAAAGAAAAAAAGAAAAAAGAGAATGATATTCCCAAAGATATGAAATTGAAGCTCTTTTCTTCAAGTTCTGGCCTTGAATGGAATGGCTCTGATGATGATTTGGTGGTAAATAGCAGCTAAGGTAGCTCCAACGAAAGGTCCCACCCAGAAGATCCACTGCCAAACAATATTTCCAAAAAAAAAATTATTCATTAAATCTCTACCATTCATCATAATCACCCCTTGATTCAACTAGATCCCTTTTATTATCTATTCATTTATTTGTGTTTTTTAGTTCTATTACTCATAGAATTGTTGTAAAGATTTGAACATATGCTAAAATTAGTTAACCATGCTCAAATTGACTAATTAAATTATTATTTTAATTAAAAACACAAAATTGGAGGTACATGCCTAGATCCATTCAATTATATTTAAATTACATTTAGGTTGCTAGTTAAATTATATTCAAATTTGTTGCCAAAATGAATACAGTTCAACAAAAGTTCAACTTCCGCCTCATATATTGTCAAGATAATTGTATTCAAATTGGCTAGTTAAATTACTATTATTTTTTTACTAATATTAAAAAAACAACAACAAATCTTATGGATATAGCGAATTCAGGGCTAAAATGGTAATTTAAAGTTAAGGTTTGCACTCACATGGTCATCCCAAGCGTGTTGCCTGTTGTAGATGATTGCAGCTCCGAGACTCCTAGCCGGATTAATGCCGGTACCGGTGATGGGAATGGTGGCCAAATGAACCAAAAACACTGCAAACCCAATGGGAAGAGGAGCCAAAATCTACACAAATTTTATAAAACAAATTATACAAAATCCATATTTATATATCACAGAATTTAATAACTAAAAAAAAAATTATTATCAAACAGTTGGTAAAAGAAAATACTTACAGGGACGTGAGAATCTCTGGCATTTCTCTTGGCGTCTGTGGCGGAGAAGACGGTGTAGACGAGAACGAAGGTACCGACGATCTCAGCACCAAGACCGCTGCCCTTGGTGTAGCCGGACGCGACGAAGTTGGCACCACCTAACTTCTGCACGTAGGTGGACCCCTCGAAGCCCTTCACGACGCCGGCGCCGCAGATGGCGCCAAGGCACTGCATTACAATGTAGAATATGGCTCTGGTGAGGGACAGTTTTCTGGCCAGGAAAAGCCCAAACGTTACCGCCGGATTAATGTGCCCACCTGAGAAGAAAACACACCCAAAGCAAACAAGCTTTATGTTATTCTTTACTTCCAGTAATGAAAATCTTATAACATTTATTAGTTTTGATCAATTATTTCCAGTTAAGTATTGTTTGATAACAACGTTTTCTCAGTCTTATTAAATAAGAGTATGGAATCGAAAAAGACAAGCTAATAGATTTAAAGTAGTGTCAATAAATTTAATTTTTAAAAATAAAACGATTTCCAACCCGATATTATTTTTTCACAAAATTGAATTTATTGAAAACAAAAAAAGAATATTACATAAAAGTTTAAAATATACCGAAAATAAATTTTAGGTTAAAATATCAATACTCTACTTTTGAATATTCAATTTTAATTTACTTACTAGTATGTTAATTTTTTTTCGATAGTAGCTAAATCATGACAAGAAAATATAATATGTTAATATGTTCTAGAAAATATTAATAAATAAAAAAAATTAAAAATCAACAAATGAATGTTTAGTAGGGACTAAATTTTAGATATCTTGAAAATATAATGATCAAAATTAAACGAGTATATGATAGTTGAACCTAAAATTTTCAAATATTTATTTTAGTCTCAAAATATTTAAAAATAACTAAATAAATATTTTGCTACAGTACGAACACTAAAAAACCACTTGATCCTCTAATTAATAATAATTTTTAAAAAAAATCAGACTAAAAGTGACTAACAATGAACAGAAAATTAGTTCACCTAACAAAATCAACTCCAAGAAAGTTAATTACCAAAGCCAAACCCTAAATAAAATTTTAAACTCCAGATCTAAGATCAAGACAGGGTTTGGGTTCTAGGGTTTACCGGAGATGCCGGCGGTGCAGTAGACGAGGGCAAAGATCATGCCGCCGAAGGCCCAAGCGATGCCCTGAATGCCGACGGTGGAGCATTTGGACGGAGCTCGGCTGACTCCCATCACCGTCAAGATGGTGATGTACAGGAACAAGAAAGTAGCCATAAACTCCGCGATTCCGGCTCTGTAAAACGACCATGACGTCAGCTCGCCGGGCTCGTACAGCGGCGCCGGTGGTGGCTCTTTGTAGTCCTTGTCCGTCTGCGCCGATGTGCCGATTGGCTGTCTTTCTGTGAACTTGTTTGCTCCTAGCTTCACGTCCTCTTCTTTCCCCTCCATTTTCTTCTTCTTTGCTGAGTTTTGCTAGGAACTGTTCTGTGCAACTATGGAGGTTTTCTCTCTCCTCTTAAGTTGTTTTTTTTTATTTTGTTTTTGGGGAAGAAGATAGAAGGAGAAGATTGGCAGATGGGGTGTTTTTATAGACTGAAAATTGGTTTACTTCCCCAAGACGAAATTATGGCTTTTTTTTCCTTTTCTTTTTTTCTTTTTTTCATTTGGATTAAATTTGAGTTATGTTTTTTTAGGTATCCGTATCCCACACTTATCACTCAAAAATAATAATAATGATAATGATAATAATTTTGTATTATGGTTGCATAATTTAGTAAGATATATACAAATAAATATTACCTAATATGTAACTAAGTATTTTTTTAAAACAATCACTGCAATAAAAAATAAAGTTATATTTAATGTCTATTTTTTAAAAGTAAGGTTTTCTTATTAGTGTAATTGTTATATAAAGCATAATGTTAGAAGGTTAAATATTCAATCCAATTCAAATTTTAATCTCAATTTAAGTAATTGCTTAATATATTATAAACTATAAAGGGAATGTTGAGGACCATGGATAGAGTTGTTTAGTATTAGAAGTTGATTTTAGATGGTATATTTTATTTTATATTTTTAAATTTATTAAATTCAGTCAACATGTATTTGACATATTGTTCGAATTTTATTTCTGAAAATTGTTTTTTTAATTATATGACTCAAACAATGCATATTCTAAAAACAACATTTTTATATTTTTACTATGTTTGAATTTCGAATTTTAAATTTTAAAAAATACATAATTATATTAAATAAAGACAGAACATTTACAAAATATAATATGTCATGTTATATACTTGATTCATTTCTAAAAAAAAATATGGAAACATATAGTATATAATATATTATAAATTATAAAATATTTTAACATAAAATATCTTCATAGATAAATTAATAGTAGTTTATTGTCAACTAATAATATAATATGTCATGTTATATACTCGATTCATTTCTAAAAAGAAATATTGAAATATATAGTATATAATGTATTATAAATTATTAAATATTTTCATAAATAAATCAACAGTAGTTTATTGTCAACTAATATTTAGTGAATAACTACAAATAATTTTATGATTTAGAAATATTGTATCAAACACATTTTAAACTATGGTTAAATTAGAATCCAACTACGAATCTTACACTAAACATTTCTCTAAAAACATGAAATATAACTCTGTTTACGTTGAATAATTTGTTTTCAAATTATCAACCAAATAGACTCTTAATCGTGAGGACCACGAACTCCTTGAACCAAACAATAAGTGCGAGTTTACAACTCCATTACTCCAACTCATACTTCTTAGACTAAACAGATACAAAATAGTTATAGTTACAACAAAAGAAAAAATGAAAATATACTTTTGGTTCCTAAATTGTGGTTTGTAATGATTTAGTTCCTCTACTTTCAATTTTGTAATAATTTAATTTAGGAACTTTAGTATGTAATTTTTTAATCCCTATACTTTAAATTTTATAGCAATTTAATCCTTATCTTAAAAAACCATCAAAATTAAATGTCAATTTTTATGATTTAAGGATGTAGATTCTATAACTTAAATATATTGGGTTTGAAATTAGTTTATTTGTCTGTGCAATAAATCTCATTAAATCTTAACACAATACGAGCCAAATCATCACAAATTATAAAGTATAGAGATTAAATTGTTATATGTTAACGTTCAAAAACCAGATTGTTATAAAATAGAAGGTTCAAGAATTAAATCGTTACAAATGAAAGTTTATGAACTAATTTGTTTTCTTTCTAACAAGTTTAAAGACTAAAAAGTCATCTTTAATTAAGTTAAATCTTAACCATTGTTAAATAATTTGCGAAAAATAATAAAAATTAATACAACCTTTTAAAATTTAAAATTTTAATTTCAACCAAAATAAGTATATGTTAATTACTAAAGTATTTATTAAAGTAGCAACAAAAATAAAAGATTACAAGAATTATTAAATGCCAAAATTTACAAAAATGACATGTCAAATGAATCTCACTTATTTGTTTATTAAAATATAAGGGTCATGATGATTTCTTTTCCTTGGAGGGACGTGATGATTATTTTATTTTATTTTATTTTATTTTTTGAAAAATGGGACATGATGAAACGCTAAAGTGAATAAAAAAATGAAATTAATAAAGTATGGAAATTAGAAGGGTTAATCAAAGGTTTAATAAGAAAAAGGTTACCAACCACTTAGGCAATTTGATGAATATTATAATGTAAGTAACCATAGAAATTAGGGAAAGGGGTATTATCGTTATTTTAAGGATCTTTCTAGAAAAAAGTAATGGGATTTGACAGGTTTCTAGTTGGTTCTGTCCTTGTTGTTCTTATCCTTAACAGTAATACTCTCCAGGGTGTCACCTTTTCTTTTTCTTTTCACTTTTTAATTTTAGCTAATTCAATATTTTGATCGTTATTAATTTTTTTTTGTTTCGATATGTCAATATTTTTTATGAACTTTATAGTGATATAAGAGTTGAATCTATTTTTCATTATATAGTAAAAAAATCAATAAAATTAGATAAAATAAGCTACAAAATATTAATAGTAAAAAAAATAATATAAATNAATGAAAATAATGATATCTTATTTTTATGATAATGTTGATAGAAATATCAATGAAATGTCATTATTGTATAGTAATTATAAAAATAATATAAATAATAAATATTTTATTGTTTATAAAAGGACTAAAATATAATTTTTATAACATCATTTTAAACTTTGGTTCAACCACCTAATTTTCATTTAATGTAAACCATTTTATGTCAAACGAAGTGAAGAAATAAAGGGAAAAAATAGTAAACTATATTTTAAAAAAATGTAAACTTTTTTCCTCCGTTAAAACATGATCTCATTTCAAATTTTTAACTTTAATTTTTAAAATATGGCTTAATTTTTTAAGAAATGCAGAAAAACAAATAAATTTATAAGTAGAATGTGTCTTTACAGATTTTATTTTTAAAAATCAAACCATTATTAAATTAAGCTTTATTAAGTTTAAATATTTGATCATGTTTATAACTCATGAAAGGTTAATAATTTGATTTTGCTAAATTAAACTCGAAAATGACCAAGAGTAAAGAGTTTATTAGTAGTTGATACTTGATAGTTTAAGCTGGTTTTCAACCAAATAATTATTTTTACCTCTCCATTCAAATTCATAAAATAAAAATGAAAATCATAATGTTTATTTAAAAAAAATTTAGAACAAATATTAATTTATACCCCTAAATTTTTGATATTGTATCAATTTAAACTCTAAACTAATAATTGTATTAATTTAAACATTGAACTTGGGTGATTGTATTAATTTAAACCTCAAACTAATAATTGCATTAATTTAAACGCCGAACTTTCATAATTGTATCAACTTAAACCTTCCATTGTGATTTATTTGGATACACTTATAAATGTCCAGAGATTAAATCGATATATTTGCGATAGTTCAGTTTAAATTGATACACCTATAAAATTTAGGGTTTAAATTGATATAATTATAAGTTTGAGGTTTAAATTGAAACAAATCCCAAAGTTCATGGTTTAAATTGATATAACTCCCAAAGTTTAATGTTTAAATAGATACAATTATCAGTTTGGAATTTAAATTAATAGAATCCCAAAATTTAGAGGTATAAATTGATATTTGCGCAAAATTTTAAATTAGGATATAAATTATTATTTGTGTACTTTTTTTAAGGAAAAAATGGAGAGAATTCATTTTTAACCCTCTGCCTTTTAATTGATGTTTGTTTTTATGTTGGGAATTTTGGTGTTAGAAAGCAATTAGAATTTTGAATAGTTGAAAATATGTTTTAAAAATATTCATACTATATCTATGATATTCATATTATTAAAATTGATTTAAAAAATATTTTGAAAATAAAAAATAGCTTTAACCATTTTAAAATTATTTTTAAATATGTATTAAATGCAACTGTTTAATTGATAATTTGATTCAAAGGAATTAGAATTTGTGTTTGAAAACGACTCATAAGAAATGATTATTTGTTTTCGAAATGTAAATGGTTGTAATGTAACGATCAGATTACCATGAACGGTGGAACAAAATTACTCCAAAATTGGGAAAGAGGAAAAAAAAAGGTGGGTTGATGGATTTGGATTATCGATTTTATCATTCTAAAAATGGAGGGGAGGGTAAAAAGGTAATTTAATCAAAAAAGACGAGGTGAAGTTATGGATTCCAGCCTTTTGTTTCCGTAGAGCAACTGAATTTTGCCTTTTAACGGTACGAAAATCAGAGCCACAGAAGCAATGCAAAGAAGAAAAAGACAAAAGCAAATCGAGCGGCTGAGATCAACTAACCGTTTTGTGACCGTTATGAGGCCCACTGTGGTCCCCACACCTACCCTGGGCCACCAAACAAATAATGAAACTTCTTGAGGGGGTATTTAGCAAGATAAAAAGAGAGGGAGGGGGGAATCTGAAATTACCCCGGAACTTGGGCGATGACAATGACGTGTACTTTGATAATAGGAAAGTTGAGGGTAAAAAGTAAAAATCAATATTTGTGTCAACACCCTCATAGTTCAACTAATAATATTTGTAGAAGCAACGAAATAACTAATAATTAGACGTTAATTATTATTTTTTTAAAGGTATTATAATTAAATTGTGGGATAGGAGAATCAAACCTCAAATCTCGAGATCGATAATACAAGTACGTTGAGCTACGTTCTTGTTGGCAAAAGGAAGAGATTTAAATTGTTAATCAAAACGTTAATTAGTATTTAGTTGTACTAAGAAAATAGTATTTAGTAGTCAAAATGATAATAACTAATAATCAATTATCATCTCAAAGTTGATATATTTTAAGTATCGTGATGTCTTTAGTGCTTGTTTAAGCATACTTTTGAAATTGTAAAATCATTTTTGCTCAAAATGAATTTGAAACACATCTTTAACCACTTAAAATCAATTTAATGATTAATTTTACACTTTTAAATATAAATTTCATATCATCAGATTTGATTTTAAATGATTAAAAGCACATTTCACAATGATTTTGAAAATGATAAAAGTTATTTTAGGCCCTATTTGGTAACCATTTTATTTTTAGTTTTTTAAAATTTGGCTTATTTTCTCTCAAACTCTTACAATGATTTGCATCTTAAGTACAAGAGTTGAATTAGTAGCCAAATTTTAAAAACAAAAGAGAACTTTTTTATAACTTTTTTTTTTTAAAAAAAAAATTCGTCTTGATTTTTGAAACATTGATAAAAAGTAGATAAAAATTCAAGAAATTTAGAAGGGAAATAAGTATTCAACTTAATTTTCAAAAAAAAGAAAAAAGAAAGAAAAAAGAAAAAAGAAAAAACGAAATAGTTACCAAGTGAAATCTTAACAATTTCAAAATCACTACAACATAACATACATCCTAAAAGATTTAACCGAGTTATTTGTACTAAAATTTTTAATCATGGAAAACAAAATTGCATTTTTTTTTTCTTTTCAGTAAAATGGAGTAGAGATCAAGAACCACATACCCTTTGGGCACTAATACATACAATATGTCGTTGAGCTATATTTGTTTGGGTAAAACAAAATTACAATCAAGCTTAAGTTATAATGATAATTTAACCTAAATTTGATTATAATTCAATTCAAGGCTTGCTTGACCATCCCCTATTAGTAGATTCTATTTTACCTTCAATTTTTTTCTATGTTGATGAAAAAAATCCAGGTAGGAGGATTCACCTGACCTTCACGTGTCTTTGACAATGAATTTATAATTTCGAGGAAGGAAAACGACCTGCAAAACAAGAAAATAAAACACCGACGTGGTACCTGCCACAAAATCTCTGATACTTAAGTCAATATTTAACAAAAGATCAGAGCAAGCTAGAAATGGGGGAGAAGAACTTGCCTTTGGGTGTGTCTATGACCTCCTATTTATAGTGTGGTGGATTTGGATTCCAAACCTAAAAAGAATTAGGAAAAGTAAAGAGATTTAGGAAAACTCGATTCCTCTTCCTTGGGCGTGGGGCAAGTTGGGCCACGGTCGAAGCCGAGGAGGGCTGGTTGGGTTGTTTGGTCCAACACCTCTCCTTTTCTTTCTCTCTCGACCTATTGGCTCATTTCTTACATCCTTCACGTCTTCCTAAGTTCAAGATTCTTGATCTGAAAATGACTCATAATAGTTTAGTTCTTAAGTTATCTTATTTTTTTTTTTACCATATTGTACTAAAGAATTAGTTTTGGAGTTCAAATTTTCAAGTAATATTTAGCTTATCATCTTTATAATCTATTTAACAATTTTAGGTCAAACCACGATTAATCAAACTTAAAGCATATGAAGGGCAACAAAGATTTTTTTTTTAATCATTATATTTATTTATTGCAGAGTTGGAACGAACCTATTTCAAATTCAATAACTAACATAGAACTTGGATTTGATTGAAACATTGATGGTTTGGTTTCACCTTATTATGTTGAAGATGGTTCTAGTGAGACCATTTCATATTTGTATGGACTATTGTTCACATCTGTATAGATTTTGTTCATTAAAGTATTAGTACCATTCTAATATAAATTGTTATGGACAAGTTAAGACTTGTCACGTGCCTCAATTATTAAGAAACTTGTGTTTGAGGTCGAAGTGAAGATTTATGCAATATTTGAGGCATCTATTAGTCAAGTGTGAGTTTAGCTAGATAATGAATTTAAGCACACAAATGTTACCATCATAAACCCTACTATGTATTAAGTACATACTATCAGAAATGGCAAAGCAATGTTTGTCATCTGCTCTTGTATCTATAAAAGTGGTTGACTATTCATTTTCAAAAGTAGTGGAAGCATAACCAACTCAGCTAGGTCTCGTTTCAAACTAAGGCCACATTTATCTCAACGAAAACATAATAAATCAATAGTAATGTAAAAAATGGGCCCCAGTTGATTACTTCTAATGTTGTTTACTAATATTGTGCATGTGTATTGATATTTGAGGTTCACTTCCAAATTTGTAATAAAAAAAACATAGACTGATTGACGAGCGAAGGGTGCTCAGATTAATTGCATCGTATCATTACCATTACCGTTATAGTTACTGCTACAGTTACCATTATTGTTACTGTTTCTAAAGAAAAAAAAAATGAATCTTAACACTTTTACTGTTATCGTTACCGCTACTATTATAATTTGACCTTTAGAGATAAAGCTAAAGGTAACGATAATATGAGAAAATTCATAATTCTAGTTAAATGTAATAAAAAGTAATCTGATTATGTTTACAATTACACCAATTTTTATTACAATTTGATAAACGTGGCTTAAGTACTCACTTAAGCTAGCTCCAAATGTATGTGTATAAAAGTGAGTTCAAACAGATTGATATTTTTAGAAAGATGTAATTTAATTCTAACATTATTTTTATGTTTACGTGGATTTGATCATTTGGACTTTTCTTACTGGAAAAGCTAGATTTGCTTATAAGATTTTGTGTTTTATTGAATCTATTCATGATCACCTGCATATGCACTCCATGAATTCTTCTTAAACAATTGCGAGTGTAACTCGATTGTTCATAAGTTAGTTTTTCATACTTGTAAGTTACTCGTAAATACGAATTCTCTCTCTATATATACTCAAAACACAACCCAAATATATTGGGTAGCTCCTCTTCTTGGAAGTTTTTTTTTTTTTTTGAATTTTTATGCTATCTTATTCTCAAATGCTATGCATATATATATATACGAAGACACAACAATAACATCAATAAAATATAGGGATGGAAATTTTGAGATGTTTGGATAATGAGATGAAATTATGAAGTTTGAAATTAATGTGTTGGAATTAGGAAGTCAATTTTAGGGTGTCGAGTTCTAAGATAGAATTTATCGATAAATGTGTAAGATAGAGAAAAAAAAAGAAAATATGAAGTTTTTTGATAAATGTGCAAACTTCACTTGCGTTTTACTATTAAAGTTAGGTTGTTTAGCGTCAATTTATGAAGTTGGTAGACCAAATATCTTAATGATTAAATTATGTTCATGTTGATGATTCTTAAATGCGATCGAAATGAACTAAATATCATTCATATACTTTTATTTTATATTTTAATTCAACGAAGACAAGTGAGTGAAGATTTAAACTCTAATTCAATCGTATTGAAATTGGGTAATAGTACCAAAAATTCCCTCCCTCCAGGCTTGAAAAGGAAACAACCCCAACCCATGTGCCCTAATCAAACAAGTTACCCACAAGAAGGGGTCATTGGGACCACCAACGTCACCAAAAAACAAAAAGAAAAAAAGAAAAAAAAAAAAAGAAAAGAAAAGGCGTAGCCCTAAAATATTTGAAATGTTCCTACTTTCATTTTTTGGGGAGGAGCCATGTGGGCCCAACCTCCCTCCTTTTATTATTATCAAAACTAAAAGGAAAAAAGAGATTGTGAGAGTGGTTGACAGCTCAGACCCATTGGATGCCTCACTGCCATATGGGATTGTGCCAACATCATTCACATGCAGCCTTTAGGCCCCAAAACCCCATCCCAACGCTTATTATTATAATAAAGAGTCATTATAGTCTATAAAATTGTAATACTTCGTATGTTTTAATAGTCTCATGTAGATCATAACGAAAATGAACAAAAAGAATGAATAGAAAATAATAAATATGATAAATTAACAAAATTGTTAGACTCAATCTCGGTCAAGATTGAAGTTAGTACGTTAACTTGAACCAAGGCTACAGCCAACCTTCTTTCAGAGATGTGTTTTGGTCTTAGGATAATACATTTGACTCGAATCTTGTTATTTTCTTGACTATGTCGTTCTTACTCTTGTTTTATGTTAATTATGTTTTATCATCTAAATTATATATAATATTATAATATATACTCTTTTTATTAAATATTTAATACGTCATTTAATGATATATTATTTTATTTTATCTGTTCCACTTCATTCCCTTTTCCCCCTCACCCCTCACCCTTCCATCACATTTATACCATTCATCAACTTTACAATGTTAGTTGATGATTGTACAACATATAAAATTAAGCTTTTTTTCTTCTTCTTTTTATGTGCTTTATCTTTATGTGTATATTTGTTGATTTATCAGAAATATACATTAGTTAATTGATTAATTTTAAGATTCTCGCAAATATAAACATAATTCAACTGATATAATATTTGTATGTCGACTTTTAAGTCGATGGATTCAAATCTCCCACCCACAAATTGTCAAAAAAAATAAAAAGGTCTCATTTCATGCTCGTGTTTTAATTTGGCACTAAGGCTAAATGTGTAAAAATGTTAGAATAAATTAAAATATGATTCCGAATAGATTAATAAATAATTTGTTCTAACAAACAATCTAAACACTTGTAGAATCTCATATATTGTATCATGGGTATAGACATTAAATATATGAGATTTGAACATTTAGATTTTAAATGTTTAAGATAATTAATATTTGTGTTTAAATATGCAAAATAATTAATGTTGAAAGTTAAATATATATATTTAATTTACCAATTTTATATATACAAATCAAAATTAAATAATTACTTAATTAGATAAAAGAAACCAATTCAATTAAATTTAACATTATCTAATTTATTGTGATATTAATTAATTATTTAATCAATTAAAATTAAAATAAATGAATACATTTATATTGAATATAATTAAATTATTTAAATTAATTACTAAAATATTTAAACGAATACAAATTAATTATTATATTGATAATAATAATAATAATTTATATTAAATAATTAAGATAACATAAAATATTATCTAAAAAAGTATTAGTTGAAATTTGTTAAGTATAAATAATATATTTATATTTAATAATTAATTAAAATCAGCAGTAATGTATACATGATATTAATTTATTAATTAATTAGATTATATTTTTACTGTTCATCTACGAGGCATAAAAATCCAACCATTTTGCAAGGTATAAAAAACTCATGTCAGATGAGTTTTAAAATTCCATGGATAATAATAACTTATGAAATTGACGGGGTCTTAGATAATAAGAAGAGATTTATTATGTCAAGAATCAACTTGTCATACCCTAAACAACCTCAACCTCGACGAGTATAACGATTAGCAAACATCACAAAGAGAAAACATGGACATGCATATACACTTCAAATCAGTCAATTAAAGAATACATCATAGCAAGTTGGCATTATAGCAAGTTAATGAAGATTCAACCACACCCTAAAATACTCATATTCTTCATCCTTTAACACTATTACATTCTTATCAATGACTAAAACCTATTTTAATAAAAGTAACTGACCTTCAACACCAGCTCTTGCTTACTCTAGACAGGCTGGCTTCCTTGATCACATTCCTAATATATATAATTAGAGAATATATTTGATATCAACATTACAATATAATACACGAAATGTATTGTCTCATTTTTCTTCATTTAAATCATCATTGATGAGAAGATGGGCATGAGGGCAGACCCTTTCTGGTTCTCCTTCTGTCCACAGAATCCCCAAATCTCCTCTCTTCTTCGCCAGTGTCAAAAGGGTTCCTAGATCAAAACGTGAACAGGTCACGTGGGGCAATTGATATTTAAGATACTACCGTGTTTCGGTGTGAGTTAATCATAGGTTAAGCAAGATGAGTTTAGTTTAGTTGTTGATTAGTAAGATTTGTCTGTGTGAACTCGAGTTGGTTTTGTTGTCTAGTAGTAAGTTAGTTAATAATTTAGTTCTTAACACAGTTACCAATGGTGTCGGGCATAAAAGTAATTTACCGAGAGTGAACGGGACGATGTAAAGCAGTGCGGGCTGGCCATGGCCATCCATCAGGTTCAAAGCCACATAGGTAATCAGAAGACCTGACAAAAATTCCAAAACCTTTCAGAACATGAACCGAACATCACAAACACAAAAAAGACAGAAGGAAAAGGAAAACAAATATCATTGAGAAGAGGAATAACTTTGTGGTAAACTTTTTAAGCATATATTAGAATAATATCTTTACTATAAGCATCACGAGGAAACACATTCCTTCCTCCATTACCTGACCCATAAGCAAGCATTGCTGGTAAGAAGTAACCAACCCGGAGGCTCTTATTTGCCAACCAGTCATACCTGTAAGGATATAAAAAGCAGTCTTTATGTAGAGGTTTTCGATAAAAATTACGAATTATATGGAGATAGACTGACAAACTTTAAACAGATGGTCCCTCACAAAGTGTTTGGAAACAAAACATTATCTTTTTATTGGCCAAAATGAAATTTAAGATGATGCTTTTATCTTATGATTTTTCATTAGTTACAACAGCTTTTTCCATCTCTAGCTCTATATTTAGACAGCTTGACGGATCCTTTTCGAACTTCAACTTTGAATTATGTTGTTCTAACACAACGTGTCAGCTATCCAATTGTTTGCTACATCATACCAACTTAGTCAATATTTATCTAATAGACATGTCACGTCAGCGTTCTATTAATTTTATTTACAACAAGAACCGAATAGAAATATAATCTTAAGTTCAGGGACAAAATTAAACCTACAAAGTTTAACTATTGTAATTTAACTTCTATCATCAAGCTATGTATAAGGGATTACTAATCACATCAATGAGTAGAGTTCAGGATTTTTTACGCGGAAGGCAAGATATAGAACGAGAAAGCTTGGAGAGAGGTAAGACAACAAAGCTTAAACCTGAGAGAAAATGCTACTACGAGTCCAGGCAAAAGGATGTCACCAAAACCGATAATGCTATAACCACCCCACGGATCAAACATACGAGGGATCTTTAGCAGCATTGGGATGCCATCCTCTCCACTTTTATCGCCACGAGCCACCTGTTAATGATAATAGCAATCAGTAAAGTAGATGAGAGGCGATCTTCTTCTAGTTTATGACAATGGTGAGGCGTATGGTACTTCCTACTTACCACAATCATCACACTTTCCTTGAACAACTTCTTAGAAACAAATACCCAAAAGATATCATAGAGAAAGGCACAACTGAGGAGGACTGTTCCAACCTTGCAAACACACAAATTCACTCCAGTGAGAGAAATATTAAGTAATAAGGAGCAATATTAAGTGCAAAAACATTGTTAGCTTTAGACCTGGAACTATGAGAACCAGTTAAAAGAAAAATATTGGTATTTTAAAAAATAAAGAAAAAACCAAAACCATTTTGAAACGGGCCCTTAGTGGTTAGGAAGAATTGGATGCATAGTATTGTAATGTATTGAAAAGAAGAGAAGAAAAGATACACAGATTTATGTGGAAATCCTAGATCAGGGAGAAAAACCACGATAGGAGAATTTTTATTCTTTTAATTTTTCTGATACACAGTACTCAACACAGGACAGGTATAAATAACCAAACAGAGAGAAACCCTAGACAGTACACTGAGAAAAAGATTAAAATGCTCTTAGGGCTAAAACACCATTTCAACACTCCCCCTCAAGTTGGGGCATAAATATCAATAAGGCCCAACTTGCTAATACAAGTGTCAAACATCTGTCTAGGTAAGCCCTTAGCCCTTAGTCATATCAATGAGCCTTGTACACATTTCCCGGGATAGTCACAGTGTCCAGGCTAGTGGTGAAAGCCTTGAATCCTGTTGACAAGCTACTGTAAGATAAGAAGCTTTTCCATAGAATACTTGGTGCAGGACCTTGTTCCCTTTCGCAAGGCAATTGGTAAGTCTAGGGTGGCATCAATTTCACTGGTCTTGTTACCTTTTTCCTCTGTATTCATCTGCTGCACATTTTCAGTCTCCTGAACATCATCAAGAGGAAATTCATTGCTCTCATCCTCCCTAATTTTGTCAAGAGTCGCTGCATCGTCAGTGTTCACTGCACTACTTTCAACAGAGTTATTATTATCAAGAATATGGTCAGTTGTCTCTGGTTCTGACTCTTGAATACTTTCCGGTGGAGCAGCAGGGGAAACTATTTCCTTTCGTAGATTCTTCCGATAGTAGGTTATCCAAGGAACTTGTTTTGTAGGAAGGATAGGATTGTCCGGAATGGGAGGGCTAGGATTAGTGTCAGGAATTGGTTCAAGAAACAAGTCTACAGGAATGGAATAAGTGGATGACGTGTTAGTCTCTTCTCTCGAAGTCTCCCCTTGAAGAGGACTAACAGGAAAAAAAGGTTTATCTTCTTGAAAGGTAGCATCCATGGTGATAAAGTACTTTCGAGAAGATGGCTGATAACATTTGTAGCCCCGTTGATGGAGCGGATACCCAACAAAGACACATTTTTTAGCCCTAGGAGCGAATTTACTGTGGGAACCATGATTATGAACAAACACCGTACACCCAAACACCTGAAGAGGAACATCTGGGAAAAGCCGGGTAGAAGAGAAGGATTCTTTGAAATGGGCTAAGGGAGTATGGAACTTGAGAACACGGGAAGGCATTCGATTAATGAGATGGGCTGCAGTGAGTACAGCATCGCCCCATAGGTACGAGGGTATGGATGCAGGAATCATGAGAGCCCGAGCAACCTCAATAAGGTGACAGTTTTTCCGTTCGGCCACCCCATTTTGTTGTGGGGTATAGGCACAAGAGTTCTGGTGGATGATACCTTTAGAATTTAAAAACTCACGGAGGGACTGATTAACGAACTCACGACCATTGTCACTCCGAAGGATAGTAATTTTGGTATTGAACTGGGTTTCGACCGTGGTGTAGAATTGCTGAAAGACTGTAGTCACTTCAGACTTATTCGTAAGAAGGAACACCCATGTAAACGAGTGTGATCATCTATGAAGGTGACAAACCACCGTTTACCCGACACGGTTGTGATATTTGATGGGCCCCACACATCACTATGTATCAGGTGGAAAGGTTGGGATGGTTTATAAGGCTGGGAAGTAAAAGACACCCGAGGTTGTTTTGCACGAATACATACATCGCAAGATAAAGATGAAATATTAACATTACGAAATAAATGGGGAAATAAATACTTCATATAATGAAAATTCGGATGTCCAAGACGAAAATTCCATAACAGGAAATCAGTTTTAGAAATAGTAAGGGAAGAGAGTAAACAAGTGCTAGATAAACTCCTAGATGAAGCATCCTCCGAGAGGAAGTAGAGCCCCCTACTATGCCGGGCAGTACCAATCGTCTTCCCCAAGCTTAGGTCCTGAAACAAAACATTATCCGGTGAGAAAACGACATTACAATTCAGATCTCTGGTTATTTTACTGACAAATAGCAGATTATAAGATATCTTCGGCACATGCAGGACATTCTGTAAAATCAACCCTTGAATAGGAGATAAGTGACCTTTCCCAGCAACGGAAGCAAAGGACCCATCTGCAATTCGTATTCTCTCGTTTCCCGCACTTGGATAATACGAGAGTAATTGATCAGATGATCCAGTTAGGTGGTCCATTGCTTCTGAGTCAAGGATCCACGATTCATCCCCTTCGACCAAGAAGCTAAAGGACTGAGAAACCTGATTGCGCGACATTGCTGGTTCCAACCATGCTTGACTCTACTTGGTTAGTGGCTGATGATGTACCATCCCTTGTTTCACTGACAAGGGCCCAACCGGTTTTTGATTTATCATTCATAGACCGTCGCTTGCCATTCGGTGGGCAACCGTGTAACTTCCAGCATTGATCTTTGGTGTGCCACGGTTTCTTACAATGCTCACAGATTGGTGGGGATTTTCCGTTCTGTTTGTCGCTCTCTAGTCCCGAAGACTTAGCTCCAAATGCAGCAGAATCTAAGTGGTTGTTGCTAGTGCCATTCATAGCTCTAGTTTTGTCCTTTTTTAACCTGACCTCTGAGCATACTTCCATTAGAGACGGTATTGGCCTCTGTCCCAAAATCCAACCTCGGACACCATCAAATTTAGGGTTTAAGCCAGCTAGAAAATCATACACTCGGTCCGCCTCCTCAATCTTTGAGTACTGAACTCCGTCAATAGGACAATTCCACACGACTTCGCGGCACAAGTCCATTTCTTGCCATAACAAGGACAATCTATTGAAATAAGACGTTACGTCAAGAGTCCCTTGTTTGCACTCATGAATATGTTTCCTCAAGGTATAAAGATGTGAGGCATTTTGCCTCTGTGAATAGAGCTTCTGGACAGCTTCCCAAATATCCCGAGCGGAGGCTGAGTACAGAAGTGGCTTTTCCATCTGGGGTTCCATGTTGTTTATCAGAATTGAGCGAAGAAGAGAGTCCTCTCCTTTCCATATACGTTCTTGGGGATCACCAGGGTTTGGTTTTGGTATTTTTCCAGTTAGATACCCAAACTTGTGACATCCCTCAAGGACCATTCTTACCGATTGGGACCAAGAAAAGTAATTATCACCGTTAAGTTTCTCACCAATAGACATTCCTACAGAATTTCCCACAGAACTAGACATAATATTTGCAACAGGTAAATTAGAGTAAGCATTTAAGGTGTTTCTGAGCATAAAGAGAAGTCTGAATGTGGATGAAAACCAGTTGTAGGATTTGTCGTGGATCTAAGGGCCGATATTTGCTGCTATAAGTTGGCCAACTGCTGTTCAAAACCAACGGTTCCACTAGAATTTGCCATAGGTTGGTTTTGTCCATAAATCCCTGGAAAGATAACTTCATTTTGGCTCGAGGATGGACCAAAAGAAGGGCTGGGAACTGATTGACCATACTGGTTCGGCTGGACCCGATTCGGTTGAATCGGGTTTGGTTAAACCGGTTGGTTCGGCTGAACCGGCTGAGCAGCTTGGGTCATCCACGAAAACGAGGGCTGGAGATCGGCTGTAGACCGCTAGTCACGGGCGGTGGTGTCGGCCTGAGCAAAAAATCCCGAGATGATGGTTTCTTGTGCATCGGGGGGTTCTGAGGTAGAATCTGGTGGAAGTCGGTAGGACCGTGCGTCGATCGCTGGTGTCGGACTCCATATGGGTCAATCGGATTTGAGGCAAAAAATCCAGATGGGTCGATTGCTAGTCTGGCGGGATTCGTGTAATCGGCTGGTCTGTGCGTCATGGAGGAGCTCGGATCTGTGTGCCGATCGGGTCTGAGAGCTCCGGTGGTCAGGTCTGCAACGGTAGTCCACTGGTTACAGATTTGAGGATCGGGTCGGGTCTGGCTGGAGGTTGGATCAGACATGGATTTGAGGAGTTGAGGCATAGCGGTGTGAAAATAATGCTCAACGGCTTCTCTTATGGCTGTAGCAACTTCAGCGTTCATGGATCCCTTCGTTCCAATGGAGGTTTCTGTTGGAGTCTCTGGTTTGTTCTCATCAATGACGGTCAGGGCTTCGTCGCCATGCTCTGATACCATATTGAAAAGAAGAGAAGAAAAGGAACACAGATTTATGTGGAAACCCTAGATCAGGGAGAAAAACCACGATAGGAGAATTTTTATTCTTTTAATTTTTCTGATACACAGTACTCAACACATGATAGGTATAAATAACCAAACAGAGAGAAACCCTAGACAGTAGACACTGAGAAAAAGACTAAAACGCCCTTAGGGCTAAAACACCATTTCAACACAGTGTAAGAAATTATCAAGCTAAATATTGCAGATACTGGGGATAAAATGAAATCAGTCTTGAAATATTCTCACCACTTTTATCAACAAATGTCATTCTTAAATGGTCTCTCTTAGACGTATTCGAGCAGTCCCAATCTTCTTTTTGAGACAGCATTTTGACTTTTAATTCAAATGAAATGATTAAATGTAGCACAATGGCTTGCAGTGGAGAAAAGAAGGCCTGGGACTGCCCAAATACATCTTCGAAAGAAAGCATTAATTTCAATTAAGTGCAAGAAAGAGATTAAAGAGATTATCATGTTCTTCAGATATATAAACATGGAACCCAGTTTGTTAAATTGCTACCTTAAGATTCGGTATGCGAACTATTTGGAGGACCGTAATTATCAGTGCAATTCCCTGGTTAACAAAGATTAAAATAAGAAGTTAGCTTCTTACATTACTAGGCAGTAATATTGTGATCTTCAAAATTTTCATATAATTGAAAAAAGGTTCTTGCTGACACCATTTTCTTACAAGTATGTCTTGACCGATCCAGGCAAACGACACATTCCGATAAACAGCCCAAACAACAGCAAATGCAATGCAGAATGGAGAAACAGCAACCGTGAGGTATGAAACAGCTCCAAAGAATGGCACTTTGATGTACGATTCTCCAACTTGCTTAAAGCATCTGCATGACCATATGAATGTATCAGTATTTTACTTCTTTAGTTCAGAAAAATATTGCTGAGCAATTTTTCATCAAGCTCCAACTATATATAAGAGTTATATATTGGGTATCAAACTTCAATAATTATCTTATTTTTGAAGAGGAGAAACAAACTTCCCAGGACAGTTTCCTGAGCTCTAATCAAATTAGTAATTTTGGTAAAGAGAGCACAAGAATTGATTCTAAGCTTGAGGATATAGAGGGTATGTTTGGAAGTGATTTTGAAATGGCTAAAATCACTCATGTCATGTTTAGAATTACCGTTTAGAATCACTCCCATACATGTCTTTAGTAATTTAAAATCAATTTAATGTTTGCATTTACACTTTTAAACACAGTTTTCATACAATAAAAGGTGATTTTGAATTATTAAAAACATGTTTCAAAGTAATTTTAATATATTCAGAATCAATCCAAAACATGCTCTAAATATGAAACTAAATATATGTCCAACCACAAATACAGAAGTTTTTCTAAATCATTCTTGTGTGTGTGTGTGAAAAGCAAGAAATATGGAAGTAACAGTAAAAAGAAATAATAACAAATACATAATTATTATCTCACAGCGCTTAACATAGTCATCGCTGATTTAGTATAAACTTCCAAAAATTCCTCGATATCTGCCTCTTCTCTTGTCAAGGAGAGAACTAATATTTACAAAGATATTCAATGAAAACCTACTATTTGATAGCAGTAACTAAATTGATATGTTTGCCCATAGTATCTGCAAAGAAATTATAAATGTCAAATGTAGTAAGGGCACAATCAACTTTACCTTGACAATAACGCGACCAAGCAAGTTTGTAAGCCCTATATCCAGTGAGATAAAATGTTAATGAATTGGAGGAAAGAACTCAAACACCATCGACTTTTGTGAAAGAAGAACATTATCATGTTCATCAATGTCTGATAGTTAAGGCCTTTGTGCCATACCTCTGCACCTCCTATGCAGAAAAGGACTACCAAAAGCTCGATGAACCAGTACGACATGAGTTTGTAAAGCAAAATCAAAAAGCACGAAGCAACAACGACAAATAAGACCGCTGATGCCATGTTAATATATACAACTCCAGGGCTGCCCATGTCTTCAGCATCTTGATTATCATCTGCACCATCCTGCAAGAAAATGTAATTCATCAAGTAAACCTCTTTATTAGAAGAACGACACCTAAGCAAACAACAAGAAAAAGGTTGCTAGAGTTTCCGGAGACCAGTTAGGTTACCTTTAGTAGCTTGTCCTGCTCTATAACTGCTTCCCTAGCACTCCAGGCAGACCAAAAAGATGAGCACAAGATTGTACCGACAGCCATCAACCATAAGAATACTTCAGCTATGTCTACTGGTGGTCGTAGTGGAGAATAGAGCTGAACAGACACTGCAGAGTCCAAAAACTTCTTAAGGGATGACAAGAGGTTTGTTTGCTCATTTCAAATGCCAAGTACAAATATAGAGTATATGATCGATCTTCCAAAATCAATATCAACTAATGAAACGACGATCAATTGTCAGAAAAATTAGTGTTTTGTATGAAAAAAGAAAGAAAGTACAGCTTACCTGATGAATTACTTATTAGCATCTTCTCCAAGCTTGTTCCAGCATCTTGTGGGAGCATGACAGCAGGTATATGTATATCAAGATCAGTCTCATCAGGATCACAAACCATCTTGTAAAGCTCTGAAGTCCAGAAGCATGTTTAGAGGACATGAAATATATTAGAGTGCTGAGGCTACAAAAAGTATATTCTTTTGCAATCTATTTATCCCGCCTATATAGTACTTTTGCACCATCAGTATAATTGTATATCTCTTTATCCATATGATTCTCATTTATTGTACAATTCAAGCCATCATTCCTCTAAGGGATAATAACAAATAGCACTCTATTAGTTTGCCCGATTTGCAAATTACACCCTTACTTTATGTTTTAAATTTGATTTCAAAATCCAAGAATCATTTACCATTACTGTCAGCATAAATGGTACGAGTGACACATAAAATCAGCCACAAAATATGATATTATTCACAGATTCACAAACTATAGTGTCTGAAACCACTTCTATAACACGAGTAACACCAGTAGTGTAATTTACCATTTTCTCTTTTGTAAGATGAGATAAATACTGATGTAAACAAGAGTCATATTACTCGGAGTAAATTTCACAATAACTACACAATTTTTTTTTTAAGTTCAACGATATATAAGGGTTGGGAGATTTGAACTTCTGACCTCTTGGTCGAGGGCATATGTCTTAACCATACAAGTTATATTGTCAAACACGATGCACTAGATCTTCACATTAGGTACATCTATGCACAAATAACTATCATCACTTACCTTTTTGGTTATTTACTATGAGTATAGCTGAAGCACCTGCAGCTTCTGCAATATTTGCTTTCGTAGTAAATTTGCAGTGACCTCGATCAACCATGATTATATCTCCAAGAAGCTAACAAATGAAAAGTTGATACATGATTAAATTAATGTGCATAAAGCTCCAACCTTCATGCCACTAGAGAAAGTACGTTATAATTTCAAAACAAGAGAACCTTGTTCTTTGGCACGCTGCAACAATCACGGGGATTTGCAAGAACTAGGCGTGTTTGGTTTGCATTTTTCTCCTTTGACACGATGGTAGCGCCAAATCTAGCACCAACGCCGACAAATTCACTAGCTTCTTTGCCATCAATCCAAGTTTGAACTTTAACCTAACAAATGCAAACACATAACAAGCCACATTAATCGATAACAGTTAGGACCATTCAAATAAATTAGCATACTTTCTGATAAATAAGTTATATACAACATCAACCTGCAACCCAGCATTGAGTTCTGCACTGGCAACAAGCAGCAAGAACTAACCATAGATTAATGACACTATGTGCACATAGAAATAGAAGTCAGAAGAAAAATAAGCACACATTACAATGACAATCTTCTTCAAAACATCCTTTGCATCTTTTCCAGGAAGAGTATCACCCATTATAAAGTGCACAAACTAAAACAAGTATTCATATGAACAAAATAGAAATAACAATAAAAAACTATCGCTCATAAAACTAAATACAGACTAATTCATTTGAAGCAATACAAGCTTACTAGAACGAATGATGAAAGAACCCTAGAAATGATCATATGAAATGTCTAAACAGAACATAAACAAATCCCCATCAATGCATTTGGAAAATCAAGGAAATTACACTTTTGCCAAAAGGGAGAACAAATGGGGAAACACAATCAAAATGCAAATGATAGTTAACGCAAAACCCAATACAGTATGTAGATCAAATAAATGAAAACAAATTTCTGAAGCAAAAAATTGGATATATTACCAGAATGAAGTCATTCTCACAGCCAGGCTTTTTGGGAGTCAAATCGTCATGGTGAACAATATCCCCAGCAGTCACGTGAGAAGGAAAAATGAGCAGCAAAACTACAGTGGATATGATGAACCCATCAAGAAAATGCCTCTGCAAATCCATAGATTCTGACTTTTCTCAGCAAAAAAGCTTCAAAAAACAGTGATGGGTCTTTTTCTTCCTCTACATCACAAATCTCGAAACCCCAGAAAGGGAAAATGAGAAATAATGGCTTTGCTCTGTTTAGAGTAAACCCAAAACAGGAAACAGAGCTCAGAATGGGATATAAACAAAATGGGGAAAACGTAGAAATAAAAAACAACTATAAATTAATGATTTGAAGAAGACTTTATATCATAAAATAAAGAGAATCACGGATCCAATGGATTAAAGAAAAGGGAGAAATTGTGGAAATTGACATGTTTATGTGAAAATGAGGACAAAATTGATGTCGTGTATGAATCTTTGCTTGTGCTTCTGTTTACAGACTATACTGATCCTTTCGAGTAAACGGGGTTTCCGTACGAACCACCGTTGGAAACGGCGGGAACCTTTTTAACGACATAATTAGACAATAATCATCATCGTTCTTTCAGATTCCTTATCAACGTTTTCATTGCAGAGAAGGACCTCCTCGTTGCAGAGAAGAACCTCCACTCTCTAGTAATTGCACTTTACTCCCCATCTGTAGTTTTCATTAATACTCCTCAACTACAAAAGAATTTGCTTTGGGAATTTTTTTTTCACTTCAAGTCCAACTCAACAGTCAATATAGGAAGCTTAAAATTTTGACCTTTGAATTGTTGATGTATGTCTCCTCCACTGCTCAATTTAAAATTAATGCAAGGAATATCTACTTTATTGTTTCATTTGCCATAAATAAAACGTAGACAAATTTCTATTATACTAATTTCATAACAAATCTGTCTAAGCATAGTTTGAATAGAGATATGAAATAATAATAATTGTATGAGATTCCATTTTGTTTAGATAATGTGCTAAACTTAAAAAATAATCATAATGTATGTACGATTTCATTTTTTAAACAATAGTTTTCATAAACAATAGTTGTCAACATCTATCATTGATAGTTCTAAAATTTTGCTATATCTTGCAAATATTTCAAACAATTTTACTATTTGAAATAATTTTCCAATTCAGAATCTATCAATAATAGATACTGATAAACTTCTATAAGTGTCTATCATTATCTATTATTATAAATTCTGAAATTCTATTATATTTTGTAAATATTTTCAATAGTTTTGCTTCATTATAATTATCAAATTCTAACTCTATATTATTGGGCTAAAATTTTAAATATATACATATACACACACCACTATTTATTTAAAAGAAAAAATGTCTCCCCCTTATTTTAAAAAGGACAATAAATTGAAGGACCAACCTGCAAAATAACGTTAGTAGTTATATGTGAGTGTAGTGAAATTAAGTGGAAAAAGGGGCCATTATGGCAAATAGTGAAAACTAAGTGGATATTTAAGGAAATTGATTAACGGAAACTTGCTCAAAATTCCTCGACATGAAGGGCAGGGTGTGTTCTCTGCCGTCAGACCAGCCATGTGGTTAGGGCAAACGTCGGTGCAAGTACCCATCATCTTCCTAAAATTACATTAGTACCCTCGATCATACATTCAATTTTCAAAATCATGCCCCTATATGCAAAGAACAAACCAACCATTTAACAAAGGGATTTACAAGCAATGATTCGGATTCTTCACTTCCATCTCCAACTTGAGCAGCCATCTGAGAATGGAAGAATTGAAGAAGTTAATTGAGAAACATGTATGAAATGATTCAGTTAAACACAGCTGCAAGGATTTAAAAATGTTTTCTTTTACGCTTAAAACACTTAAAGAGTCATTCCAAATGAGTTAAGTTTTGTTAACCTTGTGAACGCTAGCTTTGAGGAGGACAAAGCCCCACAGGGATCATAATGCAAAGGATGAACCCGATCAATACAATACAGTTGTAAGATAATAATAAGTCGAAAGCGATCAAATCACAACTATCACATCTCCCATGTCATTTTTGTTCAAGCTCATTTTCTGTAGCTATATCTGCTACCCAGTAAACAGAGTTTCAAAGATCCAGAGGTTATTATTAAAGCCAATAATTAGGCCCGGTTGGTAACAATATAATTATAGATTTTTTGTTTTTCAAAATTAAGCCTATAAATACAACTTTCATTCACTTTCATTTATTGGTTTTTATGTTCTGTTCTCTACATTTTAGGAATATTTTCAAAATTAAAACAAAATTTTAAAAACTAAGGAAAGTAGTTTTCAAAGATTTGTTTTTTATTGTGAAAATTGGCTAAGAATTTAAATGTTTACATAGGAAATATGACACTTTGAGTAAGAAGTTATGAGAAAATAAGTCTAATTTTAAAAAACTAAAAACCGAATTGTTTTCAAACGGGCCTAAATTAGTTTGCTTCTTGTATTTAAAAATTATGCTTTTTTCTCGTAACTTTTTACTGAATTTTTCACCATTCTTTAGAAACACGTTTGAATAAGTTAAATTTTAAAAATAAAAGCAAGTTTTTAAAAATATATATATCCATACCCTAATTTTCAAAATTTGGCTTTGAAAATGTTTTCAGAAAGTAAGAAAACTACAAATTAGGCTTCAAACAAAATAGTTTCCAACAGACCTGAATAATTACCTTACAGACCGAGACCTATATAAATTTGGAAGATGCTATTCTGTTATTTATCATTGAAGATGATATTTGGTTTCTCACAGCCATGACAAATTTGATTCAATAGAATAATTAATTACCTTTGTTGCGTATCCAACCAAGGCGGCCAGAGCAACTTCGAAGACATTTGGAGTACATTATTCCCCCCAATCTGACCAATCAAATCCAACGGTCCTTAAAGTGCCTCTTGTAGATAAATCACTGGAATCTACTATTTGTAATAGCAATTCAATAGTGCACCAGTAGTATATTTTATCCGAGGACAGTTTCCAGAATATCCATTCCTTTCTTCAATCCTCCTATATCAATGACTCTCTGGTAACCTGTATCCCAATAGAAAACAAACAAAAGAACATAATTAGAAACAAAATGACTAGTATCCGCCTTAATTGTGTGCATTTTATAGTTCCTGAACCATTGCATTGGACAACGACAGAGAGACGAAAGGCTCAAAACAGCTTAGGATGGCTGCTTGTTAGTACTTTTAGCAAGCAGTTTATGAGCCCAGGAAACTCAACTCATTATTAGTCAGTAATGAAGCCTAGCTAACCATTAAATGAGGAGTTCCTGAATATATTCTGCCAACAAAAGTTTAAAATTCACTTGACCTACCGCCATGGAAATTCACTTGTGTCAATTCCAGCTTGGTGAAGTTCATCAACATATTGTAGTGCTTCTCTGCATTCTTCTCTATCATCAAAGAAATCTGTTTTATCACCTTCAATTTGATATGTTTCATGGCCCTTGCCAGCAACCACCTACAATAAACAGTAAATGATAAAAATTAAATAACATGATGCTCGAACGGTGTTAACTATTAGGCCACAAACACATTATAGCTCATAAATAAAAGAATTACAAAAAGCGACTAAAATTTTAAGTAATCAATTCTTTCTTCTATGAATACGATAATTCAGATAGAATTTTAGATAGATAACCAAAAATAATATGTTCATGTCACGGCCTTTATCCATAAATTGCTTATGGAAGTAATGCATCATCGTGCACACCGTTGCTCGAATGGTGTTAACTATTAGGCCACAAACACATTATAGCTCATAAATAGAAGAATTACAAATAAAACTAAAATTTTAAGTAATCAACTCTTTCTTCTATTAATACGATAATTCAGATAGAATTTTAGATAGATAACCAATAATAATATGTTCATCCCACAGCCTTTATCGATAAATTGCTTATGGAAGTGACGAGTCATCGTGTACACTGTGCAACCCCCCTTTAAATATAAAGGAAAGAATCTTCCAGTGAAGAATTATGTAATTCTCAAGTTTCCTACACCTTTTATCCACAAGTTAAAGCACCAACAAAGAATCTTTCACTACTGCACAAAAGACTTGAATCTTTCACTACTACACAAGAGACTTGAAACTTTCACTACTGCACAAGAGACTTGAAACTTTCACTACTGCACAAGAGACTTGAATCTTTCACTACTGCACAAGAGACTTGAATCTTTCACTACTGCACAAGAGACTTCCAATAAAGGCAAGTTAGGTATGATAATCTTTTTAAATCTTTTTGTAATGATTATATGTTTAATATACAAATCAATTCAAGAGATTATTGTAACCCTATTGACTAGTTGGGAGGTTACCTCTTCAACCCTCTTTACTCTCATCTTTTGGGTTAACAATACAGTTCTTTATATTCAAATCTGTCTGAAGTTTATGATTTGTCTATCTGCTTTATATTGTGAAATTCCATCAGAAGTCTGCAACTATCTTTTGTCTCAACTAAGAACGCTATCTGAATGTTATTCAGTCACCAGACTCACCACTAAAGTTCGTGTTGCTATTCAGACATAAGACCTTCATACAAAAGGGAGGGGACACAGTAACTTACAACCACGTCACCTTCCTCGCCCATTGCAACAGCAGCACGTACAGCCACACGCCTGATATCATGCAGGAAAATCCTATGACCATTCGAGAGAGGCGGGTAGTAATCATTTTCTCCATGTTTCAAGTAATCCTGCATAGTCCAGCCTATACCGGCCAACATATCATCCAAGATGTCCACTGATCAATGAAATATTCTGTGTCAGCATTGGATCACCAAACATTCGGTATGGATGCAGATATATCAGAGAGGCCATTCACAAGCAGTAATGATGTTATTCATACAATAACGTATGCACCTCTGCAAGCATTATGTAGGTAAAACTTAAAAGTGATTCTTGCTAACTAGTAACTACTAGTGGTCTAGAAAGTTCACATACATGGATCTTCATTCCTTGGATTATCAGATGTCAGAATTGTAACATCGCTTTTATCAGATGCAATCTTTGTCATCATGGGTCTTTTCCCCCTGTCATGCTCGCCACAGCATCCAAAGACTTCACAAACAGAATACGAGAATTTTAGTTAAATAAGAAACAAAGACCCCAAATAAATCCCGAGGCTATAACAATTCAGAAATCAGAGCTAAATTAATAGAAAAGAATGTGAATCAGGTAAATAAGAAGTCCAATATACCAAGCTGCTTTTATGACAGATGCAATAAAACAGAAGGCAGTGACTTATGGTTAATTGTATGTTGAGAAATCTAGCACTGCTAGATACAATTCCTCACAAGATATCTGAAGCAAAATTAGGACTGGAAAATGTACCAGTGATAATCCTCCTCGGTCCAAGCTCCCTTACAGAATCGAGCAGCCGGGATAGACCGTCTGGAGTATGAGCATGATCAACAATTACACCAAATGCCTGCTCCTCATCAATCAGCTCGAATCTCCCAGGAACAGCATCAACCTCTTCAACACCTCTGACAATATCCTCTAATGGTGCTCCAACTGCAATCCCTACTGCCACTGCTGCAAGAATGTTGTATATGTTGTGCTTTCCAAGCAACCCCGATGATATCTCCAGTATGCCCTGGGGAGTGTGAACCAAAACCTGTGTCTCAAATAGTGACAATTCATATTTCAAGGGATGGACATCAGCATTTTTGTTTTCCATTGCAAAGGTGACAACAGGCACATCTGGGTTTCCTTGACTTATGAAGAATGGTGCATTGGGATCATCGATGTTAATAACTTTTCGGTGTCGGTCTGGATCCACCATCCTTTTAAATAGCTTGGCTTTGGCATCCCTATACTCCTCTTCAGACCCTTGAAAATCCAAATGGTCCCTAGTCAAATTTGTGAAAACCGCTATATCAAAATCAACTTCATCACACCTGCCACGAGCAAGTCCATCGGACGAAACCTCCATGACAACCGCTTCAGTTCCATTATGAAGCATCCTCGCCATTAAGTTTTGGACCAAAATAGCATCCAGGGTTGTACTTTGCGACTCCAACTTATTGCCCCCGTGTAAATAATAGGCCACTGTACCTAGCAACCCAGTTCTCAACCCCATTGCCTCATACATCCCCTTTATCAAGTAGGAAGTGCTCGTTTTACCGTCTGCCCCAGTAATTCCTATCACGGCCATATTCTTTGAGGGGTTCCTATAAAAAGAAGCAGCCAATGCAGGAAGAATAGAATTAGTATCCTCCACCATTACCAAAGCTTTACAACCCAAAGTTTCTTCTATGTCTATCTCCTTGCTAGCAACCACAGCCACTGCACCCCTCTTATCCGCCTCCGTTAAATACGAGTGCCCATCAGTTTCCCTCCCAACACAGCACACAAACAAGTCGCCCGCGCTAACCAACCTGGAATCATGTTGAATGCCAGTAATTTCTATCTCTAAATTGCCAAAAACAGAAACTGGAACGACCTTACTTTCATCCAAGAGCTCGGCTAAAGTCATTTTGAACTTAGGTTCCACTATCCTAGCCTTAACTTTTCCATAGCTATCAAAATCCACATCAAAAGAATTAAAAGAAGATAGTTCATCCTGACCACCTAATTCACTTACATTGTCATCTAAATTCCTAGGCCCATCTTCAACCTCGTCCTCGTCCTCATCCTCGTCCTCCGAAATCACTGTAAGCCCCCGAAGCTCGTTAATCTCCTCCAAGTCCGCGACCTCCTCAGTTTCCAACTCATCAATGCCCTCAATATCATCTTTCTCAACCGCCTTTTCTTTCTTCGGATTAGCCTTGAGAAGCCCCTGCTTCACGAACTCCTTCCGCTTCAGAGCAATAGCTTTGTCAATTTCACCGAATAAATCATCACCCGAGCTCTCCGAATTCAAATACTCCGCATTCTCAGGAGCATCCTCAACGTCAGCAATGGCCGAAAGATAAGTAGACTGATGCTTCTTAAAATCTTCCTCTTGAAGCTTCCTCGCACGAGCCGCCTGGCGGTATATCTGCTGAAACTTTGAAACTCCATGGCCAGAATCTTCCGGAGCTTCCGGCGGTTCGTCGTCGGCCGGGTCCGGATAGAATTTGCCGTCCGGCCCGATGGCGGAAGGAACTGAAGGTCGGAGAATTCGAAGGGTGGGAAGATATTGGCGGTGAAATTGAGATCTTAGGGATGGAATATTGGGGCGAGGAGAGATAATGAGAGGAAATGGACAGAAAGTGAAAGTTGAAGCCATGGAAATGGAGATTTTCAGACCGAAGTCTCAGCAGTAACTCGGTGGTTCCGACGGAGAGGGAGGATGATTCAAGCGGATAACGATTTGAATTTTGGAAACAATGCCGTATGTTAAAGTGGGCCGGTTGTTGGAATTGGCCTTTCTTGTGATCCATTTGCTACTAAGCAAAATATGGGCCCTTGATCTTCATACTTGGCCTTTTAGAAATTATTAGGGGTTTCTATAAAAATAAGGGATATCTTATATTAAGGTTTTGAATATTTCATTTTTTTTTAACCAAAAAAGACCTATTGAACTTTATTTTTCCACTAATGTCAGCGATTATTTACAATTTAGATTTTAACTTCACACCATTTCTTCCTCCTTACCTTCTCCTCTCATTCCCTTTTCCTCTTATTTCTTCTTCCAGCAGCCTGAGTTACAGGCAGGAGACGGATGTCATGGAATGAGTAGATCCGATAGTTAGAGACAACCAATGTGGGGTGAACTGACAGTACAACATGAGATGACATGAACATTGTGGGACGAATCAACGGTGCAGACGACATGTGGCGAATTGACGATAACGAGACAAGCAGATTCAGTCAACGGCACAACGGGTGAGCAAACTTGATCGATGACGACGAGGTGAGTAGATCCGGTCGACAGCATGGGGAGAGAGATCTGTGGCGACCATGACTAAAAAAGAAGAATAAATGAAGATTGTGGGTTATGTGTTATAAAACCCCCTATGAAGATGGAGAGATGAAAATGAACTTTGTTCGTGATGTCTATACAGATCCGTCGCACCAAGATTGATGATAAATTTTCTTCTCTTTTTTTTAAACCCTAAATATATATGTCATAAATCCCCAAGTCAATATGCATTTCTTTATTCGATATATATGAATCATATACTATAGTACATAACTTTGTTTATTTGACATATACGGTGATTTATGTCAATATTTAATCAATATGTGGTTTATATATCATGGGATAAATGATAAAGAATTTCGATTAAACAATATATACCCTTAATTTTGTATATTGTAATATCTAGTCTTAACTTTGAATATTATAAAATCTACTCTTAATTTTATATATGCTCCAAGGTATATTGACAATGTTTCAAGGTGTATTAACATACATATCAAAACATCGGAGGAATGTATTACCGTCAAAAGTGATACCTAAGTATATACATAAATATCTAGTATATAAACTAAATAAATAATGGAATATATTGCATTAAAATATATAATACTCAAAACAAACAAGGATATATATCATATAACATTAAAAACCAAACATGAAAAACTAAAAGATGCTAGAAACCGTGAAATGGAAAATAAAATAATGCATTTTCTCTCTCCAATCGAAAATAGAAAAAAAAATATTAAATCGTTTTTCTCTCTTCAAATAAAAACGGAAAAAAATCATTTTAAATTCATTTTATCCTTTCATAATAAATATATTTCTCTCCCCATTATTAAAGGAACTTTGAAAATAGGAAAATAAAGGTGGCTCATTAGTAAAAAAAACATAATTACACACTTGATGAAAATCAAAATTAGAAAAGAAAAAAAATGGCAAATTTGTCCAAAAATAACACTAAAAGCCTTTATTGAAAAAAAATTGAAATTAAAGACATTTTGAAAACATATGTCCAAATATGATTTTTTTTATGTAAAAATTACAAATTATTATTATTATTCTAAAAAAATTATCATTTTAGTCCATATATATGGGGTTTATTAAATTTTAGTCGTTATCCTTTTAAATGTCTAATTTTAGTTCCTATAATTTTAGAAAATCTTAAGTTTAGTTCCTATTACAATTTATTGTTGATTTTTTCAAAAACTTTTTATTATCTAATAACACTAAAAGTGAAAAAAAATCAAAATTAAAGACATTTTTTTAAAACATATGACCAAATATGATTTTTTTATGTAAAAATCACAAATTATTATTATTATTCTCAAAAAATTATCATTTTAGTCCATATATATGAAGTTTGTTAAATTTTAGTCGTTATCCTTTTAAATGTCTAATTTCAGTTCTTATGATTTTAGAAAATCTTAAGCTTAGTTCCTATTACATGTTTATTGTTGACTTTTTCAAAAAAAATTTACTATAAATTTTGAAAATGTATTCATGTATTATATTTTCTTGTTTGAAAATAATAATAATAATAATTTAGCTAATTTTGATTAAAAAATTAAGTTTGGGAGATTAAATTTAAGATGAAAATGTAGAGACTAAAATTTGATATATGATGGTATAGAGACCAAAATAGTTTCTCAATCTTATTTTTTTATAATTGTCTTTTAACTGATGTTGTAAAAAAAAATTCATAGGATAAATCCAAATGTAGCTCCATAGTTAAGACTGAAATTTATCATCCATTTGATTCTAAGCTTAGTAGATCATGTGATCTAATTAACTAGGGTCCTAGGTTCCTAATTGAGTATGAACTTAATTGATAGATGCTCATTTATAGTTAAAAAGGGTTTAATGGGAACCATAATTGAACTAGTATATAAAGAGAGCTTAGGGCTATGGTCCCCAATATATCAAAACAATAAGCACTTAAGTCTTTCTTGAATCCTATCTAAAGAGAGATCTCACTTAGGGAATTAAAAATTATTGCCATCAATTTTGTAATGAAATTTGGTATGTTATTCTTGACAATTTGGCATGAATGATCTTAAGGTTTATCTATTCAATATAGATCTAAAGTAATTATGCTAACAGGTAAAATACCAATTGTGTAATCCTTGTCCAATAATTATTTAACTGAAAAAGAATGGATTATTTTAATGCGTAGATATGTATATATGTTAAAAGTTAATAATAATAAATCCTTTTTAAAAAAAATAGTAAGTTAGAATTGTTGAGCAACAAATGTCTGAAAGTAAGACACAGGTGAAAATCTTTGGAAGAAAAAACAAAGATAAGAATGTTAAAATATTATTTTGTATATTAATCTTGAAAGCTTTCCTAGAATTCTAAGTTGGTTAAAGACCAAGCTTTATCGTTCTATTATAATTAAAGGTGAATTGAACAAATCATGCATCCATAAATAATACTGATGGTTATAATTGCATCCACAAATTTTTAACCGTAGAAACCAAATTCTCAAATATTGTTAACTGATATTGTTATGGGTGATTTTGGACCGAAGAATATAATTGACGTTTAAGAATACTAATGCCAAGAAGAAGCATGATATAGGTTAGAAGTATCAACTAAAGATCGAAATGGGCCTATGAAAAGGGGGCAAACTTGGCCCTGGTCTAAGTTAGCAGCCTCGACCTCGATCCCTGGCCGAGGTCGACCCTCTCTAAATATCTAACGGGACATGTTTTACGCATGTTCCAGCCCAACGTAGCATCTTAGACCCAAGATATAACCTAATGGAGACACTTGGCCTCGAGCCCAAGTCAAATATGAAACCGAGTGCACTACTTGGCCTGATCGATTATCTAATTATCCTAATGTAATTTGGAAACTCTAGAGAACACCCTAGGTCACCTTCTTTATAAATACATCATTATAACTTCATATGAGGTAAATTGAGTCTGACTTTCAAACTCTCTATCTTCCACATTCTTTCACTTTTTGACTTAAGCATCGGAGTGTGTGTGGCAAGCACCACACCGATGTGCAGACTTTCTCTTTTGTAGACCACATTCTTCTCCCTTTCAAACAAATTCACTATTAGTGTTACATGAAGGTCAGGTGTGTTCACCTCTGTCCAAAATTTGACATTAATAGTTGGCGCCGTCTGTGGGGAAGACAGTGTTCTACTAATAATCTACATACCTTACAGAGCACGAGTAAGAAGGACGAGAACAAAACTCAGATGAAGATAACTGAGACCAAGACCAAGGCAACCAATTTTGAGGCCGACGGCCAAGTTGAAGCGAATAGCAAAGGGAAAGGCCAAGAAGACCAAGCTATAGCAAAGAGCAAAGGTCAAGGCTACCAAGGCCGAGGAAGAGGAGACCAAGCTGAAGTGAAGAGCAAAAGCCGAAGCTACGGAGACTGAGGCCGATGAGACCAAGTTGAAACGAAGAGCAAAGGTCGAGGCTACAGAGGCTGAGGCCGAAGCCGAGGAGACCAAGTTGAAGTGAAGAGCAAAGGTTGAGACAACCAATATGAAGGCCGAAAAGACCAATTTGAAGTGAAGAGCAAAGGTTAAGACAACCAATATGAAGGCCAAGGAGACCAAGTTAGAGAAAAGAGTAGATACCGAGACTACTAAGGCCGAGGACGAGGCCGAGGAGACCAAATTGAAGGAAAAAGTCAAGGTCGAAGCTTAGGCTTGAAATTATTGATGGAACGTAAATTTGCGATCAAAATTTCATAGGGGGATGACCGAGGGCAACCCTAAGTGATATAAATTGCCCAGACATCAAATTATTAATTAAATTTGATTTAATAATCTTAATCTAAGTTTAGTTCTTTCCAATTTTATCCTTTACATGACATTTAAGTAGGGGTAATTTTATCTTTTTACTATGATACATTAGGGTATTTATTGGGAGGCTATTTAAGTCTTGCTATTAGGTTGTTTGAGTGGACAAGTTTTCGATGAGTTGAACTTAGCATTTGAGCTTTTTCTTTCAAGATTAGTCGAGAGCTTCTTAAATTTTGTAATTCATGTGTTGAGTTGCATGCCAAGAACATTCAAGTGGGATTGATCATCTTATTTGTAGATATTTGATCTAAATGCAATCCACATCTAACCCAATCCTTCGGGTTGAAATCCAGACGATTTAGGGTTTTAGTGATTGAGAATTAGAGATTATCATTCCAAAAGGGTCTCTAATTCGAATTGCTAGGATTTTCGTATCATTTGGTATAAGAGCATAGATGCTCTAAATCGAATATATCCTATGAATATTACCTTTTATTGATGAGTCTGAAACTTGCATTTTTATTTATTTTTCTTTATTTGCTTGATTTATTTAATCCATTAATTAGGAGTTTGTGTTCAGTTCTTCTGAATGTCTTGGATGAAAAAAGATCACATTGATTCTTTGAAGTTTTGATTTTGTCTGTAAAAAGAAAGTAGGGAAGAGAAGTGGCAATTTGAAAATCGAGAATGGAAAAAAATTGAAAGAAAAAAGAAAGGAAGTGATGAAATTGGAATCAAAGAATGGAAAATAAAACATTGAAGGAAGAAAAAAAGAGAGAGAGAAATGGAGTTTTCAAAAATAAAAAAATAAGAGAAACTATTTATATAAAATAGGAAATTTTTAATCTTCTTTCATAGAGGTTTATCAAAGTGTATTAGACGTTGATAGAAGTCTATCAATGTGCTTTTTTTTTTTTTGTTATTTTTTATAAATGTTTTTGATTCGCTGACTTTCTGAGGTATAACCTTCGCCAAGACATTAGTGGCTTAGCTCTTCGCGCTTCCCGCAGGGTAAATCAAGGTCAGAAAAGAGATTTCACTCAGCACAAGAGCTCATGACCGTGGAAACCGCCTTTGGAATGAAGATGGATGAGCAGGCACTTTCACCTGTAGCGATAGCTCTACTGATAGATGTTGAGAGAGTCCCCCGTAGTGCTTTTCGATCCACCCAACAGCTAGGCCACCAAGCCCACTTCGGTTAGTTACTTAGGATTCAACTTGACATTTTTTTTATCCGTAAAAATTTTCCAAGAAAGAATCAAAAGATTAGGGTTGTGTGATTGGAAGGGAAATTAAAAAAATAAAATAAAAATAAAAAATAAAAAATTGAAGTGAGTTGGTGGGTGAGAATCGGCGGTGGAGTCTGAAATTTCTCTTTTTTAAAAAAAATATCAAGCAAGTAGGTCAAGATGAACAACAAAATTCTCATGAGCTACAAGCTTTTGAATTTCCTAAAGAAGATTTAGATATTTTAAAAGTTGTTCTTTTCTTTTCAAGATTAAACCCTTAAAATGATCTAAGTTTCAGTTTGGGGTTTGACGGAATTTGTGCTTAGATTCTTGAATCATATATCTTTGTTTCGTTCCTTATCACTATTATTTAGTTGTTTTTTCTGTTCTTTATTAATCTTATATTTATAATTCTTGAATTTTGAATGTTAGATTCTTAATTCTAAATATCTTATTCTTATTGTTTATTGTTCTAGTTTGTGGATCTTGAATATAAGGTTCTTGATTATTAATTTCTTATCCTTTGTTCACTCTACTTGTTTCTTTGTTTGAGCATTTGTCACATCCTCTCCCAAATTTCCTTCCTTATCCAGGAAATGATATGAAGACATTAGATACCAACCCTCTTTTGACATCCTAACCCTCTCATAACCTTTTCTCATAGACTTAGCATATACGTTCTCATACACATACATCAGAAACAACTCAAACTTATATATATACTAACATAAAATATACGTTATAGTAGGGTCTTATTCCTACCATCTCTTGTCCCTAATATGTACATAATAATGATTTGTTTATAAGACAAACTCAACAACCTAGAATTCTCCTTTTCTTTCTTCAAAACTTGCACCTGAGTGGCAGACAACAGAACAACTACCTTCTGGGGGGTTGACCACTACTTGGAGAAAAAGAAAACATTAGAACGGGTGAGCTACTAGCCCAATGAGTGACTTACTTTTAGAAAATCATTCTTATTAAAAATCAACTGAAACATCAACTCAAGAAACAACATGCATCTCTAAACTCAAGGTTTGTAAAACATCTGAAACTCAAACCTCAACTTACATTAAGAACATCATAAAAACGTCATTCTTACACATCACCAACATATATATTTAAAACATCATTCCTTGGCCTTAGTTGAGAGAGAACCCTTTTGTTCAATCTCTCAATGTCGAAACCTTAGCTAATGTGGAGTAATCTCAACACATTCGGCGTCAATATCATAGTACCTACATGCACATGGTAATACCTTGGATATCGTCATACCTTAGGTATCAGGGACCCGGATACCTTCATACCTTTAGTATCGAGCTTTTTCATCATCACATCATAACACGTCATTTAAACATCATGAAAACATCCTAAATCATCATGGTTCTACTCATCAAAGCTTAAGTAACACATAAATCACTTTTAAAACTCAAGGTTTTTCTTTAAACTCATCATAAACTCACTTTCAAACTTCTGAAAAAGAAAAGACTATGCGTTCACATCTTTTCTTTATACTCATACTTCAATTCGTGAAAACTCATCGCATGGCAAATAGTCTATGTGTTGAAAACCTCTTTAAGAAAAACATATGCAAACCTTCAAGCTTAAACATACATCACGCTTTGAAAACTCTTAAGTAAAACATTCATCATTAAATATGCATTGAAACCATTTAATAAGAAAAACATTCATAAAACATGTCATTCACAGTCCTAGGCTATTTCCACAAAGGGTTATAGACTTTCTCTATTTACATTTGCCTGCGACATCCATAAATACCTTTGGTTGATAAGACTATCTCTATTTTTAGCTTAACTTTAATATTAGAACTTATCATTAAACTTAGACATTTCTCTTAACTTATCATCGCATAGTCTAACTCAACTCATCGTATCTCAACTCATCTCATTGCATCATTAATACTTAATCAATTTACCTTATAGTTGGCTGAATAATGGCAACCCTTGCTTACAGGTGTTCGCTCAGGTGTTAGGACACACTTATCGTGCCTATGCGACAAGTTTCTGTTGCACGTCTCCTTCAGCATGCCTCGGCTACTGACCACCCCATTCCGCAGCCTCACACTTCACTCTATATGCACACCTTATGCAACAACTTCCTTCTGTCGCATAAACCCTCACTAATCGCGTACTCTCATCGCCGCAAACCTTGTTGAGTCAGCTGTTTGCTTATTCTTCGGATGCAACTGTATGCTTGTTCGCCCATCATTTTATTCCAGATTTCAACTTATAAATTCATAACTTAAATCCAGCCATTATTTAACTAAATTTCTTTATAAGAACTTACTCATAAACATCTTAAATTTCTTACCTTAGAATTTGAGCTTCAAATTCCTTCGGATATGCTGGAAATTCTCTAATCTCTCGTGCTTACCCAAGAACTCTTCACCACCTTCTGAACTTCAAGTGGCAGTAATCATCTTCCTTAAACATGTACACATTAGATAAATAGATTTCTTTTTCGCAAAGCCTATTTATACTTAAGTTTGCATGTAAACTTATCTTAATTAAATGCCACCTGGCCCATAACCCCTAGTTAACATTTCTAATATTGACACATGTCCCACTCATTAAGTGATTAAGCTGAACTTTTCCACTTAACTTCATCGCATAGGGCTTGCGACCATTTAAGCCTCTTATTGATTTTTGTTTAACTCTAATCTTCAATCATATAATCTTGTCTTAGGCACTTTCACAAGCCTTATCCGAACATCTTCCCTTGAATAATCTCCATAACATACCTCGTCGCATCATCTATGCGACACCATTCCTTATGACATCACCTAATGCTCACGGCAGCCTTACCTGCCAACCTCTAAGCCTCTCAGTCAGTCATCACCTCACACCCATCTTAACACTCTTCCTTAGCATCACTTGGAGCGTTCGTCTAGGTGACTCGACTGCTCGCATGCTGCCTATATTTAACCTTTACTTACATCAGATGAAATTGGTCGCATGCACCTTCTACCAGCCTTGGCCAACACTTTACTCACTCGATAGCCAACTCAACTTCCGTGGCCGTTTGCATCTATTATGGGTCATACTTAACCAAAATTTTCTCTTCTTAAATACCCGACCGCATAGCTTTAGATGACTGGTCACATAGCTTGACTCGACTTTGCCGCATCAAGCTCTATGTTATTCTTCTAAGTACTAATTTCCCTTCATCTCACCCGAGAGCTTAATATCCCATACTTAGAATATTTTTTCCCTTCCACTTATCCTTTCATACATTCTCATTATACCTTCGTATTATTTCAACCAACCCAAGATCATTAACTTATAGTCACATACTTAAGCATAATTAATCAGTAAAATAGGTTTGAGGTTTTACAACGTCAATACTTCACATTAATCTAGCTTCTGTGTTCAAGACTTTCTCTTTAAATACTCGGTATGGAAAACTCTTGGCTACTTTTCTGCAAGATTTTTCACATTTATGAGGGAGTGTTACATCTTTGAGCGTAAACACGAATGATCTTACATCTTTGAGTGAAATATGTGAGGTAGTGATAGTGAGGTCCAATATTTCTTTATGTTAACATCTTTTTGCAGCAATTCACACACAAAGAAGAGCATCAAGAAATGACCATCATGTTGATCGAAACAATCCTCCATTGTTCTTTGCAAATATTTCAAATCCAAATGAATATTTTATTTGGGAGGGGGAAATTGATGCAATATTTGATCACAACCACTATAGCGAAAAGGGAAAGGTAAAGCTTATCGTTTCTACATTTGAAGAATATGCACTGACATGGTGGACTCATTTATTTTCCAAAAAGAGGAGAAGTGAAAACCATTCAAGTCCTTTATAGAAAAAAAAAATCAAGATTCTCATGAAAAAGCATTTTGTTCCTAAATCCTTCCACAAATTGCAAACTTTGAAGCAAGGGAGAAAAAGTGTGAACAATTACCATGAGAAGATGTTGTTATTACTTGAGGAGATGACCATATATGGGGATGAAGAAGCTGTCATGGATCGATTCTACAAAGAACTTAATGAGGAGATTGTCGATGTGCTTGCAAATTGAGAAGATATTTGACCTTGTGAGGATTGGAAGAAATGGTACACGTTACCATCAAGATATAAAGGCAACTCTAAAGAAGATCTTCAAGGTAAACTAAATCTAAATCTAGTGCCAAATTCAACACATTAGTGGAAAAGGTTAGTTTACCAACCATATTTGATCACTTTGATAATGTGAGAAGTAGTAAAAAGAAGCTTGATAATGTTATGCCTATGCATACTCATAATGTTTTGTCTAGTAAGTCATTAGATTATAAGGACTCACATGACTATGATCTTAATAATATTATTGAAACACTTATTTCTGGAGAAGCATGTGATGGTAAGGGTGTACATAGTCCGGGTTGAGCTGGGTTAGAAGATTTTTGTGGACCAACCCAAAATTTCGGGTTGGCTAATAATGAACCCTATTAGTTCTTTTTTGGAGGGTCAACCCAACCCAACCCAACCCAAAATTTTCGAGTTGGGCCGGGCTTGGTGTCACCAGTTTTTTTTTTTTTAATTTGACTTCTTTTAAAATACTTATATATATATATATATTATATATTATATATATATTCGGGTCGGGTCAGGTTGACCCGACCCTAAAATGGGGTAACCCGAGACAAACCCGAATTTAATATTTTTTAACATTTTTAACCCAACCCAACCCTTGCAGTTTGGGTTGGGTAGTCCAGGTTGGTCGGGTTACCGGATTTTTTGAACACCCCTAGACAGTGGTAGTGGAGTAGAGAAAGTATATGGAAGCGAACTTGAAACTAGCATGCTTTGTGCTAACATTGTTAAGTCTATTAGAGCCCAAAGGAACTTTTAATCCTATTGTTGTGTCATTGCTTCTAAAATAAGTAAACTTGTGTGAGTTGGAAAACAAGAGGCATGGGACTAACACAAAAACAATAGAAATGTATGATGGAGAAAAACATGTAAGTAATACGCAGTCTATAGAAAAAATGAGAGAAAAGCAAAAAGTGTGAGTTTAAAATTTTGTGAAGTCAACAAAAGAGTTTGTTTTTTGAGTGAACTTCTACCTAGTTTATTCTTTGAGTTTTTGTCGGATGTTAAAGCATTGACTTTGAAGCAAAGTTCAAAAGATTGGCCCAAGTTCCTTTGTCAATCACAATTTGAAAGAGGATTGGAATGACAAATACCCAAAATAAACGTAATTCAAGACGGTGTCAACATTTAACATTTGATGACTACAAGCTGTAGGGTTGAAAATCCTAATGCAGTGGAAGAATACAAGACCATTACTTATTATCAATTTAGGTATTCTAAAATACCAATACAATGGAAAATTTCAAAAAAATTACAGAGACCAAAAACAAAAAATAGCCTACTGTAAGATCGATCCTAGGTTAAGCATGCTTAAAAAATACAGAGAAAAGGGAAAGAAATTCGTACTCTCATTTGACGACTCAGACGAAATGGTCGATTCTCCCTTTTGATTGAAATCAACCCCACTACAATTCTACAATCCTATTCTCTGATAATCTTGAGGTGTGGTTTATGGGAACCAAATATTAATTGGGAAGAAGGAACAAAACCATTATGTTGTTTTAGGTGTCCAGCCTACTCGTTGCACGAACGAGATTTTATTTTAAACTTGTGTTTTGTGAGCCCATTTGGGATACTTTTTAGATTGGCTCATATTGTAAGCTCTAGGTTTTCTTTAATGTGATATGAGGATGAACTAAGGAGAGAAAAAAAGAGTGAAAAAGAGGCAGAAAACTGGAGAGAAAGACAATAGTTCAATTTTTCAACTACAACTTCCACAAAGTTGTTGATTGCCAGAGTTTGAATCATTAGATTGTGCTGAAATTTGGTCAGCCTATTTGGGACACATAGGGCCTCGATTTGAGTGGTTGGATTGTTGTTTGGAGAATGGTTTGTCCATAGTCACTGTCGAATAGAACCTGTAAAACTAGGTGATTTTCATTCTTTTTTATCTCTCAAGTGTTGATCTTTTATGTATGAAAGTATTGGTGGGTTGTGAACCTTTGTATGACTTATTTGGGTTATTTTCCCTCAATTTTATCATAATAAGAGAACTTGACAAAGGTGGACTCCTCACAAGTCCTGTGGTTTTTACTTTTCACATCGAAGGGGTTTTCCACGTATAATTCGAATGTGCTCTTTGTTTTTAGTCTTCCATAATTTGGTGGTTTATTGTTGTTTGATCGCTTGATGATTATTTAGTGATTTATTTGTGGTATTTTAGAGAATAATTATTTGGTTTATTGTTTTGGAGAAAATCCTAGTGGATTGTTGTTATATTGTTTGGGTTCTATCAGTTGGTACCAAAATAGGGGTTTTAATTTAATCATTGTTATGGAGTCTATTAGTAATAGTGGAAATAGTTCAATGATAAAATTGACACCAACCATTTATTTCATCTAGAGACCAATGATGGAGGATTTGTTATATTGCAAATATTATTTGAACCAATTGAAACAACCACAAAAGCAGATGACACAATTTCTAAATCCATAAAACCAGAGAAAATGGAAGAAACATATTAGAGAAAGTTAAAGAGAGAAACTTTGGTGACTATTAGACAGTTGGTTGATATTAGTATTTTCAACCATGTGTCTAAGGAGTCCAACTCATATGATTTGTGGAAGAGATTAGAAAGCCTTTATGAAAGGAAGACCGCACATAACAAAGCTTCTTTGATCAAGCAACTTATTAATTTGAAATTGAAGGGCGAGAAGTTTGTTTTTGAGCATTTGAGTGCCTTTCAGGATATTATTAATAAGATCGCTACTATGAAGATTTATTTTGATGATGAATTGCAAGATTTGTTCTTATTGATTTCTTTGCCAAACAGTTGGGAAACTTTGGTTATGACTATTAGTAACTCTACTCCATAAGGTGTTTTGCCTTTGGATGTTATCAAACAAAGCATGTCCAGTGAAGAGATAAGAAGAAAGGAGATGGGAATTGATAATTCACATAATTTTGTTGATGGGAATCGTGGAAGAAACAAGAGTAAGGGACCTAAAGACCGTGGTAACTCAAAAGGGAGGTCAAGTCTAGAGACAAAAGACTACGGCTTGTAATTACTTTAACAAGTGTGGCCATATAAATTTTTTTTACTATCATTGGAAGAAAGAACAAAGTAAGAAGCAAGACTCACAAAAAGAGGAAGATGATAAAAATACTGCAACAACTATTTCTCAGAGTGATAATATGGTCACCTTGATTTGTGCAACTAGTGAGTGTCATCATGTAGAGAGTTCAAACACAGAGTGGGTGGTAGATTCAGGTGCTTCATACCATTATGTTCCCAAAAGAGAGTATTTCATAAACTATCAATCTTGTGATTTTGGTAGTGTGAAGATGGGAAACGAGAGCTCAGCTAGCATAGTTGGGCTAGGTGATATTCGTGTGAAGACAAGTGTTGGGTGCACGCTTACATTAAAGAATGTGCTTCATATTCCTGATTTATGCCTTAACTTGTTATCTGCAAATATCCTTGATCAAGAAGGATTTCGACATACCTTTTGCGATCGTAAGTGGAAATTGTCTAAGGTTCAATAATAGTTACTCGAGGTGAGTTGTGTTGCTCTTTGTTTAAAACAAACTTGAGCATATGTTATTCTAAGTTGAATGCAGTAAAAGAAAAGAATTATCCAAATTTGTGGCATCGAAAGTTAGGGCATAAGAGGATTAAATTGTTGGCAAGTAAATCTCTTATCCCTGTTGATAAAACATTTTCTTTCGACCCTTTTGATCGTTGTTTGGCAGATAAGCAATATAAAATTTCCTTTTCTGGGAAGTCCACCAGAAGGCAAGGAAAATTGAAGTTAATACATTCTAATATTTGTGGGCGTACTGAGGTAGAGTCACTTGGTGGCAATAAATATTTTGTCACTTTTATTAATGATACTACTCGAAGAACTTGGGTGTATATGTTGAAGACAAAAAACCAAGTGTTCGAGATTTTTAGGAAGTTTTATGTCATGGTAGAAAGGGAGACCAGAAGAAAATTGAAGTGTCTTCAATCAGATAATGGTGGTGAATATACTTCGAATAAGTTCAAGTATTATTGTTCACAACATGGCATTAGACATAAGAAAATAGAGCCTAGCACACCACAACACAATGGAGTTGCTGAGAAGATGAACAAAACCATTATGGAGAAGGTAGGGAGTATGCTTTATTGGGATTTGGTGTCCTAAATCTCTTGTATTCTCGTAGTTTGTAAACTCTATATAAACAAATTGTTATTAATAAAATAATTTTTATTTTATGAGCATACACTCAATTCAATAAATAAATATCCTAGTTTATTTTATTTAATTTACACATGCATGTAGACGATGGAACATACAAGCATGCAACGGAAGCAATTAGAATCAATAAACACTCTAATTACACTTAATTTGAGTTCTAAAAGCATGCAAGAAATTTTTCTCAAGAAGAGGGTTTGAGAACTTATACTTTTGATGAAATCTCAAATCCAAGCTACTCTCCACGAATTTGACCTTCAAATCAGTAGTAGACCACCAAGAGTGTCTTCTATATTATTCTCAGCCTTGGATTTGAGTGGTGAAATTCATAAATTCAGTGAATTAGATAAGAGAATGGATAAGGTTTAAGAGAGCAAGTGGTTTTCTGCAACAAATCTCAATTTCCAGCCAACATCCTTTTTCCCGTTATGAAATTGGAGATATTTATGTATCATATACATGCACCCACTAATTCTATTATGTAAATGACACTTGAGTTTGCCAAGAGAAAGTGGGATAGGTGTTGTAGTTAAGATGAAGCCACCAAACACTTCAAATTTATGGATTTTTTTTACTAAACTTAATTTTTCAATTTTATTTTGATTTAATTCAAAAATAAATCAATTCCAAAAATCAATTTCTAAAATTGATTTAAAAATTTAAAAAACTAATTTGATTTTAATTAATTAAATAATAATTTAATATCTAACACCTAACTTTAAACATGGATACTATTCATGTTATCAATATTTAAATATTTTAAACTCTTCAATTCCATTTGATTTCATCAAAATTAAACATTTAATTATATCAAATATAATTATCCGAACCCTAATTTGAAATTGAACATTTCAAATTCAAACGCTAATTGGAAATTTGAACATTTCAAATTTATATTCAATTTGAACACTTCAATTTGAAAACTTAATTTTGATGTTGAACGTTTCAAAGACACTCAATTCACTAATCCAAGGTGTTCATGTTTTACGAGCTAGTAGAGGGACCTTATGGACCTACAAATCATGAGTTCCAACGATTTGAGATTAATTAGCTAAACTCTTTAGATCGAATTAATCAATATTTGTTAACTACCAAGACACAATATTATACCTCGATAGTTGCATTCTCCTCACTGTAGATATATTTCTGTCCACTTGATTTAACCATAATTAGTAAGTTGACCCTTCACATGTTGTTCGTAATATGACTGGGTCTAATGCTATTTTACCCCCGAAATTATATATTGTATCTTAAGTTCCACCGATCCTTTAATGAACAATTGGTTTATGATCCAAATACTACCAAATCTCTCTCGGCCCAATGAGAGGTTGAGGCCTCTTGTTCAAGACCTGGATTCAGCACTTAAGAGAACAACCTTTCAATTATCCCTAAATCAGGTAGGTGTGGATTCCATCTTGCACCCTATGTCTCTAGCTATCTAGCTGGTCTTACACTTAAAATGGGAGGCTTATTGAGTCGACGTTGTTGGGCCAACCTTTACCTATGCAAATCTAAGGATAATCCCGAATAAATAGGAGTTCACAGTTAGCTCAGAACTAAGGTCAAGTAACCTAGGTCATCTATTCAAAACAATCAGTCTTAAACAGTAAACAACATTATATAGTAAGTGTGACTTATTTCTTGGTCAGATCTTATGCAAACTCATTGCATAGGATGCCCCCACTTCTCATGTCTCCACATGAACGATTCAGGATCACATCATATGTACTATCTACAAAGCGAGTCGCACCCGATAGTGTTACCAGAATAAGGTACCCAACCTTATTCATATACTATAGACTGTTTTGGCTATTTACTTGAACTTGATCCATCTTTATATCTCTATATAAAGTTCAAGTATTCATGTAATAGCCATGGATCTTAGTTTATTGGATTTAGTCTTTACAATTGCAATTTACATATTCAACAATAATTTTATTGAATAAATGTCAATAATATCTTTATTGATAATAGAAAATGTTTAACATTACAAACTGTGAGTTTTAGGACATACAACCCAACAATAGAGGCATACGGGTGAATCATGTTTAAATGATAACTTAAACGGACTGTAGTATATGGATAAGGTTGGGTACCTTATCCTAGTGACACTACGGATACGGTCCACTTTATTGATGTTACAAGTGTTGTAAATTACTACAAATGATCTGATCCTCATCGTTCATGTGGAGACATGTAAGTATGAGTATCTTATACAAAGAGTTTGTAAAAGACCAAACCACGAAATGACTAGTCTTATTATATAACACCTCTAATAGTGGAGACTTACATTTCACCAAGATAATCATAGGTGACAAGATCTGAATCTTGAGTGAGTTGTGAACTCCTGCCCATGAAGGCGATCCTTTGATTTGCATGGGTGAGAGTGGCCAGATTGCCGACTCAATATGCCTACCATTTTGAGGATTCGTCTGAATAGGGAGCTGAGAACACAACTACACAAGACAGAATTCACTCCTTCCCTGATGTCAAGGTAAGTAGATAAATTACTCCCTTAAGGACTGATTTCGGGGCTTGAACAATGTAGCCACACCCTCTCTTGGCCTGAGAAGGCTTTGGTTCATAGTTGGACTATACTTATTGTTCATTAGAGGGGATCAGTGGTACTTAAGAAGTTAGATGTAACTATAGGGGGAAAACAGTAATTTTGGCCCAACTGTACTTACGAGCAATTTGTGAAGGGTCATTTGCATTATTCATTGATTATATCCAATGGACACAGAAATATATCTATAATGCAAGAGTGTAGCTATCGATCTTTAATGGAGTAATTTATAGTTAATGAATGTTGGGTAATTTAATTAAAGAAGTTTAATTAATTATCCATGTACCATTAGAGCTTCAATTTACAGATCCATAAAGTCCCCTATGTAGCTCAACAGGGATTATTGAGAATTAATTTTGGATTAATTTGAATTGTTTAAATTAATTGAGAGAATTAATTATCTATGATATAATTAATTAAATTAGTTATATGGATATAATTAATATAATATATTCGATACATTATAAACATAAAGTTATTTTGAGAGGAATTAAATATTTGAATGTGATTCAAATATTAAATATATGGATGAGATTCATATAATTAAATTTAGTATAAATGTGATTTATATTCAATGTTATGTGTTATCGAGAAAAATAAAACTATAGGTTATATTGTATTTGATACAATATGAAAACTTTAAGTTAATTTTATATTTGAATATAACATATAGTTATACATACTATAATAAGTTAGTTAATTATATATATATATATTATATATATATTAATTAAATTTATTTTATTTTATTTTTCATTTAATTAAAATTAAATGAAGGAAGTTACAACCCCCCCCCCCTTAATTCTTTCTGTGTGAAGTGGTGGTTCGGTTTCCTACGGTTTAATCATCTTCTTCACAGAAGCTTCACAGAGAACTCTCTTTGGTTTTCTCCTAAGAACACATGGAGAAGGAAAAAAAAAAGTTTTTCTTCTTCCTCTAAAAAATCCTCACTCTCCAAAATTTAGAGCCCACAACTCTTGAATACTCACCCCTAAGGAGAATACAAAGGGTTCTCAGGTGGTGGTAATTTTGTATTGTTGGTTCTTGGTAAGAAATGTTCGTGATCAGTTCGAGGGAATTCGTGAAAATTTTTTGGCTTCAGGGTAAGTGTTTGCTTCTTCCCTAGTTATTCTTAAAAGCATGCTATAATTTTATTATAATGCATAATTTGATTGTTTTTGTAAATTTGGGATTTTGTAAAAAATTAAAATTGGGAACGATTCTGCTTCCGCTGCGAAACTTCACCGTTTCCTTCAATTGGTATCAGAATCAAGTTGTTGGTTTTTCAATATTATTTTAATTTCCATAATTTTCTTTTATAGACTAATGATGGATATGCATTCTATATTATTCATGAGATGAATGGTTGAAAATTTTTTGTTTGCGATTTATGGATGTTTTGGGATTGGTCTGCAGTCTTTATTGCTTTATATTTTACAAATTTGTTTGTAAGGGTTCATTGTCTTGGACATTAATTATTGCAATAGAGTCTGTAATTCATTGTTTGAGTTGTTCGTGATGTTTTCTGGCGACGTACTGGTGAAAACAAGGCTCAAATCGGAAAAGAAACGACGCAAATCGCAACTGTACAGTGGCTATTGTACAATAGCGTTTCAACGCTGCGAAAGGCAGATGGAAATTTTTTTCTATAGTATTGCAACGCTAGGTCACAACGTTGTAACGCTCCAAGATGGATAAAATTTTCCTGTTCACTTGCGGTTCGATTTGTGGTTCAGCTGGTTCACATTCGGTTAGCTTGATTCGAGTGGTTAGGGTGCTGGACGGTCTGGTTCATGCGGTTCAAGACTCGGTTCACCTGTTTTGAGTCGGTTTGACTATTATTTTATGTAATAGTCGATCTTTTGAATAATTAAATTTATATAAATGTTATATTAATTTAATTAATGGTTAGAACCCAGTCTCGGTCCACAAATTGCTATTTAAATTGTGCATTTAATGTATGGTTTATTTTTATTATATGTGTCATAATGCATGCCATATAGTAAAATCCCAGCATAGGTTATGCATTATTCATGCATCATTTATATGATAAATGTTATATTATATAGTTGCATGATTTTATTTTATAGCATGCTCATGCATCATATAATATAAGTGTTATACCATATGTTTGCATGCATTAATAACATAGTCATACATCATTTATATCGTAAGAGTTATAATATATAATTTGGGTGATTATTTCATTACTTTAATATATAAGTATTATGTATGTTTAATAATCAATTGAGAATTGCATGATGCATGACACTACTTTAGATAATATTATAATTGTTATAATTTTATTAAGCATGTCATTTGATGCAATGAATGGTTTTAATTTGTTTCATTTATTTTATAATCGTTATAATTAAATGACATTAGAAATTAAAATCATAATCAGAATTGCATGCAAACTCAGATAAAATCATTTTAAAAATAGTTTTAAAATATGATTCACATAAGCCTAAGATCACAAATTTCTAATGAGATTAGAAATTAGTTTAATCTTTTTAATTATTTTAATAGGATTAAATTGGTTTTAATAAAGGATTAAATTTGTAGCAAATGTATCTATAAATGACCTTTTAAGGCTAGTTCTGTCTAGGCTGGGGTATTTAAGTTGACGAAAACGGAACATCCCTATTTGAGAACCGACCTGAAAAGGTGAATTGGATAGAATTGCTATAAGCATGTAATTGTTGATTAAAGTTTGTTAAAGTGTTTAACAACCATTAATTAAACTTGTTTAACTATCCAAAGTAAGTGTTATTGTTGGGAAAACTTAAATAATCACTTAACAAAAATAATTACTTGTACTTTTTCTAAGTTAATTAATAGTTTTTTAAAATACTCAGTGGGAGGAAAAGAAATGTATACAATACGTCAATTTTTCACTCATATTTCTCCCTTAATGTTCAACCGTGAGACTCATGCTTGGCCTTAAGGCGTCGTGGGAGTGTCCCTTTCAGATGGTGTGTGAATGGGTCAATATCAAGGTGAATGGAGAGAGTATTTATAGTAAGTGAGAGAGAGATGTGTGTCAACATGTCCTACGGTCTCTTGTTGCCATGATTAAATCCATTATAATACTCTTATCCATTGTTGCTTTCTATGATTATGAAATTTGGAAAATGGATGTCAAGACAACCTTTTTGAATGGTCATCTTGATGAAGAGGAAGAAGAAGAAAGGTGGATGCAGCAGTTACCAACCCTTTTGCTGGCACTTACTGCCTATCTTACCTGTTAAATCTTGCTCAAACCCTGAATACATACATAATAACTCATAACTTAACACATTTACATTATAGGGTTTCGCAACATTGTTTACACATAGATAATACAACCTAGTGAGCCCCATCAAGAATACTAGTCACTAGACAGACGCATGTGTACTAACTAATACAGGTCTTCAATTACACTTCCTTTAACCTGTGTCTTGAGTGGCAGAGCAGCAGCAGAAAAGTCTTTTAAGAATTGACCGCTACCTGAAAAGGAAAACATTTAAAAACGTGAGCTAGAAGCCCAATGAGTGACTTAATAAAAATATAAATCTCATGCTTTAAACCGAAAGCTTGAAAACATAATACTGAAACTAAAATATACCAAACAAACGTGTACATAAAACCTTTAAAACCACCATTTAAACATCAATGTTCCTTAGTTGAGAACGAGCATACATCGCTCTAGCTCCTAACGTCTATTACCAGCCAAGAGTCCCATAATTCGGCCTCCCTTTGCTGGTATATAGCCTAGGAGACCCATACTTCGACCTCTCTTTATCCTTAGTTGAGAGTGAACTACTAGATATAACCCTCAACGTCAACCTTAGTCAGGGAGAACCCTTTTGCTCAATCTCTCAATGTCAACCTTGGTCGAGGAGAACCCTTTTGCTCAATCCCTCAACGTCAATCTTAGTCCGGGAGAACCCTTTTGCTCAATCCCTCAATGTCAACTTTAGTCGGGGAGAACCCTTTTGCTCAATCCCTCAACGTCAACCTTAGTTGGGGAGACCCCTTTTGCTCAATCCCTCAACGTCGTATTACCAATGTGCACGTGATGTTTTCTATGTACCGTCAACACCTTCGGTACATTTATTCAGATACCTTCCTTAATTTCAGTATTCGGCTCACTTAAGCTATCAAGTTCTCGAAAAGCATTAAAAGAATAGTTTTCGAATATAGTATAGAAAACTCATTAGGATACCTTCCTTACCTTCAGTATCCCTTTTCATTTTGTTTAAGAATACCAACGCATGTACTTTGACAACCTTAGGTATTTAAAACATAGTACATCAAGCTTTATTCAACCTTAGCTTTAACCCTAACGCATGCTTCATACTTTGTGAAATAAGTTGGCTTAAAACATACTGAACTAACTTGTAAAAACCACTAGCATGCGTTAGACATGGAAAACATACTTGGAAAACCCATACACTAGTAAACATCAAGAAAAATGGAGTTAAGACATGCTGAAAGTATTTGGACAAGATAACATATTTAACTCACGTCAAATCCATGGAAAACATGCTTTACTTAGCATGAGAAACAGTTTCACAAATACTTACTTGGTACTTCATTTTAACACTTAACATGAGGAATATCTTCAAAGAAATCATAGTTTCTAACACTTGGCATGAGAAATAACTTCAAGGAAATCATAGTTCCTAAATCATTAAAACACTAAATCATCACATAGTCACTCACTGCTTGTTGGCCTCTAATGGGTTATACGCCCCTTCTAGCTTTTCTTGGCCTGAAAGGACATAATTCCCGGTTAACTACTTAGAGTTCTTAGCAAAATACCTCAAATAGTTCATTTACTAATGGAACTTTCATCATCAAAGACAGCTTTACTAGCGAGATCCTCCTCATGAGCGAGATCAAGCTTTTTCCTAGCAACCTTTCATTCTAGCAATACTAACCTTACCAACGATACTCAACCCAATTTCTAGAGAGATCTCCCTCTAGAGCGAGATCCTCATCACAAAATTAGCGAGATTTCCTTCATTAGAGAGATCATCATTCTTCATATGAGTTGTTTGCTTGTTCTTCCCAAGCAGCTGTCTGCTTATGCACAGCTTCTCTGTTACAATTTCAAAAATTCATAACTCAAAATCCAGCCCTCTTTTGAAGAAACTTTCTTCTACAAACATGTTTAGAATCGAGTTTAACTTTCTTACCATAAAATTTTAGCCAAAAATTCCTTATATTTTGGCCCAGAGCTTCTAATCTTCACCTCGGGTCCTGATTAACCCGAGATTCTGTCTCTTCTGTAATTTCATCACTTTCTGTTCTTCTTCTCCTGCAATCTTTCTCCGGCAAGACAACCTTGAAGATTCTCCCAGCTTTCAAATGACATTGATTTCACTAAATTTACTCATGTAGATTGCCGAAACCAAGCTTTCAAAGTTCCTCTTCCTTTTAATCTTCCGGCCGCCTCCCGAATTCAAGGATTAGCCGCCACGTGCCAAACCAATAAGTGAATTTCCTTATTTAATATGTTTCTCTTTTCCTTTCTCCACAACTTCTATAACTAACATGAATTTTCACTTATTAAATATTTAATATATCATTCCTTTTGGCTAAACATACTTGTTTAAGAACTTAGAATTCGGGGTTTACACTTAGCTACAGAAGAGCTTATTTTTTCTTGCTTCCATCCTCTAACCCTCCTAAAACATGGCTTCATTTAACTCACTAGAAGACATCACATTACTTACTCTTACTTAAAGTAGTTAGGGTTCGGGTTTTACACTATAGACCATTTTGGTCATCACTTAAGACATGATCCACTTGTATGTCTCCACATACATGCTTAAGTTACAAACGATAACCAGGGATTTTAGTTTATTGGTTTGTGGTAAAGCAAATAAAACATCCAATGTTCAAAGACAATAAGTGAAGAAAATATCATATATTATACATCACAAGCGTTTGTTCAAAACTGTGTTTATAAATTACAGGACACGAGAGTTTAGGGCATCATCCACAACAAACACTATTTCAAAATCCCCGTTTACTACAGTATTTACTAGTTGCTATAGTTTTTACTTTTTTACATTCATCATTTTTTTATTCTTTACTATAATGTTTATCATTTTATTTTCAAACTAAAATAGTATACACTCAAACACATACTATTATAACCTAGACTAAAATAATCTATATCCCAAACACAAACTATTATAATCCAACTATAATAACCTAGGAATATAAAACCAACTCTTTACCCCAAATACCCCCTTAAATGTTCAAGATCGAGGTCGAGGCTCAACCTTACCGATGGAAAGTTGAGTTACTCAAAATCTAGAGATAGTCTAAGGTTGAGGTTAGGTCAAAAAACACCATTGAGACCAAAAGGTCAATTAGAACCTTGAAAGATGATGAGACTGAATGATGTGTGAACACCCGTGCAGAAGCGGATCGTGTTTTACTTTTTATACAGAAACGTAAAATTCAAAGGACATGAACAATTGATATGCATCTAAATTATTGCATGTTTATACAAGAACAACGAGAAGAGAAATAAGAGTTTGGAATTACTTACTCTTGAAGACTAGATTCTTCACGTAATTCCCCTTCGATCATGATCCCAATCTTCTCCTTGGAACACGAATAGGCAAGAAACACAATAACCCCAATAGACTCCACCACAATGAAACCTTGGTATTATTCTCTATAGGGTGAGAACCACGAGAGTGTGCAGGCTTCGAGATAATTTTGGTAGGGAGGGAGGGCAAAAATTTTAAAAGGAAAAATAATTCACATAACTTTTCTGTGTTTTAATGAGGAAAAAAAAACTTTAGAAGCAAGAAACTAGGAATCCTTTCTTATAGTTTATGATATTGCATATAATATACTTATAGTTTATTAATCACTCAAATAACCTATAGAATTAATATGAATCATATTCAAATTAATTTTAATCTATAGTTTTTTATATGAATCACATTCATATAATTAATATTTGAATCATATTCAAATATTTTTTTACTCTCAAATAAAACTTCATATTACAGTGTATCAAATAGATTATTAATTATATCATATATAATTAATTTCCTCAGTTAATTTGAATTATTCAAATTAATCTAAAATTAATTTGATTCTCATTAATTCCATTGAGCTAACGAGAGGACCTTATGAACCTATCGGTTGAAGCTTCAATGGTACTTGTTTAATTAATTAAACTCTTTAATTAAATTAGCCAACTTCCATTAATCGTTGGTCACTCTAGACTGACAACTGTACTCTTCGCACTATATATATATTTTTTGTGTTCATTGAATAAAACCAATCAACGGTGCGATGACCCTTCACAAATTACTCGTAAGTACAGTTGGGTCAAAAATATTGTGTTGCCCCTGTAGTTACATTTAACTCTTTAAGTACCACTAATCCTTCTAATGAACAATAAGTTATAGTCCAACTATGACCAAACCCTTCTCGAGCCAGGAGAGGTTGTGGCACTACATTGTTCAAGGTCCAAAAATAGCTCTTAAGGGAACAATTTCTCTACTTTCTCTAACAATAGGGAATGAGTGAATTCCTTCTTGTAAAGTTGGGTTCCCAGCTCCCCAGTCATATGGATCCCCAAAATGGAAGGCATATTGAGTCGGCAATACAAGCCACTCTCACCTATGTAAATCTAATGATCGCCTTTATAGGCAGGAGTTAACAACTTATGTAAGATTCAGGTCAAGTCACCTATGGTCATCGTGGTGAAATGTAAGTCCCTTCTATCAACAATGTTATATAGTGGGACTATTTATTTCATGGTCCGGTCTTATACAAACTCTTCGTATAGAACACCTCTACTCGCATGTCTCTACATGGATGATCAGAATCAGATCATTTATAGCACTTTACAACAATTGTAACAACTACAAAGCGGGTTGTATACATAGTGTCACCAAGATAAGGTACCCAACCTTATTAATTTACTACAGACTATTTAGGTTATCACTTAAACACGATCCATCTGTATGTCTTCATGTACATGTTTAAGTTACAGAAGATAACCTTGGATCTTAATTTATTGGTTTTGTGTGTTAATGCTACTAAATATCAAATAAAATGTTTTAGATTTTATTAGATAAATAAATTGTTTGTAGAGTACAATTACAAACTACAAGACCCACGAGATTTAGGGCATTAACCCTAACAGAGACAATCGAAGACACATATGTGAAGCTTAATTGAATAAAAGCCGCCATCCAAGGTTGATAGCTCGAATTGAGGCCGAGGCCAAGCCGACCAACCAAGTTTCAAGCCAAGCCCATCTTAGGAGAATTGTTTTCTTCAAGATATTGAAGTATCATACTCGATAAAAAAATTTCTTTAAGTAAAATGTTTCTTGAGTAAGGGGCTACAAATTGGATATGCTTCCCTATCAAATAAAAAGCAAACAGGAGATATGCTTCCCTATCAAACAAAAAGCAGATTTACAGGGGATATGCTTCCGTATCAAACAAAAAGAAAATTTACAAAGTATATGCTTCCCTATCAAACAAAAAGCAAGAGTCACAAGGAATATGCTTCCCTATTGAACAAGATATCCAAGTCTAGCATCAAATAATTTCATTAAACTTCAAATCCAACAAAAGTTGGGGGCTTCTAAGGCAAATAAGCTAAAGCCAATGCCATCCAAAGAATGATAAGTAGATGTAACGATAAGCCACTTGACCAATATATAGATAGTTAAGGTCAAGCTCAGTCGAGGTCAAGGCAAAGATTGATTCATCCTTTTTTAGAAGTTATACACACATCATGCATTCAAGTGTTTTGTTGTAGTCTGAAAGCTCATCCTTGACAAAGAATAACAAATCATGAGACAGACATTGAATTAAAGCCTAGGCACACATGTCGAGGCCAATTTTTTCTAGATTCTTCTATTGCTAGTATGCACCCACACATTTTCCCACGTTACATGATCATTGTGCATTCTCTTAATCAGGATCATTATGCCTTTTTCAGTCACAATCTAACACATGTTCAAGAGTATCCAGAAAAGTTACGCAAATTGTCAAACAGTTACAACTAGAGCAAATCCAAATAATCAATATTAGAAGATCTTTACAAACATTTCAAACAAAAAGCAGATTTACAGGGATATACTTCCCTATCAACAAAAAGTAGCTTTACAGGGGATATGCTTCTATATCAAACAAAATGTAGCTTTACAAGGGATATGCTTCCGTATAAAAAAATTAAAAAAAAAACAAAAACAAAAACAAAAAAATAGCTTTGTAGGAGATATACTTCCCTAGCAAACAAAAAGCAACTTTATAGGGGATATGTTTCCTTTAAACAAAAAGCATGTACAGGAAATATACTTCTCTATCAAGCTCTAGAGATAGCCATTTACTAACCACCTTACCTCTCAGAAATCGAGAAAGTCTCAAGCTCCAAAAATGATCATGTGTTGACCGCCTCACCACTCAAAAATTGTTATTTTATCTTTCTTGAGAAAGGTGCTCATAATCTTAAGGAAACCGATTTTCACCTTTCTGAAAAGATTCAATACAAGGCTAATTCCTCAAAAGAAGATTGGCTTCAAAATTATAGCACCTGGGGGAACCATAAATCTCAACCCTATTGACAAGGTGCCATGGCTCATCCCCAAAATAATCTAGGAACCACCCTGGAACACTGCCGAGGTAACTTCAGGGCTTAAAGCACTGTCCAATGAAGTACCTAATATCAATTTTAAAGGTTTGATAGGTCACTCTGTGAGCACCTCATTGGACACCCGTGAGAAGCTCAACCTTACTGAGAGCCAACTGATAGAGTCACAAAGTATTACAAGTTAGAATAAATTATACTCTTAAGTTAGGCCTAGAATGTGTAGCTCAAAACTGTAGGTAGACAAACCTCGAGATCCAACATGAGTGGGGGCTAATGTTATGGGTGATTTTGGACCGAAGGGTATAATTGCATTTAGGAATACCAGAGTCAAGAAGAAACATGGTATGGCTTGAAAGTGTCAACTAAAGACTAAAATTGTCTTAGAAAAATGGGGCTGGTTTGGCCCTGGCCTAAGCTAGTAACCTTGGCCTCGAGCTGAGACCGACCCTCTCTAAATACCTAATAGGGCATGTTTTACGTATGCCCTGATAAAAAAAAATAGCATTTTAGGTCCAAGATATAGTCTAAGGGAAATACTTGGCCTTGAGCCTGAGCCAAACATGAAACTGGATGCACTACTTGGCCCGATTAGTAATTATCATAACGCAATTGGAAACCCTAGATAACACCCTAGGTCAACTTCTCTATAAATACATCATTATAACTTCATATGAGGTAACTTGAGTCTGACTCTTAAACTTTGTAGTTTCCACATTTTTTCACTCTTTGACTTAAGCATTAGAGTGTCTGTGGCAAGCATCACATCGGTGTGTAGGTTTTCTCTTTTGCTGGCCACGTTCTTCTCCCCTTCAAACAAATTCACTGTTAGTGTTACATGAAGGTTAGATATGTTCACTCCTGTCCAAAATTTGGCATCAACAGATATAATTGTACTTTTGTGACTCATAATTTGTTTGGTATGCAATTTTAATTTTCTTTTCAACAAATATTTATTTGGAATTTTTTATTTTGAGAACTTTTGTTAGATTATGCATTTCAAATTGCAAAAAATCTGAAAAGAACATTTTAGATTTTATAATTTAATTATATTCAGATTTTAAATTCGAAATTTAAGAATATATATTTGCATTAGGGAAAAAAAAAACTAAAGTCTAATTTCAGATTAAGAACTTATCACACTTTTTCTTAAAATAAAAATAGGTAAAACATTATATATTATATATAATATTCTAAAAAAAATAACAGTACAAAGTTTTCATGTTTATAACATGAAAGATGTTTAATGCTTTAAGATCCAACCAAATATTTTAGTTACTAACTACAAGTACTTTTACTATTTTATAAGTATACTGTCAAAAACCTTATGGACAACTTTTAAAATTGAAATCTATCTTCAAATTTACTATTATACGCATTACTCAAAAACATTAAAAAAGAGAAACGAAAACAATTATGTTTTTTTTTTTTTTTATTGAAATTTTATTTTCAAATCACTAACCAAAATGCAGCCTTCAGAGTTGTTGGCATGCTGCTCTCATCCAAGTTGTCCGTCTTAGGGCAAAACTCCTTCAATTTGAGAAATTTGTCTAACTTGCCCTACAAGAAAATTCGAATGAGTGTGTTGCTATGTTGGAATACACTCTAATATTTAAATTAGTATACGAAGTCTTTGGTTCGACTAAACATTTATAATATTGTCTAGCACTTGAGGTAAGGAAATGAGACAATTTATGGAGCCTGTTGTTGACATCCACTTGGGATATATGCAATGTTAACGATGTCAACATAGTTCTAGTCCCTAGATGTTAGAGGATTCTAGCCAGTGAGCTCGGTTAGATTATTATCCTCTTGGTGATATGAAGCGAATTCGACAAGACCGATCCAAAACTTGAGGATTTGACTCTCTTTTGGGATGCACTGACTCCCAAAGTATCTTGCCAAATTAGAAGAAATAGCAAAATTGGGGGGTGCCTTTTGATTTTTGTCAATGGAAATAATAAGATTTTTGACAAAAACGTGTCAGGCACATGACATATATTCTTTTAATCCCCAAATTGCCCATGGTATGTTGATTAACAATTTTACGAGTATTGTGTAATTGTTATACCGTGTATAAATTCTCAATAGAAATACAGTATAAATGGAATCATCTGTTATGAGACCTGTATCAATTTTCAATAGAAATACAATGTAAATGGAATCATCGGTTATGAGACTTCAACCTAACGGATTCAACAGATAAATATGTCGGATTTTTATCCCATTTTAAAATTTAAATTGGCGGTTTTATATCTGTTTGATTTGATTAACCACTTTTCAAAAATATCTGAATCTTTAATTTGTTTATCACCATTTTGATTTTAATTTATAATATATATTTAGATTTTCCATTATTTTATTCGTTTTTTTTATTATTTTAAGTTTGGATTAATTTTTTTTTATCCTAATTAGGATTTTACTTCATATTTTATACATATTATCATCTAATGAGCGGTATATTTCATTTAAATTTTATCATTTTTTTGTATTTTTTTAATTACCTTTTATTCCTTATCATCTTATTATATTAGTATACCATTAATTTGTTTTTTTTTACAAACAAAGTATTCACTTTTACCATCTTACTGTTTTTGTTATGTCTCTACAGCAATTTAGGCTTTTTTAGTAAGATTTATGGTCGATGGAGTTATAAATACGATGTAACTATTAAAGCTTGAATGAAAATAGAATTATGAATACCCTATAATTATAAATATTCGAGCTCCCTTCTTTATTTTTCTCCTCGAATTATATTTGAATTTATATTTTATTATCAAATTAGATTTTATCTAACTATTTATCGAATTAATCACAATAAACAAAAATTTCTTGATTTTTCTCTCCAATTTATATTTGAATTTATCTTTTATTATCAAATTTGATTTTATCTAACTAACTTTCTATTTGTTTAGATGTTTGTTACAAATTCAACTATCAAAATACTTTTTTCATTGTTTTATACATGTTGTTATCAAATTAATTTGATTTTTTTTTTTTCATATTTTCGATGTTTTCAATTTTTCATATAGAAACATATAAAAATGTCTTGTGCTTAAAAAGAAACATATAATTGGGAATTAAATGTTTGAAACATGTGCGTATATATATATACATACTTGTTCAGTCTCATCTTGTTCATCTCCTTCACTTAGTTGCCCCAAAATCTCTTTTTCTCCTGACTAATCTCATGTCTACGATTGTTGGTTCAGCAACTCATTCTTGAATTCCATCGTCTTGGCTAGCTTTTGATGACCACCCTCGCTAGGTCGCTGACCTTTTTCACTCGCACAAATGTTTCCAACTTTTATTTCTACTTTGAACATCTTTTTCAACAATGACGTTCTAGGATTGATATGTTTAAAGTTGGTTTTCAAGATCCTATGAACAAATAATGGTCACATGAAATGAAGATGATGAAACTCCCTACAACTGGTTTGGTGAAACGCAATTATATTTCCAGTAGTCACATTGTGTTGAAGTTGCAATTCCTTCAAATACTCACTTGCCAACGACAACTTTACTGGTACGATCAACTTTGCTCTTTCTCACCTTGAAAGAAGTCCATCGTTGTAGACATCCATATATTTCTAATGATCCCCACCGCCTGGTCATCATCTTCCCTTGCATACACGCATCCTATAGGCAGCTGGAAGCTTTAAGGATAAGTAGAGTGTATTTGTGGTGTTTGAGTTATTTTTGAAGTAGTGTATCTTTGCATTCTTGTTTGTACTTAATTTTGTTGTTTTAGGGTAATTTTGTGATTTACTCATTATATCTCCTATTATATAAATTCTTTTTGTTATTTTTATAATTTTGAAACCTTTCTGCCATTTTTCTAAATGAAACTTTAAAATTTATTATTTCTGAATTCAAATATCTTTGAGTTTGAGCTACTTGTGGGCCTAACCTTACATTTGACTTCCTTTAACCAGAGTAATCACCCCAAAGTGTCGTGTTGGCAAATTGAAGTTGATGTTGAAGAATAACATGAGTTTGATTTTTTTTTTTTTTTTTTTTTTTTTTTTTTTTTTGGTAAAACAATGACATTATTATTCCATTGGTAAGATGGCAAAGGACCATTAGTATTAAATTAATTGCTATAGCAATCCCACCAAATGAAGTAAGCCCATTGAAGAAGGGGAATGGAATCTTGGACTATAAATTGTAAGCATTTATTTGGTCATTAAAGACCAACCATTGTACCAACTAACCTAACATTCCACATCTTTCCCATCTCCGCACGCCAAGGGACTCAACAACTATGCCCTTCGACCCACACACATCTACACTTTTTTTCTTTTTGGTTGAACCCATGTGCATTTGTCTTCAAATCTCATGTGAGTATGCAAATGGAGATTGAGACTTCTTTTCTTTTTCTTTTTTGTGGAGATGGAAAGATAAGAACTTCTTCGACAATTGAAGATTTTCTTCTTCGTAATGAAGTTCATTAGTTCATATCATTATTTTTTCAAAACTATATCATATAAGTATTCCAATGAGAACAATTTTTGTGGGGGAACAAATTTTCTTCGAGGGTCAATGCATCGTAAGTCGTAACAGATCGGTTGTGTAAAGCCCCAGTTAAGAAGAGATACATAAATGAACCGAAATCACATCAGAATAAGAGAGATCCTGAAAATATGAAAGTTTGGCTAAGAAATGTATAAAAAAAATTGAAAGTTACTATCAATACGAACAAGATGCACCTTCTTTTTTTGGTGGCTCAATCATATGAACTCCAAAGTTAAGCATGCTTAGCCTAGGTTGAGTGATCTCTCAGGAAATTTCCTAGGAAACATGTGAGTGAAGATGAAGCAGGTTGAAAACACTCATGTTGGTTTATAGGGATAATTTTTACTCCTGAAAGCAGTTTAAAAAATAGATAGTGTGGCCAGATCGCATGGGATGTAGCAGAATGTCATACTTAAAACTTGTTTCTTACATGACTTGATCAAGTATACTAAAATTGATTTATGAGAATAACTTTTTTTAAGGTCTCTTACCATCTTTGTCCCTCTCATGTTAGTATTTCTACTAAACGTACTAATTTATCTGAGTGTTACATTTTTTCTCTTCTTCGCATTAGGCGTGTGTTTTAAGGCATACATCACTTGTATGTATAGGATATGAAGTTCAAAAAATCTCATAAAACAATCGTGAGGTGATACATGAGTCAACTTGAACATAACTTTGTTGGTTAAAATATTATATCATTGATCAACGGGATAGAAGTTCGAATTTCCATCTCCACGTATTAAACTCAAAGACAAAAATAATTGTGATGGGATACATCTATCTAATTTTTAGTATATTAAATTGTATTGAGTTGGTTGAATAATAACTAGTAGAATGAGATCGAACAACTTTAACAAATCTACACGGATAAACCTATTCATTTGCATATGGCTATCTTAGGCTTTAAATAGGTTTTCCCCCCTCTTTTTGTACCTTTAAATATGTTTTCTTGCCTTAAATATTTGTGTTGAAATTTTGTATAATGATTCATTTGTATAATATATTTTCATATTTCTATTTTTTGGTCTTTGATTTAATCTAAATTTTGAGTACTTGTCCCATAAACCAGTTCCCACAATTATCTGGTTTAAAACCGCCTTATTTATAATATTTATATTTATATAATAATGTAATTTCATTGTCAAGTCAGTAATAAGACAAAACTTGTAACTAGGCCCATCTAAAGATTTTCAAAGATCATAATAAATAACAAAATGTTATAATAGAATGATTAGTAATTATTATAATATAAGCATAGTTTAAGGTATAAAACTTGTATTATCAATCTCAAGATCCAAACTTATTTATGTAATCGAATAAATAAGTTTATTCGGATAACGTTATAAATTATTAGTTGAGTACATGCCCAATGTGTGGTAAAAAGATACATTTTACACCAATCATACAATTTTATAAATAAAAAAAAGAAGAAGTTAAATTTACAAATTTAGTCCTTAAACATTTAAATCTCTGTCTAATTAGTTCTCAAACTTTGAAAAATATATAATATAGTCAAGTACAATAGGTCATCCAACTCTTAATTTGTGTCCAATAAATAATTAACAAATTCAATATTTTTTTTTAAAAAAAATTATTCTATGACATAAATTAAATTTTGTGGATAACAAATTATTAAATTGCAACCTAGATTAATGATCTATAAGACATAAAATTTAAAATTTAGGCCTTATTCGATAACTATTTGGTATTTTATTTTTAGTTTTTAAAAATTAAGTCTATTAACATCAATAGGTTTTTATATTTTGAAAACTGAAAAAAAAAATTATAAACATGTTTTTTTAAAAAAATTGATTAAAAATTCAAATGTTTACATAATCAGGAGTAAAAAAATGTAAAAAATAAGTATAATTTTGAAAATTTGGACTAAACTTTATTTAACTAAAAATAATAATAATACAATTTAAAGTGCCATATGATTGTATTTATTTATGATTTATGGATGTGACATGTCGACCAATGTAGGTAGAGGGGCAATAACATGCTACTGGTTCCACTTTTCGTGCATGGGTTAGTAGTGAGATCGTGACCAATTTGAATTTAGCATTATATGTATCTTCTAAGCCTTTTGAGGATTTTTTTTATTACTATTATCATTATTTTGGTAACCACGCGATGGTAATAACGATTCAAACCTCTAATCTTTTAGTTTTGAATTGATCGAGATCATATATATTAATTAGTTTAGCTACATTGAAGTTGATATCTCTAAAAATTTTATGTGTATGTAATAAATGATTTCTTTATCTTATATGAGATATACATATACATCATAATCTTATATAGGTTAGAGGTAGGGGTATTCAAATGACTCGATATATAACTCGAACGACGACTGGACTATCCAACACAAACTATAAGATTACATTGGGTTAGTTTTGTTTTTTAGTTAGGTTAGGTTAAACTTTTTTTATTTTTGTCAGGTTGACTTGGATTTCGGATTGAATAAATTTTCTTTTCGAATTGACCCAACCCAAAGCCCAATTATATATATATATATACTGATAATTTGTGAATTTTTAACATTCTTCTTTTAGAAATGTTTGGCTTTCTTTAAAGTTTGTAATAGATAACATAAATATTTGATAATTAACATCTAAGTTTTATGAGATTTTAGTTATTAGACATGTGTTGTAAATAAATTTAAGTATTTTAAATTAATAAGAAAAAAGATAATAACTGATAACTAGCAGAAATTCCAGTTATTATAAGCCTTTTATTTAGAATTATGAGGGCTAACAGGTAGAAAACGCAGTGATAATACTTAGAATTTGTGAAAATTTGAGTTTTGCGTCGATAAGCACCTAAAACCTCACTGACCCAATATTATGCGTTATTTTGTGCCAAAGTGTCTATTTTTATAGCTATCGCAGGAATCAAACGCATGAGTTTGTAATAAGCAATCACAGACAAACGCATGCGCTGAAGCCAGGCGACCGTAAAAGACGAACGTAGACGGCAACCCTATGCGTCCAACGCATGGAGAATGCGGTGAACAAATAGAGATTGCGGCCACGGATTGACAACCATAATAGAAAATCGCAAGATGGGTAAAACGCGTTGATAACTTTAGCTAAATTCAGTTTCAGACGCATACCTTGGGAGTATCAACAAGATAAGGCAATGTGACAATGCCCATACCGTGACAAAAGCAACAGTGAGTCATACCTTCATCATTACAACTATCAGCGTCCTAATTCTATAAATAGCCCTTGAGACCTTCATTTTAAGACATCCGAGCTTATGCTTCAAGGCAGAAGTTTGTGATCACAGATGAGAGTTTGAAAGAGATTTCCAGTGAGAATTCTTCATCTCCACAACCCAGACCGAGTGACAATCGGAGCATTCGCCGGAGATAGAGCTCGAGAGAGACATCTCCACCATTCAACCCTGACACCACTGGCAGCCTTGACGTAGAGTCCTTCATCTCCCTTCTAATCTCTGTATTGTATTACATTTTAGCTTGTGATATTAAGATATTTTGTGATCAGTGCAAATATTAATTCCTTCATTACCGTCTTCTTCATCATCTTCATCTCTATCATAGTTTATCTTCAGCGTTTATTTATCAAAGTCAACGCATGCTTAATCGTGTAGCCTAGAGATAGAACACATGTAGCAACCCACCGAGAGGTGTGCGTTGTGCAAGTATAATGAGTTAATCCTCTTTGCTTGGTGAAAGGCTGTGGCACGCCTGTCTATGGGATGTTGCATTGTTTGTCTATAAGTTAAGTAGCCGCGTCTAACTGCCTAAGAAAGTACGGGATGGAACGCATTAAGCAAGGTTCATATTGTTCCTAGAGATAGGCACAATCTTATGCTCGACGCAACCATGCACTATAGATATATAGTCATGCAGCTGACCATCGAGAGGTGTGATGTGATGCATTAGTGCAACGAGCTGGGATTACTAGGGCGATTTAAGATAGTAAACATTACTTTGCGCTATTGGTTGTTGTGTCTCTACTTATTCTCATTGCAAGTCTTCTATTGTTGTTTAGTTAGGAGTAGGAGTAGTGTGTAAAACATTTAAATCTTCTTCGCTTTATTTTTATTCTTATTCATCGCCTCAAACGCATCACTTCACAAATATTATTGAGTGACAAGTCCCCGTGTTCGACCTCGGATTACCCGAGAAATTTGCGTTTGTGTTATACTTGGCACAAGCGTAAGAAAACTTGTGATAGGAACGTGTGATCATTGCATGCTAAGATTAACGCATCATCATTCGAACGCATGACCTCAGACGCATGGGAGCAAACACATCAGTTATGTCTAACGCATGATTTCATGTTCAAACCCATCCATCCTTAAATGATAAAAACAAAACAAAGCAAAACGCGTCCTTAAATTAAGACTCCGTTTTGGGTATTTCACATCGTCAATCTGACCAACCCAAATTTTTTAGTTAATTTAAAAAAAAAAAAAAAAAAAAAAAAAAAAAAAAAAGAACCTTTCAATCCAATCTTTACTCAAATCACTTAGGGTACGGTCTTCTTGATATCTTATATTCATTAAGCTATAACTATAACTAGCTTGGTTTACATAACTTCATAATCTAACTTTGGATTTGTACTATTAGATATTTATATTTAGTGAGTGTTTGATGTGTTTTTTTTATAGTGTATATGAATGACTAGGCGTGCTTAGGAAAAAATAAATAAAATTTTAGAGAATGGTAAAAAGTATTTTAGAGCAATTAAAAATATTTATAAATTTCGAGAAAATATCAATACATACTTTTACCCTTTTAGAGTTGTGTCAATTAAACCCCAAACAAATAAATTATTTAAACTTTGAACTTTCAAATGTAAATCTATTTAGTCCTTCGTTAATGAATTTTAACTATTTTTATTAGTTTTCATTTAAAATTAACTACAAATTACGTTAATAAAAATATTAAATAATTAAAAAAATTTTGAGGTGAGAAAATGAAAAATCACTCATGTTAATGAAAAGTGTTACTCTCTTTATTTGATTATAACATTCCTCTCTAATATTTAATTGATCATTACATTTCAATAAATCTCTACTCGTTGGATAATGATGTATTAACAATTTTCAAATTAATCCTAAAAGTTTATCAAAATTTGCTCCCTTGTTAAGTATAGAGATTTAAATAGATACAATATATTAAGTTTTGGTTTTAGTTGATATAACTACGAATATTTGATCTTGGGTATAAATTTATTTTTTATTTTTACATTTTTCAATAACAAAAATAGTCAGGAAATTCAAGAAAAATTGTAGAAAATAACAAGGTATTTAAGTGGGTTTTATTGAGTTTTTGGAAAAATTAATGGCCCAATGGCATTATCGTAATTATTGAGCAGTGGCATTTTTGCAATTATCTTTTCTTCTACACTTAGGGCAGCAAAATCATGGGTCTCTTTTTTTGCTAAAAGTGAGCAGCCGCAAGGGAGAAGAAATGGTCGCCTGGGAACAAGGCGCGCGCGACCGACTTGAGAAAAGGGAACTACGCCTGAAGCCGTCTGTAAGTAGCCATCCTTGAAGAGTCGCTCGGCTGGATCTTGGATGGCGGTTCGGAGAAGAGCAGCGTTGATTCGAGCATCGGCAACGGTCCGGTCTGGGAAGCTCAAGGCGTGGGTGTGGGTTTCTGTCAGTGCCGGGTTCAGGCGGTCTGGTCTGGAGAGGTTCGGTTTGAGCAGCGATTCGTCTGGCAGTGGTTGTTAGCAAGAGATACCCGCGGGTCTGCACGTGGTTCGTCAGTCAGAGGCGGATAACACACTGTTTTGGGCTGTTTTGCAGCGGGTTGTTCTCAGTTTTCAAAGGCGACGTTGTGTGCGGATCTCGGTATCAGTGGATACTAAAAGTACAGATTGGTGATTTCGTTGATTATCTATAATTTGTAAAATTCCTTTATTGCTTATTAATAAATTAATTCAAACTGGTTCTCAAAGTGGATGTAGACCAAACTGGTCGAACCACTATATATCTTGGTGTTCTTTACTACTTTCGATTTATTTCTGTTGCTTGTTTGCGTTCTGTTTGGCCATCTAAGTTAGGTTTAGAAACTCTCACAAGTGGTATCAGAGCTCCAGTTGATCCAAAGAGGGTGTGTGGTAGTGTGTGCTGGTATATTTTTTGTTCAGGATTTTTGTTGGAATTAATTTGACAGATGTCTTCGATGTCTACACGGTTCGAAGTTGTTAAATTTGATGGGAAAGGTGATTTCGGGTTATGGAGGAAAAAGATTAAGGCTATTCTGGTACAATAAAAGGTAGCCAAAATCTTAGACGAAGATAACCTTCCACCAACAATTACAGAAGCTGAAAAAATGGATATGGATGAGATGGCCTATTCGACGATAATTTTGTATCTATGGAGTGCTTAGGCTAGTAGATGAGGTCACTACTACAGCGGAGTTGTGGAAGAAACTGGAAAGTCTTTATTTGACTAAGTCCTTGCCAAATAAATTATATCTAAAGGAGAAATTCTTTGGATATAAGATAGACTCAAGTAAAGGCTTAAAAGACAACCTAGATGAATTCCAGAAGATTATAATTGATCTCAATAACATCGGTGAGAAGATGTCGGATGAAAATCAAGTAGTTATTCTTCTGAATTCTTTGCCAGAATCGTATCGAGAAGTTAAGGCAGCTATTAAATATGGACAGAATTCACTGTCCATGGATATAGTGTTGGATGCCTTAAGAACGAGAAATCTCGAGATTAAAAAGAAACGCAAGAATGGAGAGTTACTCATGGCTAGAGGCAGAAATGAGAAAAAGAACGGAAAAGGAAAAGAATTGAGATCCAGGTCGAAATCAAAGGGGAAAAGCAAAAAGTGTTTTCTATGTCATAAAGAATGACACTTTAGAAAAAATTTCCCTTTGAATAAGAGCAAAGAAGCATCAAGTAGCAAGCATGCAGGGGATTCTAGTGCAACAAATATTACTGATGGGTATGATTCAATAGAGGTTTTGATAGTGTCCAGCAGGGACATTCAGAATGCTTGGATCATGGATTCAGGGTGCACGTTTCACATGACTCCTAATCGGGATTTCTTGATTGACTTTTAGGAAAATGATGGGGGATCAGTTCTACTTGGTGATAATGGTTCTTGTGATGTAAAAGAAATTGGGTCAGTTCAAATTGCAACACATGATGGTATGATTAGAATTCTTACAAATGTAAGGTATGTTCCAAAACTCAAACGAAATCTAATTTCTCTGGGCGAATTAGATAGAGCAGGTTATTCTTATAAATCTGAGAATGGAGTTCTGAAGGTTATCAAGGGTTCATTGGTTAAACTGAAGGGGACCTTGAGGAATGGTCTTTATGTGTTGGAGGGTACCGCAGTTTCAGGTAGTGCTGCTATTGCATCTGGGAAAGAAACAGATAAATCTATGTTATGGCATAACAGATTGACTCATGTGAGTGAAAGAGGTCTGCAAGCTCTTTCACAACAAGGTTTGATTGGAGGAGTTAAAGATATTGAACTCCCATGTTGTGAACATTACATAATAGGAAAGTCTACCAGAGTGAAGTTTGGGAAAGGGAAGCATTCTACCAAAGGAATTTTGGATTATGTTCATTCAGATTTATGGGGTCCTACACAGGTACCTTCTATGGGAGGTTCGAGATACTTTATGTCTATCATTGATGACTTTTCAAGAAAGGTATGGATGTATCCACTAAAACAGAAGGATGATGCTTTTGGGAAATTTCTTGAATGGAAAAAGCAGGTTGAGAACCAGACAGGCAGGAAGGTAAAGTATCTAAGGACAGACAATGTTTTGGAATTTGTGAATCACAAATTTGATCAATTTTGCAAATCTGAGGGAATTACGAGGCATTTCACGGTTAGTACACTCCACAGCTGAATGGTTTAGCTGAGAGGTTCAACAGAACAATTATGGAGCGTACAAGATGTCTTTTGACAAATGCTTCATTACCCTTGAAATTTTGAGGGGAAGTTGCCCAAACAGCCTATTATCTTATTAATAGGAGTTCGTCTTCCGCTTTAGGCCTAAAGACTCCTCAGAAGTTATGAACAAAAAAAACTCCAAGCTTGGATCATCTTAGAGTGTTTGGATGTTCAGCTTATGCTCATGTTAAGGAAGGGAAGCTAAATAAGAGGGCACTGAAATGTATGTTTATTGGCTATCCTCAAGGTGTTAAAGGATACAAACTTTGGTGCTTGGAAGAGGGCAGAAATAAATGCATTATCTGTAGAGATGTGACCTTTAATGAAATAGAGATGCCTTTTCATGTCAAAGAGCAGTAGAAACAACAGACAGTTGATCAGGTTGAGGCAGAGGTTAGAATTGATTCTAAAGCACAACCATCAGTTAGTTCAGGTGATTCCAGTGGTTAGTCATCCAGTTCTGATGATAGACAGCCTCAACTGCAGAGGACTTTGATTGATGAGGGAGCTTTTGGTGAAAAAAGCTCGAGTGGCAGTGACCTACAAAACTATCAGCTTACACGTGACAAGCCTCAGCGGGTGAGGCATGCTTCTACAAGGTATGGTTATGTTGATTTAGTTGCTTATGCTCTTACTTGTGCAGCTGGCAGTATTGAAGCAGAGCCTCTTACTTTTGAGGAGGCTATTGTATCTGATTCGAAGGAACAGTGGAAGAATGCTATGGAAGCAGAATTGTTCTCATTGCAGAAGAATCAGACATGGTCATTGGTTCCAAGACCTCCTAATCAGAAACTCAATCAGTCAAAGTGGATTTATAAAATCAAGCCAGGTACTGGAGGTGAAAGCAAACCTAGGTATAAGGCTAGACTGGTAGCCAAGAGCTACACTCAAAAGAAGGGAGTTGACTTTCATGATATTTTCTCTCCGGTGGTGAGGCATTCGTTCATTATATTAATTTTATCTATTGTTGTTCACTTTGATATGTTTGTTGAACAAATGGACGTCACCACAGCTTTCCTTCATGGTGAATTTGAGGAAATGATCTACATGGCTCAACCTAAGGGCTATGAGGTGAAAGGAAAGGAAGACATGGTTTTTCATCTTCACAGGTCCATCTATGGACTGAAGTAATCGTCGAGACAGTGGTATATCATGTTTGACACCTTTATTCTGAAGCAGGGGTTTCACAAGAGCTCATATGATGCCTGCGTGTACTGGAAACTATCTCAGAAAGGTATATATACTTATCTACTTCTGTATGTAGATGATATGATTCTGGTGTCTAAGGATTATTCTGAAATCTGTGATCTCAAGAAACGATTGAGTAGTGAATTTAGAAAGATTTAAGTGAACTGAAAAGGATCCTAGGCATGGATGTGAAAAGAGATAGGGAGAAAGGTTTGTTAACTATCTCGCAGGAGAGTTATGTGCATAAACTACTTGAGAAATATAATATGTCTGGTTGTAAGGCAGTTTCGACACCCTTAGCATCTCATTTTAGGCTTTCTTAATCTCAATGTCCTGTTACTGAACAAGAAAGGTTAGATATGGTTAATATTCTCTATTGTAATGTTGTTGGAAGTATTATGTATTTGATGATTTGTACTAGGCCTGACTTGGGTTATGCTATGAGTATGATAAGTAGGTTTATGTCAAATCCTGGGAAGGAGCATTGGAATACAATTAAATGGGTGCTTCGATATTTGAAAGGTAGTGCCAGTGTATCATTGTATTTTAGCAGGGATTGTGATAAATCATCACTGTTGGAAGGCTTCACAGATGCAGATTATGCTGCAGACCTTGACAAAAGAAGGTTTCTATCAGGTCACATTTTTCGTTTGTTTGGTAATGTGGTCAGTTGGAAAGTGCTCTTTAGTCAGTTGTTGCTTTGTCTACTACTAAGTCAGAGTATATTTTAGTGGGTGAAGCTGTGAAAGAGGCAGTGTGGTTGAAAAGGATAGTTGGTGAGATGTTGTCGTTGGAGTTCATTCCTATCGTCCGTTGTGATAGCCAGAGTGCTATTCATCTTGCAAAGAATCCATCTCATCACGAATGATCTAAGCATATCGATGTCAAATTTCATTTTATTAGAGAAGTTGTGGCCCAGAAAGATATTGAACTAGTCAAGGTTCATACAGTTGAGAATTTGTCAGATATGTTAACCAAGGTTCTTCCAGCCCATAGGTTCAAATACCTATTAGAGATATATTAACCAAGGTTCTTCCAGCCCATAAATTCAAATACCTATTAGATGGGCTGAATATTAAATGTGGATGATAGGAAGATTGGAGAATCAACTTGACACTTAAATATTCTTGTTATGAAGGAGATTTGTAGAAAATAACAAGGTATTTAAGTGGGTATCATTAGGTTTTTGGAAAAATTAAAGGCCCAATGGCATTATCGTAATTATTGAGCAATGCATTTTTGCAATTATCTTTTCTTCTACACTTAAGGCAGTAAAATCGTGGGTCTCTTTTTTTTTGCTAAAAGTGAGCAGTCGCAAGGGAGAAGAAATAGCCGCCTGGGAGCAAGGCGCGCGTGGCAGACTTGAAAGAAGGGAACTACACCTGAAGCCGCCTGTGAGTAGCCATCCTTGAAGAGTCGGTTCGGCTGGATCTTGGGCGCGGTTCGGAGAAGAGAGCACCGGTTCGAGCGTCGGCGTGTGGTTCGGTCTGGGAAGCTCAAGGTGTGGCGTGGGTTTCCATCAGTGCTGGGTTCGGGCGGTCCGGTCTGGAGAGTTCAGTCTAAGCAACGATTTGTCTGGCAGCGTTGTTAGCGAGAATACGCGCGGGTCTGTGTGTGGTTCCCAGTCAAAGGCAGTAGCACACTGTTTGTGCTGTTTCTACACGGGTTGTTCTCAGTTTCAGATACGACGTCGTGTGCGGATCTCTCGTATCAGTGGATACTAAAATTACAGATTGGTGATTTCGTTTGATTATCTGTAATTTGTAAAATTTCCTTTATTGCTCATTATTAAATTAATTCAGCTAGTTCTCAAAGTGGATGTAGACCAAACTTGTCGAACATTATTCTTTACTACTTTCAATTTTTTCATACTGATTGTTTGCGTTCTTGTTTGGTCATCTAAGTTTGGTTTCAGAAACTCTCGCAAAAAATAAAAGATAAAAGATAAAAACATCATTGTGCTTTTAGATTGGAACATCTTTTTTAAACAAAAATACTTCTTAAATTGATTTCACCATTTTTTTATTTATTTTTTTTTGAGAAGCACACTTAAAGAAATACTATTTTAGAGTAGGGTTGGTATAACTTTCCAAATGGCCTGATTAAAAGTGCTTTTTTATTGCGACTGTGGTAACAAATAGAAAAAGTTTTAAAAGATTCATATCGATTTAAAAACTCCTTTTGAGAAGCAATAACCAGTAGATAATTATCTACAAAGTAATTTAAAGTGATGGATTGAAAATTTTCCAAAAGTATATCGTATGAAAAAAAAACTTCATTAATATAACACTTTTGAATGTCTTGCAATCACAATTTCACTATTAAAATGAACATTTAAATAGTATATATATATATATATATATATATATAAATACAGAGTGTTATTATTTCCATATCGTTTAATTTAAAAAATAAATCAATTTTAAAAGAAATCGAACTATTTGACAACTACTCAAATAGTTTTTCAATATATTTTATCTATTTTTATCGGGAGAGTTTGAATAAAAATAATTTTTTGGAAAAACATTTTTTCATAAGTCAATTCAAAAGGGTCCTAAATAAATACATTATTAAAAAAATCAGTAAAAAATTATTAAAATTGTCAACTTGAGTATAACCCAGACATAAAACTTATATTACCAATGTAAAGTTAGATATTTGATTTTTTCGCTCTCGTATTGTAAAATAATAATAATAAATTAAAAGGCATGTCAACTCATAGTATTTCATGAAAGAACATTAGGAAAACATATTAAAGACGTGTAATTGGTCAAATAGTTAATGTCTCGTTTGATGATCATTTAGTTCCCATTTGATTTTTTTTTGTTTTGAAATGTGTACTTCTTTCACACTAAACTTCCAAATGGTTTTCACCCATACAAACAATTAATTAAACATAAACTATTTTTTTAAAACTATTTTTTTAGTTTTCAAAACTTATTTTGATTTTTTAAAACGTTAATAAAAAATAAATTACATAACAAATAAAAAATACTATTTATAGACTTAATTTTCAAAAGTCAAATAATTATTGAACTAGCCCTTTTTTTTAATATTTACTTTCACCGCTAAATTTCTTGTTATACGTTGTCCACCTTTTATCAATGCTTCTAAAAATCAAATTCAATTTTGAAAAATAAATAATTTGGCCCCATTTATTAACCATTTGGTACTTGATTTTTTATTTTTTAAAATGAAGTCTACTTCATCTCAATTTCTTATAATAGTTTTCATCTATCTTAAGTAAAATAGTTAAATTTTAAACAAATTCTAAAAACAAAAACTATTTATTTATTTTTGTTTTTAAATTTTAGCTTAGCTTTTAAAAATATTTACGTAGAAAGTATATAACAATATACAAAATTTAGAAGTGAAATAAGTGTTCATGGATTCAATTTTTAAAAATTAAAATCAAATTATTAATAAATAGGACCCTAATTTTTAAATTTTAACTACAAATTTGAATGATTGTTTAGAATGAGTGGAAACTGAAATGAATAAATAGAAAGAAAATAAAGATAAATTTTAAAAAAAAATAAAAAAATAAAAACGAAGGGGTATAGTAGGTTGTTAGATTGGACAACCACCACCACACCTATTGTTTTCATTTTAAAAATCTCACCCTTTGACAATTATTGAAACCAGAACAGTAAATTTGAATAATTACGAAAAAGTTTTCCCTTAAAAAATAAATAATAATTACGGAAAAGTTTAAAAATAATTCCTTATTATTTCATTGATTGTAAAAGTAAACAACAAAGTTTTAATAATACACATCACCAAAAATTCATGATGGATGAGTTTTAAAATGATATTTAATATTTATCCCTAAATCCATGATATAAAAACTTATGAAGCAAACATACCTTAAATATTTATTACCGTGTGATGAGATATTTTGATTAGAAGTTTCAGGTTGACTCAAGAACAATTATGTGACTAGACAAATGTTGATTTGTTCTATCGATAAAGACTTGCATCGGTGTAGTATCGTATCCGATACATTTCGATGGTTAAGTCAACACTTAAGTCGAAATGATGTTGAGTTGAATTTAGGATAATTTACGTACCACATTAATGAGATAAGTCACATGTCCCTCTATTTATGCTTTTCTCTCCTATATGTGTGGTAAAGTGATACAGTGAGTCATTTAGAATGACAATGGGGGAAGGACATGTGCCTCGGCTTAATTATCACCTTAGCTCAATAGATCATGTTCTTCTTTTGATAGTCAGTCTCTCGAGGTAATTGAGAATACTTTTCTTTTTCGAGCTTTATAAGTTGAAGCATGATCTGACGAGCTTTAGCAATTTCTCTTATAACGATGATTATAATTATTATTTGATTATAACTTTAAGTATTTTATTTATTTACTTGAGTTCAACATCATGTGGATGAGGACTCAAACCTTTTGACCTTATTTGATGACCATTTGGGTCTTGGTTTTTAAAAATTGTGCTTCTTTATTACAACTTATTTGTTATGGTTTTCATCTATCATAACTAAACACCCGAATTCTTAGCCAAAATCTTAGATTTTTTTTTTTTAGTTTTCAAAACTTAGTTTGATTTTTGAAAACGCTCCTAAAAAATAGATAATATAACAAAAGAAATAATAGGTGGAAGTTGTGATTCTAAGCATAATTTTTAAAAACTGAAAATCAAAAACAAAAAACCAAACAATTATCAATTGAGGAATTAATCTCTTGATTGACTTATATCTTAACCAGTTCTCAACTATGTTAAAGATGTGTTTGGGATTGGTTTTTTAGGAGTTTAAAGTAGTTATGTGAAAATTTAACAATTTTTAGTGTTTGATGAAATTGACTATAGGATAATTTAAAGGAAATCACTTTTTCAAGTAGGTTTAGCTTTTGAGATTGACTTCTTAAAAAATCTCATACCCCTCTTATTAACCATTACAATTCCTATTTTATGTTCATTCTATAATACTTTTCACATTTAAATTTGAAATTTGCCAAACACTTATCTACTCTAATCATTCAATTTATAACTGACTTTTCAAGAAAGGTATAACTATTGGAGTTGTTTTAGACGTTGAGTTAAGGTATGATATTTGAAATTCATATGTTATGAAGTGTATATATTTCTGAAGTTTATATATTTGTAGAGTTCATATGTCTGTGTTTAGGGTATATAGTTATTTGATATGAGTCATATACTTATGTTTGGAATGCAGAATTGAGTTCATATGTATGGGGATTATTTTTATTTTGAAACTTTTTTATTTATAATTCTACTCATCTATGTGTTGAATAATATATGATTGTAATTTTTTCAATTAATTTTTAAAATTGTTCCTTTTTTATTTCTTTCTTTCTCTTTCTCTTTTGTTTTTTTGTTTTTTGTTTTTTTTGTAATGAACAATAATCAACCTACTATATTTCTCAAGAATAAAATTAAATAAAATGGGAAAACAAAGAGAAATCAAAACTTTTGATTCCTAATTTTTTTCTCCATGAATTTCATCATCACCTTCCTTTTTTTCATCTTCTTCTTGTTGCTTTGTATTTTACTATATCATGGTGAATTTTTTAATTGAATCTTCATCATCTTAATAACTAATAGAATGCTACCACATTCTTTCAACAATTTAACTTTCAATTCCTCGAAGTTTGGAGGATCATCAGAGAACAAATCTCCATTTTTTACTATTTCTAGCAAAAAAAATCTATATTTTATGATTTTTTGTTTTTTGTTATGTGTTACATACTATTCAACTACATACATACTTTTCCAAATATTATTAACACTCATTTTATATGTGAAATCAATATTGCACTTAATATAGACAAAATATTATCATTTATATAATCAACAATCCCACAGTGTATTTTAACCGTCATCAGTCTTATAATAGTCGAAAGTGGTTGTGGAAGTTGATTATTGAAGATGATTTTCGCTGGAGTTTGTAGTTGAAGGTGGTTTTCGGAGCATGAATTTGGTCTCATGAAGGTGGTATTGGAGTCGGTCGTCGGAGTTTGTCGGAGGAGGTGGTTTTTAGAGCTCAAAGTTTGGTCATCGAAGTTGATCGCGTGAAGGTGGTCGCTAAGTTTATCATCAAAGATGATTTTCATCAAAGTTTGTAATCGAGATGGTTGTCGGAACTCGAAATTTGTCGCATGAAGGTGGTATTAGAATTGATGTCGGAGTTTTGTCGTCGGAGGTGGTTGTCAAGCTCGGAGTTGGTCGTCGAAGTTGCTCACTCGAAAGTAGTCATCGAAGGCGATTTTCGTCGAAATTTGTTGTCGAAGGTGGTTGTCGGAGTTAGTCATCGGAGTTTGTTGTCGGAGCCTTAAATTAGTCATTGGAATTAGTCGCTCGAAGGTGGTCGTTGGAGTTGGATCACCAGAGTTGTCATCAAAGGTGGTTGTCGGAACCCGGAGTTGCTTTCTGAAGTGTGGTAGGGATAGTTGCTGACAGTGACTGATGTGTGGAGCCATTCAAAACATTGGAAGAAAAGAGAGTTGTGGTGAGTTGGTAAAGTATACCGACTCAACTCCATCAACATTTAAAATTGATGGGTCAAATATTAAATTAGTATATTATACCACTTCAACTTATGTTGGTGAGCCAAACACCCTCTTAATAATTATTTTAAAAGTTAACTCCATCCCAGATTGAGTCAAGTATTTTACTCCAAAGACCTTCTTTTGGTAAACCTTTTTCTCTCTCTTAGATATTTTTGTCAAGCATATTAAACAGATTTAATTGGCCCAAATAGTTTCTTAGTCCTAAAGTAGGGTTGTCAGATTTGCTATTCATAATTGTTTCCCATTTTTAAAATCTCACCTATTACAATTATAGAAATCAAAATAAGTAGATTGTAATAATTACGACAAAGTATAAAAAAGCATGACCAATTATCTCAATAATCCTGAAAGTAAGCAAACGCATTAAAAAAAATTAAATTATAAAAACGTCTTTTTGATTTTTTCCATTTATTTAAAAAGTATCTATATACTTTTAAAATTTATAACATTACTCTTGAGTATCCATAAACACTTAAAAAAATATAATTAAAATATTAAAAATTTGGACAAAAAATTGAAATATGATATGATGTAACGTAGTCTAACAATAAAATATAGAGCATCACATCATTTTAGGTCCTCACTACAAGTCTCAATTTCTTTGAAATTTTAGAGAAGTTCTATTTTTGTGAGTAGTTATGAAACAATTAGAAAAGTTGAGAGGTAAATTTATATTTTTTGAAAATATTAAATATTTTTTTAAAAAAGAATAAAGTTGAAGAGTATTTATAAAAAATAAAAAGCACCACCATACAAATCCTACAAAAATAAACAAATTTTCATGTAATTTCAATTTATATAAGGACTTGGACACAATTATGAGTTTGTAGAAAGTAGTTTTTTCAAAAAAACAAAAAAGTTGAATAGAAAAAAACAAAAAAAAAATTATAATATCGATTTTCAATTTTCAATTTACATCCCCCAATTTCAAAATTCAAAAACAGAGTAATAATAAAAAACTGAACCAATGGCCTACAAGCTTCCCCACTGGTCTTTGTCCTCACTCTAAATTGCTCATCAATGGTAGGTCTTGTAAGCAATAATACGACGCCGTTTCGACAAATACCGAGACCCTCTACACCCCAGTACGACGTCGTACGCAGCACAATCCAAGCCCAAAACTGCGATGAGTAACATGGAGTTGGGGCAGAGCGAGGGAAAGCAACCTTACAATTGCTTGAGTGTAAAGCTTTCTTCCTGCAATTTGGCAGTCCATTTCACCATTAATCAATCCAAAATCCAATACCCATAATTCAACTTTCTTCTCTTTTCGTTTTCTATATTTGTCCCATTTCATTTCGCTTTTGTTTCTCCTTCTCTCTCTTCTCCACCAGTTTCCTCTTCGTCTTCTTCGTCTTTCCCTGTTATTCCCTTCTTTCACTTAGCTGTTTTCACTGTTCATGTACGAGTAATGGGTCCATATCCATTTCCTCCTTTTGCTTCTTGTTGATTCAAGCAGACCCAGGTGACCCATTTGCCCCATTTCTCTGTTTCTTTTTGTATTGCATTATTTGCTATTTAGTTTGTTCTGCCATTGTAATAGTGCTTCACTTGTCACTAATATTCATTGGAAAAAGCTTATTCATCTTTCATTTTTGTAGCCCCATCAAACCCACTTTTCTTTGCTTTCCATAGAAACAAACAGAAACGGTCCCTTCTTGCCTTATCTTGACTTACTGTTCAATGGAGACTTGTGTTGTAGAGTGTAGTGTCATTTCGCCATTAAGATGGCCTACCCCTTTAGATTTTAAGTGGGGAAATGATATGAAGCCTCTTGAGAAAGCTTCCTCTTTGGTTGTTTGGCCAATGGCCACCATTTGTTTTGGAATTGATGGAAAAAGTTTCACTCATTGCTTAAAATATAGCTTGTTTGCTTTCTTTACTTTCTTTTATTTGCAAAAATACGTGAAGGGGAAAGCATTATCTGAGTTTTGTAAGAAAATAGAAGATATTAATACGTTTTGTTAACTTCTTCTTCCATCTTCTCGCTGCTATTGCTGTGTACTTGGAACTATTTGTCCATATGTATAAATTGATTTTAACTGGAGTCAGGGTTTCTTTTTCCCCTAAATAAATATTTTTTCTGATCTATCCTTAATCTAGTTTGCATTTTGTTTTACTTACCGATGGAATGTTTTTTAATGCTGAAAAAGTGTAGACCAAGATAAAGATTCTTTTTTTTGTTATTTTCTGATATGTGGGAAGACAATCTGTTTGTGCTTTCCTTTGTAAAAGTGGTTCCTTTCTGGGTTCTCCCTTTTTTAATCATCGAGAGCCATTGTTAATTATTCACCATGCCAATAGGGTCATCAACAAGACTAGTATCATGGGGAAAAGAACCGATTGGCATGAATCCGAGGAAGCTGTTCTTGGACCACATGTCCTTGAATTATTTTCATCTGGTAAGAAATCCTTAGAACTCAATGCTTCCGAATTCTGAATTGAACTTTTTGTTGATTTTCTTGGGTTTCAATAAATTTTTTCTTGTTTGTGACCTATGGATTTGAGTGAAACATTCATCCATAGATCTTATTTTGGGCTTCTCACCAGTGTACTATAACTATAGTTATGATTCTTTGTTTGCATACATGGAACTATTATTTGTATTGTGAAACATAGTTAAAACCCATTCTAATTTTTTTTTCCTTAATTAATGGTTTTAGATGTTACAAAAATATGGTATATCTGGGAATGAGAGTTCTTTCATCCATTCAAGAGATAAGTTTCATTTATTTGCATATATCTAGGGCCATAGCTCTTTGAAATATCAGTTACTCAACCCTTTTTTTCTCTTTTGTTATTCTCACTAGTTTGAAAAGAGAATTTCTCACTTCTTTCACTAATTCAAAACCTGGCATGAGACTTTCCTGCCTATTAATCTGGAAATTCTTGGCATATAAAAGCCAAAGATATTCTGCATTCATCTCCTTGCTGATGTTTTGTAACATTGCATCTCGTGTATCCCCTAAGACATGCCATTGATTTGAATTGAAATCGTCAAATGTTTTGGATCCAAAATGCTGAACATTTCCATTATTAATAAGCAGCTTAATTACAGGTACTAGGTAGTGTAGAACTTGGAGACATCAATTGCTTTAAATATTATGTGCGTTTGTTTTGATCATTATGCTGACCGATGGAACTGCTATCATAGATGGAGATTTTTTGAGAATTGTGATGGTCAAAATCCTTTCTCCCCCCCCCCTTTTTTTTTCAAGTTTTAGCCTAAGCTTTTAAGTTTATGAGGATACCTTTCTTTGGCTTTATTATCATAAATGATGAAATATGGCTGTCTTTGTTACATTATATTTTATCTATATGATGACGGTGGACCAGTTGTTGGATTATTTACTCTAGAGCTTTCTTGACAAAAATTTCAGGGCAATAGATTATGAAACAACCGCAGTTGGTCATACAAACGAGGGGTTTTTATAAAACAACACATAAATAAGACTTCTGCAATGGGAACAAAGCATATGCAGTCTAATTCTACCATGGTTGGAAGAGTCTCAAAAAGCCAAAAAATGCTGTGCAAAGCTGTTGGTAGACCGAGCAAAGAACTTCAACAGCCATCTCCTAAAAGTTTGGTGACTGCATCATCAAAGAAGCTAGATTCAACAGCATCAACAAGAGTAGCTTGCTGCAGAAGTCGAAGATTTTGTACTTGTAAAAGTTGTATGGAATATGGCCGACATAATGAGATTAGCCTAAAATTGGTTCAGAAGAATGAAGCGGCTGAGCCATTTTCAAGTAAAAAGTTTGTTGGTGTGGCAGATAAACAGTGTAAACAATTATTAGATGCATTGGGAATTTTCAATTCAAATAAGGAATTGTTTGTAAATTTACTACAAGACCCAAATTCTCTGTTAATTAAACGTATTGAAGACTCTACTGATTCAAGGAACAGAAAACAACAGATGATGACTTTCTTTGGTAGCAGGTTGTCTGAAAATAAGATAAGAGAAGTGGGGGAATATGAGGAGCCTGACTGCAGTCAAAACTTGAACCCCTGTGATAGATTACCCGCTGATGATAGTGATGATTCTCTATCTTTGGAAAGAATAGTAGTATTAAAGCCAAATCCAACTAGCTCACTACAGGCGGCTGTGGGAACCAATTATTGCACCTCTCTGAAATCTCATTCTAGTTTCATAAAGAATGGGCAGAGTGACAAGGGAACTCTTTTTTCTTTTAGACAAATAAAGGAGAAGATGAAGCAAGCAATGGGGGTACGGAAAAAAGAAAGTGAATGCCTATCAACTAATGGTGTGCCCAAGAAAACTTCACCAGTTTGTAGGGCCCCAAAAGATAATGGTAAACAGATGGTTATGGGGGCAACTGGAAGAAGTTCCTATAGTAATATTCAGACAGATGATAAAAGAATTTCTAGTTCATTTCAAGATTCCCTAGAAAGGGATCAACTAGATAAGGCATTTTACTCTAGAAATGGGGACAAGACGGCTTCAACCAGTGAAATTACTGACAAAAAGGTAGGCCAGTCGGCTGTGACAAGTAATCTCAAACGGCAGAAGTCTAAGAAGCATGAAGGGGACAGAGAGGTTTCAAGAAAAATGAAAGCAAAACCTTGGGGGTGGGTGATGTGCTTTTCTGATGATGACATATTGCCATCAAATAAACCTGGATGCCATACTGCAAGCCGTATGAGATATTCCTACCTTAGCAATAAGAAGTTTATTCACGAGAAGAAGTCAAAACCTCAGAATGACGAGGAGCAAAGTTGCAATACTTTACAAATGGTTAAAAAAGGAGCTTCGCTTGCAGGGGCAAGGAGAGATGATAACCAAGTGCATGCCTCAACTACAGAGTTGAATGTGTCACCCGTCATTTTTTCTGATGTCAAAGTAGATCAAGATCCAATTATTGAAGGTGTTAATATACTCTTGCTATATCTTATTTGGCTTGCAATTATCCCTTACTTAAACTAAGTGAGGTGAAACATATGCAGGGTCTGTGAAGATCATAAAAGACACTGCCACTATAGACCAGGAAAGAAATAATTTCTGTGAAGAGTCATCTAGATTTGATAACAATTGCAACGCTAGTTATTGTCAGAGAACCAACAAGATCAAGGGCTTAGGAGAGAAAGGAAATCCGGAGCTCTCTAAACTGGTGAGCTACACTCTTCCCCATGGAAGAACTATTAAGGAGCTATTATTCAAATTTGTTCTTGACTGTCCTAAATATGCAACATTTATTTGTTTGTTTCATTCAAGATTGTGTATTCCATATTTTGATGTTTAGCATCTGAAAGTACCCTCATCCATTTGTATTTGATACCCATCTTTGGATTGCTGCTTGATATTTCAGTTTACCATTTTTTTTGGCAATAGGGTATTTTTGGAAAACTCCTGAACTTTTCACTATGGCAATAGGGTATTTTTCGAATTTGTTCTTGACTGTCCTAAATATGCAACATTTATTTGTTTGTTTCGTTCAAGATTGTGTATTCCATATTTTGATTTTTAGCATCTGAAAGTACCCTCATCCATTTGTATTTGATACCCATCTTTGGATTGCTGCTTGATATTTCAGTTTACCATTTTTTATGGCAGTAGGGTATTTTTGGAAAACTCCTGAACTTTTCACTATGGCATTGTGTTTATGTGTCAATTTTTTAAACGCATGACTTTTCCATGTTTATCATGATATAACTTTGTTAAGCATTCTTTCTCAAGATTCTCATGTATGTCCAAATTTGCATAATTGTTTTTTAATCATTTCTTTCTCAAGCTTACTTTTAAAGTTTCTATTTGTGAAGTTACTTTCCTTGAATTCAACAGCCATACAGATGCTTTCTTTTCACTATTTAACGTTGTATTGTGCTAATAAATCCTGGCAACATGCAGAATTTTCCTTTGGAGGTTCAACCATTAGCTTTTTCAGTAAATACATTTCCATCCAGCTCATTACAATTTCAGACAGTGGAAGATCCTGATGGTTTGTGTGATAGAAAAGTGCAGCCTCTACCAGAAACTATTCATGGCCAACTTTTGGTAGATGCTACCTCTAGTAATCTTGCCTTCACTACAGGGACAGGTATAGTTAAATTACAAAGGCAGAGTTTCATTTTTCCTTTTCTTATCTATAAACCCATTCCCCAATCTTATACTAATGCAAGATAGTAAAACTTCACAGCTGAGCCATCTAGTGAAGCACTCCCCATTAATTTTGAAGAGGACCAGTGCACTGGTTTGGCAAGGTTGCAAGAGGTTCTCAATCCTGCCCTCGCTTCCTTTAATTGTTGTAGCTCCATCTCTCAGTTTGTACTTGAACTGCTGCAAGTCTCAAAACAGAATTGGAATGAATTGTCTTTGGATTGTCATTCTTCAACTTGGCTGCAGATATCATTTGTTGACAAAGTGAAGATGTTTAGTAGCCAGTTATGTGGTGATTGTGTGATTCTTTTTGACTATTTTAATGAGGTCCTTGAGGATGTTTTCCACTGTTATATTAGATGCTCCCCATGGTTATCATCTTATAAGGCACACATTCAAGCACCTGATAAAGAGAGTACTTTCTATCATGAGGTTATGCAACATGTGGATTGGTCACTTCTGCAGCAGCAGCCACCACAAACACTGGACCAACTTTGTTTAAGAGACTTGAGATCTAGAACATGGATCAATTATCCAACTGAAACTGAAGAGATTGTTACCATTATAGTGGAATCGGTTTTAAGAGAATTGATCGTTGAAAGTGTTGTTTACCTCGGTTTGTGAAGCTTCCCTTTACCATTGCACATCGTTCTGTGCAAATTCTGGGTAAACTTGTAATATCCAACATCAGGACCAGAATTCTAATGTAAAGTTCTGTTGTCCATTTGAATAGAATGTTAAAGCAGGCTTTTCACTTGCTTTTAGGGCAGGAAATTGTGTAATGTTTTGGCCTGATTCTATCATGCATTTTATTTGTATAGTTGAGTTTCAATTATATCGATGGACATCATCCAATTTTCTCTTACCTCATCTTGCATTAATCTTTGGTAAAAAAGAAATCCAATATTATATTTCCTCTTAGATTTTGATGTAAGAAGTATGGGGGCTAATTGGGTAAATAATAGGAGTGGAGGTAAAAAGAGAATCAACCTAGATTTTTACCCAATTACCCAATTAGCGTCGTTCTTCTTACATCAGATTTTCTCTCTCTCAGTGGCAAGTACTTGAAATTGTAGAAATAATTTAGCAGATACTTCTTCTGGATATTTATACTGTATATAGAAAAGAAAAAGAAAAAGAAAAAAGGATGAGAACTTAAGAACATCCAGGAAATCTACAGATATGGAAACCCGTTATTGTCATTAAAGAATGTAACAGAAACATTAGAATCTATGAACCAAACATTCCTGGAAACCTTGTTTGTCCAAAACTCAGTGAATCCTAAAAGGCAAGTTAGTTTTCTCAGACCACAACCAAGAATTCTTATGATTTTATCTCTAAAAACAAACATAATCCCACTTTTGGATTATCATTGAAATATCTGTTTTCTTGTGCTTTTACAATTGGTTGGTGAAGGTTTGAGAAAACTGAGGTTTCTAGTGCTTGTGGTGTCTGTTTCTGTTCTATGTGTAGATGATTTCAGAGAACCCCAAATGTTGTCTGAAAAAGAGCTGGAACTCAACACACAGCTCAAACAACTCAACAAACCTGCAATCAAGAGTTTCAAGGTAATTTTTCTTTTTATAAAAATAAAAACAAACAAACAAACATTTTTTGTACTTCACATATATAAATGGGGATGGAACTTTGGAAGTGTGATTTTAGTTCTCATTTTAGTCTTGCTGTCTAACAGTCCATTGGAAGGTCTAACTTTGTGTCAAGAACATACTTTTCAAAAGCAAACCAATTCCTTGAAGCTTTTGAGTCTTACATTGTATTAATACGGTATCAAAATAGGAGGCTTTGTGTCAACCCTGAAACCTAGTTGAATCCTTCTCGTGCAAGGTAAAAAACAACTAAGACCCCCTTTGATAACCAAAACCAAAATTTGAAGATGATAGTTTTTTAAAACTTGTTTTTAAATATTTTAAATAGCAAATACGAAAACCATGAGTAATAATTGGTGAGAAGACAAGCACAATTTTCAAACACTAAAAACTAAAAACTAAATGGTTACCAAACGGGTCCTCAGGTTTCGAATTTATTATGCTTCTATAGCGACCAAGAAGCAAGAGTTTGAACTCAACTAGCCATTGATAATCACTTTTCTGGTTCTTGTTCGAGACGAAAATTCAGTATGGTGTAAGGGATGTCATCCTTATAAATGAGTGGTTGCGTGTAGCTTATGTTGAGGAGATCCTTTTTTTTTTTTTTAGCTACTTCTCTCCATATTCTTCCCCTTACACTCATGAATTTGTAGCTTTCTAACTTTGACATGTTTTTGGGGTCAATAGATATGAAATTTGTTTAACCAAATTTGTCATCCTTTTCTCCTCTTTCATTATGCAGACAGAGTTTGGTGATATTATAGATTGAATTGACATCTACAAACAACCTTCTCTTGATCATCCTTTGCTCAAAACCCATGCAACCCAAGTGAAGCTGACAACAATTCCGAAAGGGCTGATAGGCGATACATCGAAATTCGAGAGGCTGCTGCAGATCTTCCAAACGTTAACAGCTGCCCACCAGGATCAGTGCCAATCAGAAGGACTACAAGGGCAGATCTGATGGCAGCTTGAAGTTTCAAGCCTTTGTGGTCAGATCAAACAACAGATAATCTCCGGCCAAGCACTACGATTGACACTGCCGGTTATCATGTAACGAAAACTCTCACCTAGCAAACATCTCTGCCTTATTGACGACATCGAGCCTCAAGTTTTACTGACATTGGTTTTGATTTGCTGGTTTTTCTAGCTTGCAACACTCAACTATAGGGCCAAAGTCTATGGAGCAAAATCACAAATCAATGTATGGAACCCAATTCCATCAATGGATCAATTTAGTTCTGCTAAAAAGACCGTACAAGTTGGTTGGGGAGTATGCAACTGTTTCTCAACATCTTTGATTCTTCATCTTTCTCTTTTAATTGATAAAAGATTCAATACAAAAATTTATACAATCAAGAGACTAAATTTACAATTTAACCTACAAAGTGTTTGTCTCATTCTTCTTTGTTTCTAAATCTGTTAACCTTTCTCTTACTTGTTTTCAGGTCCAACCAAAAGTCTTTCAGAATGTTACTAGACTGAGCACCTATTGGACAGTAAGTCCATTTTACCTTTTACCATCACTGTCTTGCAGCTTACTGCCTGTTTTAAATGACTTCTAAGTGCTTATAATATATTTTTTCACTTAAAAAGCACATTAAAGTCATTCCAAACAGGTTCTTATATATATACTTTTTTCTAATGAAAAACAACCAAACTCACAGGCTGATGGTTACCAAAACACCGGATGCTACAACCATGTCAAGGTTTCATACAAATCGATTCCAGGATCAGACCCGGCATCCCTATAAGACCAATTTCTATTTACAACGGACCCCAATATGGTATTCCAGTCAGCGTTCACCAGGTTTGACTATAGCTCTACTTAAAAATAACTCTAGACACACTTGTGTTCACAAGTCATTGAGCACTTAAGATGCTGGATTTTTACAAAGCTAGAGGTCTTTCTAGGATCCTTGCAAAGTCTCACAACTAAGACTAACTTAATGATTGATTCCAACCAAGAACTTAGTTAAAAGGATAAATAATCTTTAGATCAAACTAAGAATCTACGCATACATTTTGAATTTGTATACATATTCTTAACACTCCTCCCCCAGCTAACGATCCGCTCATAGGATGCAAACACGGGGAACTGGTTGTTCATGTTTGGAGACAAATACATTGGCTACTGGCCAAAGGGACTGCTGCCAGGGTTGGAAAATGGAGCAGCTATTGCAGCATGGGGAGTGGAAATATACAGCCCAACAACAGAAGCAGGGCCAGCCATGGGGAGTGGTCATTTTCCTGAAGAGGGCTTCAGCAAAAGTGCTTTTGTGAATCAGATTCAAGTGGTGGAGGATAGTACTCAAGGAGCTTTGTTGATCCAGTGGGTTCACAGCTAAGTATTGTTTTGGACAAACCTGTCTGTTTTGGGCTCATTAATAAGTTTACTGAAGATGGGAACTCGGGATATCTTATCTTCTTTGGAGGGCCAAGGGGATGTAGGTGAAGAAAAACCGATTCTATATAGAAAAAAAAAAAATTCTCTTAATTTGTGTAATGTGTGTTTTTGTTTGATATGTATTTACATACATCAGTTTGTGGATGTAAGCAGCTTGCTTCGGCTCGATTTCTTAAAATTGTGAACGAATCTATTAAAAGAAGAAAAAAAACACCAATGCACGTACAATTTAATGAGTTGCCATCAATGATCAATATATTAGGAACCATATGAATTTATGTGGAAAACTTTAGAATTAGAGAGAATCCACGACCTACCAGAAGAAAATCTACTATGGTTCGATCAATTAACAAGAGAAAAGGAAAGATATACATAATCATCTCCTTGAATTTACCAATAACCAAAATGGTACAAATCTCATCTTACTAACATAGAAACAATTTGTCATTAAGGAGAAATTCAAAGGAAATAAGAATCATTTTGATGAAATAATTTCCCTTATTCTTGAAGGGGTGATGTTTTTCGTGTTTATTTCGACTTATACTTTTACGTTTCAAGAGAAAACAAAATTACATATATATGTAGGATAAAATGGGAAAGTAGATATATTTTTTTTAAGTACAACAATTGGAGATAAGGAAAATCGAATTACGGATCTCGTGATTACAAACATAATCATATGCTAATTAAGCTATGCTCCTCGCTTTGACAAGTAGAGATTTTTCTCTCATAGCCTTTTTAATATGATACACATATAGATATAGATTAAATAGAAGTCGGAGATATGATATACATATATTTAAAAATGAAACATTCTCATCTAATTTTTTTAAAAAAAAAACGAACCGAACCCACCCATTCAATTCAGGGCTGTAACTGAAGCAAGCACTTGGCTTAATCTGTTTTTCTGTAAAAAAAATAGAAATTATCTTTTTTTGATTGTTTAATTTCCTATACGCTATGTCTAAATTTAACTTAAAAAAATAAATAAATAAAGCACGCACACACCCTAATCTAAATTTTAAAAAAATAAATCCAATTTTTTCAATATTTTTTCTTGAAAATTCGTTTTACTAATTTTTTTCCTCAGCTTTTTCTTCAAAATTCGTTCTAAAAAAATATTTATTGATGGTTGAGAATTTTAATAAATAAATATTAAATTTTATTTTGAGATAAAAGTGAGTCCTCGTGCTTTCAAAAAAAGAAAAAAGAAAGAAAAAGAGAAGATTCATGCTTGGGTTGAACATAACACCAATTAGACTCATTGAAGCAGAATTTATTATTACATCTGACTTTGTACCGGGTACACGATTCCCTGACCACCTGGCACGTCCAGTCTGCCGTGGCAGTCATGCAGGTTTGACTGAGGGAATTGTGTACCGGGTACACGATTACCCTAAGTTGTGTATCGGGTACACGATTCCCTCGCATTAAAACCTCCGTCCAACCCTTCTTCTTCCTCACCTAAACGACCATTCTTATTCCCTACCGCCATTTTCCCTCACCGAAACCATCGTTGATTTTCCTCACCGAAATCTTCCAAAATTTCGATTTTGCTCGACTTTCAGTCCTCCATTTGATCTTCACCGAATCTAGCGGTCGTGTTGCTCGATTTTCCTACATTTTTTGCTGGCGAATTTTGCTTGGTATATTTCTTTCTCTAGTTAGGTTGATGTATTTATATGTATGTTTTTGGGTTAAATTTTGCTTGGTATATTCCTACATTTTTGTATAGTTTATGTATGTTTAGTTTATGTATGTATAAATAGTTATAGTTTATGTATGTATAGTTTATGAATGTATAATTTATGTATGTATAGTTTATGTATGTATAATTTATGTATGTATAGTTTATGTATGTATAATTTATGTATAGTTTATATATAGTGTATTATATAGTTTATGTTGTATAGTTTTGTGTATGATTTAGTTTATATATAGTTTGTGTATCATGGGATGTTCGAAATCACAAAACTTCAAGGAGAACACTCATGTTTATTTTCAAAGTTGACACAGGATCATTCACAACTGGATTCAAATTTCATGAGTATCGAAATTCAGAATTTGGTTAGAGCTGATCCTGAAGTACCTGTGGCCCTACTTCAAGAAGCCATTAAAAGACAATATGGCTATAATGTCAATTATAGACGGGTGTGGCAAGCCAAGAGAAAAGCATTAATTGTTGTGTTTTGCGAATGGGAGAAATCATATTTGGAGCTTCCGTATTGGCTGAGTGTTGTTGTTCATTACAACCCAGGAACACGAACGGACCGATTTTTCCTTCCATCTGATGTACCAGGTACGACTGTTTTTGGACGAGTTTTTTGGTCTTTTGGTCCAGCAAGAGAAGGGTTCTAACCATTGTAGGTCATTGATCCAGATTGATGAAACTCATCTATACGGAAAGTATAAGGAGAAATTATTGACAGCCTTATCTGTTGATGCAAACGGACATATATTTTCCCTTACTTTTGCTATCGTAGAAGATGAGAATTCATCTAGTTGGTCATGGTTTTTGTGGGCATTGCGTGAATATGTTACCCAAAGAGAGGGTTTTGCTTGATTTCTGACAGACATAAGGGCATTCTTGCTACAATTAACAATGAAGAAATTGGTTGGAGTGAACCCAGAGCATATCACCAATATTGTCTTCGCTATGTTGCCAGTAATTTCAATACAAAATACAAATCGAAGCAACTAAAAAATTTGGTATTTAAGGCCAGAAATCAACACCAAAGGCGTAAGTTCATTCGGTGCATGAAATAATTGAAACAATTGCACCCTGAATGTCTTGAATTTTTTTTCAGACATTGACTTAGAAAAATGGACATAGTCACATGATTGTGGGTACCGCTCTGGGTGGATGACCAGCAATGTAGCTGAATGCATGAACGGCGTTTTTAAAGGTGCTAGAATGTTACCCATTACTTCTTTGGTTAGGCTAACATTCTATCGTACAATATTGTATTTTGAACGCCAGAGACAAGAAATTAGTGAAGCACTCGATAGTGAGGATATATATACAGAATATGCCCTAAAGAAACTGAAGAGGTGGGAAAAACGAGCATCGGCACATACGGTGACATCTATTGACAGGGAAAGTCAAACTTTCAAAGTACAAACTTGCATAAGTATGATTTTTCCCTACAAAGGACAACACACCCAAGTTTTAAACTTGAAAGAAGGGACATGTTCTTGCAATAAGTAGCAATCATTCAAGATTCCATGCTCTCATGTAATTGCAGTTTATAATTACATGTGTGTGACATATCTACCACTTATTGATGAATGCTATAAATTATCCAATTTCAAGTGTTGTTACGAAGGCCGCTTCCATCCAATTCAACACCCAGATTATTGGCCAGAATTATAATTTACAGAAGTTCGTCCAAATGCGGACTTACTCAGAGAATAAGGTCGGCCAAAAAGTATGTGAATTCATAATAAAATGGATTGGAGAGAAGCAAGCCAAAAAGTGCGATGTACAATTTGTAAAAGAGAAGGACATAACAGACGCACTTGTCCACACCGTACACTGGGTGCTTCGTCATTTATGGGTCATTAGGATTTTTATTTTTATTTTTATAATTTATGTATTCTTTATGTATTTATAATTTTCATGTAATTGTATTCTTTATGTATTTATAATTTTCATGTAATTGTATATTTCATGTATTTGTATTCTTTATGTATTTATAATGAATTTATGTAATGAATTTATTTAATAAACTTATTTTATGTAATTGTATTTTCTTATGTACTTTTTATGTATCTTTTATGTTATCGATTCTATTATGTAATATAATTTAAACTTTTTAGGTAATGGAGTCTGTCCTTCTAATCCTGTCCAATTGTACCAAAAAAACACGCATCGTTCACAGGCAATATGGGATAGTTCGTCCACTATAGTGTTGAGTTGTCGAAGGAGGGAGGCGACTGCATAGAGTACTATCCCATTTGATCGTCGCATTATTCCATACGTTCAGGAGGCGGGTTTTCTTGGGGTTGCACAGATTGGTTTCATCCAGCTTGATTGGCACCCAATTACTGCTTTAGTTGAGCGCTGGAGACCAGAGACCCACACATTTTACCTGCCCTATGGGAAATGCACTATTACGTTGCAGGATGTTGTCGTACAATTTGGGTTAAGAGTGGACGGACAACCACTAACAGGCTCACTACAGTATGACTGGAAGAACGTCTGTGAAGAGCCCTTAGGCGTTCTACCAAAGGATTTGAAGGGATCAAGATTGAGTATCCCTTGGTTAGCGTCTCAGTTTCCCGAATTATCTCTCGATGCCGACGACATCAGCATACGTAGGTACGCACAAGCATACATCTTGTAGATTATTGGAGGATTTTTATTTATCGACAAGTCAAATACTCTGGTGCATCTCATGTTCCTCCCATTATTGTCTGATTTTGAGCACGCTGGTACGTACTCGTGGGGTGGTGCATGTCTTGTATTGTTGTACAGAGAACTTTGTCGGGCTTCCAATGCACAAGCGTTGGAAATAGCGGGGCCACTGATACTATTACAGTGTGGGCTTATGATCGATTTCTAATTGTAGCACCACAAGTCCAACTACAGGCCTCAGATCATCGGCCACTTAATGCCAGGTATTATTTTATTTATATATTTATTTTGTTACCATTTTATGTAAGAATATGAATTAATTATATTTTTTATAATTTTAGATGGAGTGGTGTATTAGCTGCCTCTGAACAGTCAGCAAATATGTTGCTCCTGTACAGAAAAACATTCGACATGCCGACACCCAATCAGGTAGTAAATATGTATATAAATGAATATTTAAAAAAATTTATATGTATACTTATTTTTATTTATTTTTTTTTTTTCAGGTTATTTGGACGCTATACTCACAGATTTGGTCATCCTTACCTGAATATTGTCGTGATGGTGAAGACATCTAGTTGACTGTTAGCCCACTTATATGCTTCCATATAGTAGAGTGGCATCATCCAGATCGTGTGCTAAGACAGTTCGGGATGCGACAAACGATACCTTCGTTGTCCTATACACTCCCAGAACTACACCATATCGATTTAAGAGGTAAACACGACCAAGACTGGTGTCGAATCCATGCGAAGTATTTATCCTACTGGCATGGACGACATGATCATTATGCACAGGGAGAATTAACAGATGAGCCAACTATATCAGACGACTACTTTCCCTGGTACAATTCGATCACGAAGCGATTTATCTCACAGACGACGCTTATTATTACTACATGGTAAGAGATTTCAAATCAGACATTTTCCATATATATAATATGAACATTGTTTAATATTTTTTTTTATTCTTCAGAATAATTTTATCGGCGATGTTCAATAATATTCAGTGCAGAACAACTTACCAGAATTGGTTTCAATGTGTCAACAAACATTGATGAACATAGAAAGTATTATTCAACAAACAAGACGACTCAATGTTGCTGACACCGATCGAAGATGTATTCGTCGTAGACAAGGTGACAATGAGGTGAACCTAATTTAGAGGGGCACGAAGACAACCCCATGAGGAGTAAGGGCTGGGAGGTCGTTTTTAAATCCCACATTGTATCAGTTTCTTATTGCAAATCTCAAAAGAACTAATTGTAAATATTATTTAATATCATGGTTTTTTTTTTTTAATATGAGTGCAAGATGTTTTCATTGTAGATTAAATATATAATTAAGTTTAATAATGAAAGAATTAAGTTTTAATAATTAAAAAATATATACAAATTTGGCATCAACATAGTCAAAAGTACAAATTTTATGTCCGTTGAGTTATACTAATTTTAGCATTGTTTGTCCAACACATAAATTAGAATATTTGATTATAAATTTTTCATTCATGATTTTAGTTTTGTAATCCAAATATAATTTTGTATTTTACATAAACTAGTAATTTGAAATAATAGAAGTTCAAAAGGATTCAAAACTCATCTCAAAGATTTTTTACATTCGAATATTTACAAATTTCAAGCTTGTAAATTATGCAAACCTTCTAAAACTCATTCTTCTAAATAATACAAACATAAATCATAAGAATCTAAGGGCTTCCCAATTCCAAAGTAATTTTTAGACTTTAAACCAAAAAAATTTATAAGCGAACTCGTGTACCAGGTACACGAGTTCGCTTGACCGGTCAACCAGTCAGCTGACTGGATTAAATGGTACTCGTGTACCCGGTACACTAGTATGCCAAAACACCTATTTTTGAAAATACTTCACCCCAACCCTATTTTTGTCATTATTTATTAAAAACCATTATTTAAAAAAAAAAAAAAAAAAAAAAAAAAAAAAAAAAAACCCATAGAATTGACATCAGATATGTGTGATGATTCGACATTTTCATTATATTATATAGTGTTATTGAGAAAATATTAGGTAAAGTATTAATTTATTAAAGTTTTGTTTGGTAAACCATTTTGTTTTTTTTTTTTTATTTTTGAAAATTAAACTTATTTCATCCATATTTTTTACCGTAATTGCATATTTTTTAAGTACAATGATTAAATTCTTGGTCAAATTTCAAATTTCAAAAACACTTGAAAGTTATTTCTTTTTAGTTCTCACAATTTGGTTTCGGTTTTTAAACCATTGGTAAAAAATAGATAAAAAATGAATAATTTTAGAGATGAAAGTAGTATACATAGGTTGAATTTTTAAAAATAAAGACTAGAAACAAAATGATTACTAAATGATACCTAATTTAAACATTTTTCTATAATTGTGATTTAAAATAAAAATATATGCATATGTATATACAATTATGTTTGGGAAATTATTTCAAATGATAAAACTATTGAAAAATTTTACAAGACACCAATAGAAGTCTATTAGTGTCCATAAGCATCTATCATTAATAGTTTTAAAATTTTGTCATATTTTGTAAATATTTTGGTTTATTTTTCTACATTTAGAAACAACTCATTATGTTTTGCTAATGTACTTGTGAAAATGAAGAGTGTTCCACAAAGATAGATAAACATTGAGATGGTATAAAATCATGTTGGGTTGTCTTGGGGCCCAACATGAGATAGTATAACATGGGTTGATATATCATCTCAGTGTTTTAGGGTTTATTATCTTATCTCACTGATTTGAATTGTTTGTGGGCCCATTTTCCTTTCGTGTTTCATATCTCAATGTTTCATTTTCCTTCCACTTCACACGTATTGGTAGTCCTCTCTCTCACATCTCTCGCAACCATACTCGATCGTTCATACTTGATCATACCCGATCCATGCTCGATCATATTTGTTCATACTCGATCATATTTGTTCATACTCGATCATAGTAGAATTGAATTCGATGCTTTTTGTTCCTCGATTAAGATATATTTATACATCATATAATAATGTAAAAAGATCACAATGGGCATAACAGAAACTTCAATAACAGAATGGTATAACTAATATCTAACTAATCAGTTTTATATCTAATACCAGTCATGTTTACTTTTTCTAAACATGCAACCTATTGATGAGACTGTTTTGTTTCTTATTTTATTTTTAATATGGTGTCTTATTCTATGTATTTTTCTTCAAATATTTAACGATACTGTCATGTTTTGATTTTCCAGCCATGTTTAATTTCAATTTTTTTTTTATTTCATACCTTTTTTTAAAAAAAAAATTCCAATCATGTTTAATTTCAATTTTTTCTAAAAAGGCAATCTATTGTTTCGTTTTTAATATTGTTATGTGTTGTTCTAATCCTAATGCCCCGATGAATCTTGAATTGCGTTAGTCCTATTTATTAATTTTTTGTACAGCATCATGCATTATTAGTTACTTCATTTATTAAATTGCCCACCAATTTCAGTAATGACTGTTCTGATTGTTTGCTGATTTTATTCTACATGCGTAGTTCCACTACCTATTCAACCACTTCATTAATGACTAAACTAATTTATTAATTGGATTTTAGTTCATTTGCCCATGATGGATGCAATTTTTTCTAAGCAAGTTGTAAAATGGTCATGTATAAGGTCATCAAGTTATGTAAGATCTCCCTATTCTAAAAAAAAAGTTATGTAAAATCTTTCGAGGGGAATGATTTTAATGTATTTCATATCTAGTATAAATTAACACTATTTTGTAAAATCATGTGCCTTTCTTTAGTGAGAAGTTTTGAATGAATAATATAAAGTTGAACTGTATACCATATATTGAGATTAGAAAGAATTAAAAAAAAAAAATCAATGTTTTATTCCAAATAGGATAGATACAGTAATTGGATTATACGATTTTTTAAAAAAAATATATATAGTGTTCATACAGACAAATTATTATAGAATACAAAAACTGAACTAGATATCATTGTCCACTGACATATGAATTTTGCACACCCAAATACAGACATATAAACTTAGACATAAGACTTTGCACACTCAAACACATATATATGAACTCAAACATAAGAACTCTGCACACCCAAACGCAGATATCAGAACTCTCCGTATATCAAAACTTCTCATACATCAAAATTTCAGACATCCTATATCATTTCAGCATCCCAAACCATCCTTAAAATTTTTGGAACATGATCTATGCCTTGGCACGTGACAAATTGTCCCATGGATGCATGATGAAAGGTTGTTTTTTAAAGCACAAAGTCACATCATTGTTACATTCCTCATGCCTCCCACCTCTCATGTTCAAAGATTCGCATCATCTTCCTTTTTTTTTCCAAAAAAATAAAATAAAAATAATTAATATATATATATATATATATTTAAAAAACTTGAACTTAAAAAGGAAAAAAAAAATAGATTCACGCGTTTTTCTACATTATAAAAAAATTGAAAATTAAATCCTCTAAACTTAGAGGACGTGACTTAAAGCTTATCTTTGATTGAGCATGAATAATGCACTTTGTATATTTATTAGACTTTTGCTACATTGACTCGTTTCTTGTTTGGTAAGATTCTCCAATAACTCTACTAATTTCAACAATAAAAATAAATAATAAAAAAAAATTAATATGAAAGATGACCATTAGTTTTGTTTTTGAAAAATATCAATTCACATTCCAAGTATATCAATTTACCCCTTCTATGACGTTCTACTTGAGAAAACCTAATGGTGAAACTTATAATTGTATCAATCAAACCTCTAAACTTTCATAAATGGATCAACTTAGACTCTTAACCAGAATTTCCTTTGAAACGTTCATATTTTTACTCTAATTGTTCATTTTGTAAAACCAACATATGAGAAATAAGTCTACGCACGTTTGAGAATCAATGTATGGACAATTTTTAAAGGTAATCACAATGAAATGTCTAAATTAGTTTATTTATGAAAATTTAAGAGTTTTATTTACTCAAATCATAAATCTCATATTGGTTTGACGAATTTAGAGGAATGTGTAAATTGATACACTTACGAGAGTGTAGGGTTTTAATTGAAATGATTATTAGTTCAAGTTTTTTATTGATACAATCCTCAAATTATAGAGATGTAGAGTGATATTTACACTTTTTTTTAGAGTCGATGAATCTTAATTAATTTATTCCCTAAAAACTCATTAATTGAAATGAAATATCACCTGTTTGTTTTCTTCTAAAGTTTCATTAATTTACTTGAGGTTAAAGTAAATTCAAATTTGTGTACTTAATAAGCTCTTATCATATTTAGAAAGTTAAAATTATCATAGAAAAATTATCTTTTTAGTCTTTAAAATTTGAAAAATAAGTTCATTTAGTTCACGAGCTTTCAAAATATATATTTTTAGTCTTGAGTTCTGTATGATAGGTATATTGGTCCATAAATTTTCAAAATGTAAATTTTTACTCTAGAATTTTTAAGAATATTTTTAAAAGGTCCCTAAAGTAATTTTATTATTTTAAATAATTATATTACATTCTGAATTCAAAAAATAATTTTGAAGAGAATAGACCCTTTTTTAAAAATTATTTTTCTAATTTTAAAAAATATATTGTAAGAACTTTTCAATAGACCTATTTTTAAAATGCAAGGGATTAAAAATGTATATTCTGAAATTTTAGAAAAATGTACATTTTCTATATTTTAAAAACTCACGAACCAAACATAATGGAAAAAAATAATTTCTCTAATTATAAACTCAATATTAAAAAATTAGAGACTAATATTTTATATAATCTTAGTTTCAAATTTAAAAATATTAAACCCTTAAATCCCTCCCATTTAACATATAAATATAATTCCCAAATCCAACCATTCTACTTTATTATTATTATTATTATTTTATGAACATTTTATTTTGAATTAATACCATCCAAAAAATAAAATTCTCCACTTTTATTATTCTGGAGGGGAAATGACCTCCATTGAACAAATATAGGAAACCAAACCAAACCGCATTTTCCGGAAAAAATCAACAGATAAATAAATAATAATATTCCCATCCAAATTACCACATTGCCCTTCACCTCAACACTTTAACCAACAGTCATATTGGACCCCGCTTCCCGCCAAACCCAAACCCCATTAAACCCTAATTTTATTTTCCTCTGCTTTTCTTCAACCGTTAGCCTTTCGCTTCCTTCTCACAACTCTCTGCTACAGCAGCCACCACCTTCTTCAACCTCTCTGAATTCATCTCCCATCAATGGACCCCAAAGAAGTCAAGTCCGATTTGGTCTTGATTCTTGACTTTGGTTCACAATACACCCACCTTATCACTCGCCGGATTCGTAGCCTCTCTGTTTTTTCTCTTTGCATTTCGGGTACTTCCCCGCTTAAAGCCATCACTGATCTCAACCCACGAGTTGTTATTCTCTCCGGCGGGCCTCATTCTGTCCACGCTAGCGACTCGCCCAGTTTCGCTTCCGGGTTCGTCGAGTGGGCGGAGGCGAATGGGGTTTTTGTTTTGGGTATTTGTTATGGGCTTCAGTTGATTGTGCAGAGGTTGGGGGGTGTGGTGAAGGTTGGGGAGAAGCAGGAGTATGGGAGAATGGAGATTGAGGTGGAGAAGGTTAATGGGTTGTATGGGACTAAGAAGGTCCGGGACCGGCAAGTTGTTTGGATGAGCCATGGAGATGAGGTGGCGAAACTTCCTGAGGGTTTTGAAGTGGTGGCAAGGAGTCAACAAGGGTCAGTCGCGGCTGTGGAAAATCACTCCAAGAAGTTTTATGGGTTGCAGTATCATCCGGAGGTAATGGGGTTCATTTTTTTTAGAACTCTGTACTCTGTGTTTTGTTATTTGACTATTAGAATTCTGCTTTCTTTTTTTTGTGCGTTTTTTGTTTTGCTTTAATATTCATTTTTCAGGTTGAAGTTTGACCACGGGTTTGTTTTGATTCTGGAGAGTTCCACCTCGACTCTATTTGTGTTTTTTTTTTTTTTTTTTAACTTCGGCTTTTGTGCATGTGTGATAGCTTGTCCATAACAAAACTAGTTCGAGTATGAACCTGCGTTATGTTTATGAAATGGACGACCTGTTTGAGTTTCACCTAAAATATAAACTTCTTCCCGGAGCTACCCTTTCGAAACATTCTGATACGGGAGATTTTTGTGGCTTTTGTGGATTTGTAAACAGATTTCAAGTAATCATCTTGAACCCATGTTTTTGTTTCCTCAGTTTTTTGCAATTCCTGGGTGTGTGGTTGTGGCTTATGTAAAGTAATTCTGCTGGGCCAACATATCGCCGGTTTAAGAATAGTATTTTTTATGTATAATCATGTGTAGCACTTATTATTGTAGGCTTTAGACGCATAATGCAATGTTTGAATGGGAAAGGGGATTGGCAGAATCTAATATTGCTAAGTGATGAACTGATGGGGAATCATTTGTAGCGCGTAGTGATCAGATATTGTCAATATGAGAAGTTGAACTTGTTGTATCTTGTGTAGGTGACACATTCACCCGAAGGAATGGAGACGTTACGTTATTTTCTCTTTGATGTCTGTGGAATTACTGCTAACTGGAAGATGGAGAATATACTAGATGAAGAAATTAAAGTAATCAAAGAAACTGTGGGTCCAGACGATCATGTCATATGTGCATTATCAGGAGGTGTGGATTCAACAGTTGCTGCAACTCTTGTTCATAAGGCAATTGGGGATAGGCTTCACTGTGTTTTTGTCGACAATGGTTTATTGAGGTACAAAATTAGACGTTATGTCCTGAATGATGACTTTGGTTGACTTTTACTTATGACTTTACTTGAATAGGATTTGTTCTATAGGTTGTACAACTGTGTTCTTGAGTTCTAAGGTTGACTTTTACTTATATAGTTTTGCTATAATAAAAGTGGAAGATCTATCCTCTGTAGCTCTATAGAAGTAAAACTACATGATACATACTTTGGCCTGTTTTTAAACTCTGGGATGACCAGCCCAGTGGTCATTTCTCCATGAAGTTAAAGTCACTGGATCCCATGTTTCACTTATATAGTATAATCACTATAAGTAGCAACCTTGATTGCTGTGTTTTTTACTATTCCTTTGTGATTATGGGGCAGGTATAAAGAAAGAGAACGTGTTATGGAAACCTTTGAAAGAGATCTTCATCTGCCTGTTACTTGTGTTGATGCAGTCGACCAATTTCTTAGCAAGCTTAAAGGTGTAATAGATCCTGAGGTTAAAAGAAAAATAATTGGAAAGGAGTTCATTTCTATATTTGATGCATTTGGCCATGAGTTGGAGCTTAAAATTGGTAAGAAGCCATCATACTTGGTCCAAGGCACATTGTATCCTGATGTAATTGAATCTTGTCCACCACCTGGATCTGGAAGAACTCATTCCCACACAATCAAAAGTCATCATAACGTTGGAGGACTTCCCAAGGACATGAAACTGAAACTTATTGAGCCACTTAAACTCCTCTTTAAGGATGAGGTCATAATCTTGACCTTTGTACTGAAATGCTTATGTCTGGGTTATATCACATTTTGTATTTATTGATATTTAAATCATAAATCATATTTAAAGGTACGCCAACTTGGGAGAATATTGAATGTTCCTGAGGCGTTTCTAAAGCGTCATCCTTTTCCTGGGCCTGGTCTTGCTGTACGGGTGCTGGGCGATGTAACAGAAGGCAATGCATTGGAAGTTCTTCGCCAGGTAAGACACAACTTGGAGTTGTGCAGAGTCGGAACTGTTACTTTTCCTGTTTGTGAATAATATTTAGTTTCATGTAATTATCCTTGCAGGTTGATGAGATTTTTATTCAGTCAATCAAGGATGCTGGACTTTATGATTCGATATGGCAAGCATTTGCAGTGTTTTTACCTATAAAATCAGTTGGAGTTCAAGGTGATCAAAGGACGCATTCTCATGTTGTTGCTCTGAGAGCTGTTACAAGTCAAGATGGAATGACAGCAGATTGGTAAATCCTTGTCAACTTGCTCATTGTATGAAACTAAGTTGAATTCCTATATTTTGCTCCGAGTTTACTTCAAGTAGGGTTGCTAAGTTAAGACCCAAAAAATGACGAAATTAATGCAGCCATGTAGTTTCGGTGTGGTAGCTTTTGTTAGTTTCTTTTAGTTGGCTGTTTTGGTTTTTAACTTTTTACAGTAAGTTTGATTTTTATTATTTAAAAACTGAAAATGTTTATTTTTGGCCAAAAAATTGTTTGAACAGACAGGCTTACACTTTTATCGACTTTGAGCATTATCTGGTTTTGCTATGTGTTCGGTTGGCCTGTAGCCTAACATGAAATTAAAATAGTCATGCCATGTCCAACTATGTTGAAAAGGCATTACTATGATTAAAAACTAGGAAAATTAACTAAATTCTTTGCATTTTTATAATCATGGTGGTATTTTCATTTCTTGTGTTTCCTGTCCTGACTATGTTTCCACACTTGCTCAAAATATTTTAAGATTGTGTTCAACTCCATGGTATATATGAACTGGCCAGACCACCTTTAATCTTTTATGAATTTTATGGGATGTTGATCTTCAGGTTTAATTTTGAGCACCAATTCCTGGATAATGTGGCAAGAAAAATTTGCAACAGTGTTCGAGGCGTAAACCGGGTTGTTCAGGACATTACATCAAAGCCTCCATCAACAATCGAATGGGAATGAGTTCCTCTCAACTTGAAGTTTTGCTCTTGATCATGAATCACTCGATCGAATGTGATCGTTTAATTAATTGATTCTATGTTTGGTTGTCTTGTGGTAATGTAGCTGAATTCTGTCGATGTTATCATTTTACAGATAAATAAAAACGACCCTCTCTCTCTCTCTCATGCGGTGTCTATTGAACAGACCGACAAACAGATAGCAGGATTGAGCCACCATTAATCATCTAATACCGAACTGTTCAAAGAAAAACAGGACCAAGTTAAGGTTGCATTGCATGACTACATCTGTTGAAGTGAGGATCGATCTGTGAATGCAATTGTTTCTTGGTTGTAGCAGCTCTTTGCCACTGAATTTTGATGTGAGAAGTAATTTTAGTTATGATTCTGCTTACATAACCTTTGTTCATCAAGAGGATTTGTCGATTTGTTATTTTCATTATTATAACTATTTGATGTCGCTAATCTTAAACATAACCCACCTAAAAGTCAAAAGATTAAGACCTCTCACTTATCAATGTCATGTTGAGTTTATGTACGCTGCACCACAAAAATTTACCTTTTGTTAGCAAACATGTCACACTATCACTTATTTATTCATAGTTATGACAAATCATAGAAAATCACAATTTGTTAATTTGAACCCGTGTAGACAGGCCTAACCTTAAATCAAAGGTTTAAATCTCCGCTCCGACTGTGTTTGAATTTTGAACAGGAAAATTGCAATCCAAAATTTACAAATATGCCAAGTCAAAGAACTAGAATAGCCACCAACTTGAGTGAACAACAAATATAATTTTAACCGTCTTCTATCGCCAAAATCACAAATTTATTGAGTCAAAGTACAGCACTTCAAGTACTTCAAAATTTATGCCCAGTTTTTGTCTATTAAGTAGTGAGCTACAAATTAATTTGAGGTGGAACCATCCACAAGCCCTTTTTTATCATTCAATAGGAACTTCTCATTTGCTTGTTGCTCAAGAATTAACATGACATTTGGACCTTGACATATCTATCCTCATTCGAATTTAAATGCAGCTTAAAAATTTGTAGGTTGACCATAAAAGGGCAAAAATAAAACAAAATCCGTAATAATTTCACTGCTGAAATTGGTTGGAAGATGTTCCCATCCACAAATTGGGCAGGAGATAATGGGACCATTCTTCACCTAGTGACTCGGTAAGCCTGCATAACAGGATAGAAAGCCCCAAGTCAATTTTCATACATCTCGAGAAATAATTTATAAGGGCATTGGTGACCATGAGCATAATAATGCACCGTGATGATGCTCTCAAATTCTCGGTTATAAGAAAAATAAGTGGTTAAATTATTTATAAAGAAAAATATCCCTCAACTTTGCCCTTTAATTCTTCGAACCATTGCAATATTACCATTGACCTTTCAAACAAAAGGTATCTTTGTAGTGAAAATCCTTTAGAATGTTGGATGGAAATTGGAGCTTGAAATGATGACGGCGACCTAGAATAGTGACAATCCAAATTTCTATTCCAAGTCACATCCAAACCATTCCAATATCTAATTTTCATCCAAAATTCTAATGGATACATTTGTGAAACGAGGGTAATATTGCAACTTTTGAAAACAATCCAACAAAGGACAAAGTTCCAGGATGACTTCGTAATTTAGCCAAAATAATTCTGAGAGCCGTAAAGTCAAACACATACCTTGACCCTCTTCAATAAATCTTTGGCATTGCTATCATTTTTGAAGTGCTCTCGTACAGGCTGCAGGTGGATGGATACAGATCTTAGCTTTACAAGTAACATGGGTAGATAAAATCAAGCAAATATCCTAGCTTTATCATTATCCTTTCACTGAAAAACTGTTTGTATTTTCATGAAAAAAATGAAGCTTCTTAAGTAATGCTTAGATGTTTAATGTTCTATCACATGAAATTGCAAGAACATGAATAGATGCTAAAGAAAACGTACATGTCAGGATGAGAAGACGCAATGGCTAATTTAGTACTAGCCAGGCCAAGGTTAACAAGATGTTGGTCACTTTGTGTAAGTTTAAATAACTCTGGTTATTTATGGCTTTGTAGTTTCTAAATTCTACCAACGGCATCATGGACCAATTTGCATTTTGTAATTAGGTTTTCATGTTAATATAAGATAAGAAATTGGGATATATTTTCACATGCACCATAATAGTGAATTACTATAATCAAGAAGTACTTCATGGAATCAAATTCCCAGATCCGGGAGCCATAATGGAGTATTGGGAGATACAGTGCAGAAATGAAACATACCTCCAATATCTTATTCAAAGCCTTAGACAAAGCTGGTTTGAGATCACCCGGATGCAGTACTCCTGTTGCGTAGTCCGCAACCAGTTCTTCAAAGGTTGCGAATGTCCTGCAATATTTTAAAACAATAAATGAATAGGGGGGCATGATAAATATTATAACTAACATCTAGGATCATGACATAGGTGAAAGAAAAAAGAAGATTTATAACTATTAAAGTGAGCAACTAAATCTCCTCAGAAACTTACTTATTTCCACCATGATCTGCATTTCGTTCCACAGTGAACTCCTTGAACCAAGGGAAAATGAGATACTTTATGTACTCTAAGCATGGATTCCCTTCCACGATCAATGGAGGACAGTAGGCTTTCTTTATCTTTAAATTCACTTCCGCCTAATATAGACAGATGAACAAGTTAGACAACTGATCCAGAACATCACACATTCAGAAGTTAGCCCAGAATCGAACACTTCGGTCAAGACAACCTAAAACCATACACAAAACATGAAAATAATAAAGGCAATTTAATCCCCCTCCTCACATGAGAATCTTTATTATAGTTGTGAGACATGCACGCTAGCCATACTGCACACCACCACCCCAACTTCCTCCTCACATGGCATTCTTAATTTCCCCTATATGACGCCTTACCTCATCGTCTTCCATAAATATGGAGGATGATGGATCACTTTTAGACATCTTCTCCTGACCCTGCTGTAAGCCTGGCAACATGTCTGCAACCACCATTGACATCACATTAATTTGCTTATATTACAAGCATCGGCAAGATTAATAAGAACCGATGTCAACGCATTTAAGAGCATACGATGGGATAGGATGATAGGCTTGTTTTTCCTCTTGATGTCATCACAATACTCTCTTGCAAGTACATTTACTTTCCGTTGATCCATTCCCAGTTGACAGATGTCAGCCTGTTGCAATGGAATGGAACAACTAGTTAACAAAAAAAATCATTAAAATCTCTCCATACCTTCCAGCATATAACGAAATGGATAACCTATATCACCATGAAATTTTCATTGCCAGACAAATATATTATGCAGCACTCCTACCACATCTTTGTCTCCTTAATGAGAAAATGCATATCAACAAACTATAGGAAAGTCCAAAGAGAGAGAACCTTCAGGAAAAAAATGTCAGCACATTGCATGCATGGGTAGAGAATTTGGGCAGCAGTCAACTCATCCTGTTCATTTCTTCCCATAATTTGGCTACACCTGCAGGAGGGGGGTGGAGGGCAGGAAGCAAACCGGGAGTCAATATCGTTGCAGACTGCAGATTAAACATAAATACACTACGACACCTTTCACAAATATATACCTAATTATCCTTGGAAGCTTGTTTTTCCTAGCAATATCCATTACAAGGGGCCAGTATTCTGCTGCCCTAGAGTTAATTTCCTTTGACGACCACAAAAATTCAACCTTACCTCCTTCCAGATCCATCCCAACTGCTTTCCATATCTCAATTAAGTAGCGGCCAACAGTCTCAATTTTCTTCAGATCACCCCCCATTTTGTTGTTAAGCTGAGCAAACCAATCTGCAATCCATATTTTCACTCTGCACCCAGCCGATGTAAGCTTGTTGACATTTATTGTCTTCATCACTCCCTGTACAAGGGAACAAGAACGCAGAAATCAGCAATTCATGTTCATGGGACCCTTCGGTGGGGGAAACTCACTGGGGAATAGTTTAATTTGCATTACATTTTAGATTAACCTAACAATTACTTGGACTCCCATTTTTTTCCTGCTGAAATCCACATTGTAAACAGAATAGATTGACACGGAAAATTAAAACCCAATTCACTTACTTTAGAGCTTCCATTACGCCTTGAAATGCCAACACAATTCATCGAGGAAAGTAAACTACTATTTAAAAACTCAACTCAAAGATTCCTGTAAACTTCACCTGAGCAATGTGCATTCTCCCAGATGGTTCGAACCCATCATAGCAAACTGGTTCCGGCTTCTTATCAAGCAAGTTCCGCAGCTCATCTTCTTGGATACACTCTTCCCCAACACTTCTAACAATTTGATACTTCTCCTCCAAACTCAATCTACAGAAAAATACATTGCAAATCAAGTAAATTCCGATTCAGATGCAAATCAAGGGCGAAAAGGATACGAAAACAACAAGTATATCAAACCAAAAACTGTCATACTGATTTGAAAAGTTCGATGAACAAGCCGGCTCTTGAACTTTAGCGTCTGAGATTGAGAGGGACTGTAAATCCTCAGATAGAGCTTGTGAAGGTGCCTCCGTCGCCATTGAAGCCGTGTGAGAAAAAATGGATCAGAATTTCAAGCTTCCTACTTTACTCGGAACTACTTGATTTAAAAGAATTTCAAATCAAAATGAATTTGGAATATTATTTTGATCCAAAATACTTCCAAAGTCGGATTTGGGTGTGGCTGCCGCAGAGAGGGTGGCGATGTGCGGCTGCGATGGGAGAAGTAAAGAAACTTGGAAAGGGTGTAGAAGGAACGATTAACGAAAATGACAGGCCCTCTAGGGTTTTTTTTTTCTTTTTTTCTTTTTTTCTTTCTTTTCCTTTTTTCTTTAGTTTATATCTTATTTTGACCACTTAATTTTGAATCTCATTTTATCCCTAAACTTAAAAAAAAAAAAAAAAAAAAAAAAAAAAAAAAAAAAAAAAAAGTCTATTATAATTTTTAAACTTATTTTGATATCTGTCATTACGATTTTATTAACTTTTTAATGGGAGATTGAATTCGAATTAGAGGGTAAATTGGTTTTTTATGGATAACATGAACTTTATCTTTCATATTTTAGTCGTTCGTAAGGTATTTTTCTCTCTTCATTTCAATCCCTTCTTCCTCATCTTTTTTAGTTATGTGATTCATTGAGGTAATATTTATTTGCAATTTCTTAGAGTTTATTTTTTTACATAGGTTGTATTTACTTGCATTTTCTTAGTTTATTTTACCTTGTCATGGGATGTTTTATTCTTGAGTTTAAAAGTTCTCATAACAAGATAAAGTGGAGAAGAATACATGGAAAATAAAAATATTGATAATTGAGACAAAAAAAAAAAAAAACTTTTACATGAAAAATGGACAGATCTTAAAAAAAAAAAACTTCTACAATAATATGACAGTTTATAATTTGATTCTACTATATTTTCTTCTAATTTGCTTGGAGATTCCAATTAGAAAGAAAGAAAGAAAAAGGAAAAAAAAAAAAAAAAAAAAAAAAAAAACATTAGGACTTGTAGCTTTTTTCTATGGGCATAAAAAACAGTGGGACTTAAATCATAATAGTTAAAAATATATATATGTAAAAATATTCATTTTTTTTACATAAAAAATTTATACAACTGGAAAATAAATGTAAGCTGCATTAACCTTCAGTTCAAAAGTTAATGAAACCTAACGGCAGATGTCGCAACGTCATCGTGACGCGGAGTCGCCGACGTTCTTCCCTAAGAGTCTCTTTCAAGGTGAAAGATTTTGAGTCGCCACCAATCATTTTAAGGTGTGATTGGTCACCCATTAAAAAATTTGAAAATGAAAACTGTCTACTTCTCCAAAGATAGGTTCGGGTCATTGAGCGTAGAGAAGGTAATAGCACCCTACGATACCCGTTTAAAAACATTTATTACGGCTATCCATTTTTTAAAAAAAAAAATGGTTCTTATTTGTAAAAACAAAAGTTTATTTTATTAAAAATGCTAATGAAATTAAACAAAATATAACTAATGAATAGTTCTCAAGTAAAGGTGTTCCCTTATTATCAACTTAAGTACCTCAATCTAGACATAACTCATTGCGTATAGTTGATTTTATTTAAAATTCATGATCGAATTTTGTATTATTTTAATAATCAAAATTAGAAGATGAGCATTTGATTAACACATAAATATCAAAAGTTAATTTGAATAGTATCTCACTAAATCAAAACACGGTGTCTATATTTTGACTAGCATATCAAACTTCATTTTGCGCAACTTCTGCCTCACTGGTTTACAGTCATGCCTGAGTGGAAAATGATGCACTACGATATCCATATCTAGACTTGGCATGTCTTGATATGACCAAGCGAAGACATCACCATACTCATGAAGTAAATCTATCAACTTTTGACAACTTTCAAATGACATATTAGCACCAATTTTAACTTCTTTTTTCACCACCTGGGACCCTAAATTAACTGTCTCTATTGGTTATGTTGGGATTGATGCCTTAAATCCCGTAGGGTTCTATAGTTTGCAAATATTATTAGACAAACTCATTGTTTATTTAATAAAATTTATGACATTTTATTCAAATTCATTGTCTATTTAATAAAATATGTGATATTTTAGTTGCATTAACTACAAACCAATAAACCAACATCCAAGGTTATCTTGTAACTTAAACATGTATGTAGAGATATACGGATGAATCATGTTTAAATGATAACCTAAATGATTTGTAGTAGATGGATAAGGTTGGGTACCTTGTCCTTGTGACACTACGAGTACGACCTACTTTGTAGGTATTACAATTGTTTTAAAGTGCTATAAATGATCTGATCATGATCATTCATGTATAGATATGTGAGGGGGAATATTCTGTACAAAGAATTTTGTATAAGACCAGACCACGAAATGTTTAGTCTCATTATATAACGCTATTCATAATAGAGACTTACATTTCACCAGGATGACCATAGGTAACATGACCTGAATCCTGAGTGAGTTGTGAACTCCTGCCTATAAGGACGATCCTTTGATTTGTATGGGTAAGAGTGGCCAGATCAACGAACAATATGGCACCACACCCTTTCCTGGTCCGATAGGGGTTTAGTCATAATTAGACTACGATCTATTGTTCATTAGAGGGATTAGTGGTACTTAAGGAGTTAGATGTAACTACGAGAGCAAAATGGTAATTTAGCCTAACTGTGTTTATGAGCAATTTGTGAAGGGTTATCATACTATTGATTGGTTATATCCAATGCACATAGAAATATATTTGAAGTATGGAGAGTGCAACTGTCGGTCTTTAGTGGAGTGCCCGACAATTAATGGATGGTGAACAATATAATTAAAGAGTTTAATTAATTATTTATGTACTGTTGGAACTTCAAGCTACAGGTCCATGAGGTCCCCTTGGTAACTAAATAGAATTAATTGAGAATCAGTTTTTGGATTAATTTGAATCGTTCAAATTAGTAGAGAGATTTAATTATATATGATATAATTAAGTTGTTTCAATTATATGTGATATAATTATTATAATGTATTTGATACATTATAGCTTAACGAGAAGAAATAAATATATGAATAAGATTCAAATGTAGATTCTATGAATTGGATTTATAGTTGTTAAATTTAATATAAATGTGATTTATATTAAATGTCATAAAAGAGAGAAAAGAAACAATAAGTTATATTGTATGTGATACAATATTAAATCCATAGGTTATATGTTATATTTGATATAACATATAATTATATATATATATACTATGATAAGTTAGTTATTATAATTATATTTATATTTATTAAATATCATTTTTATTTTATTTTAAATAAAAATGAGGGAGTTGTAACTCCCTCCCCCTCTTTTCTCTCCACCTAAAAATACCAAGGAAGCCTTTATGGTCGTGTTCGTTATTGTTCGAAGGTTTCTTGAAGAAAGTCTTCAAGGAGTTCGTATGCAGTTTGAGGGAACCTTGAAGAAAGGTCTTCGAAGGTAAAGTTTCTAAAACCTTTTGATAGCATGCTGTAATTTATATATAAATGCATATCTTGTTATTGTTTTGCTATAAAATTTACATTAAATGAAAAATAAAATTTGGGTCGATCTTGCATCCGCTTACGGTTCCCTTCAGTTTGGGTTTCTTCAAGTTTTTCATAAGGTCCTAACATTTTTTCATATTTTTCAATCATTTTTTATAACTCAAGGGAAAGTTCAAGATCTTCTTCATCATTACTTATTCCTTCACTAAATTCAACATCGTGTGCAAGAGAACCAAGTTCGTATCTAAGATCATTTTCACTTTCACTTTCAATATCAATGTTCAAAATGATGATTATTTGGTGTAATGAACAGGAAAATAAAGAAATAATATAACCAAAAAGAAGATGGGAAAGAAACAACGACTTTTATTGAGAGGAGAAATGAATAATAAATAACATAAAATATTCAAATAATAACAAAAGCAAATAATTACTTTGATAAATCGTTAACAATTGATGGTAGTTCCAATACAGTCTAATTATTTAATTCAAAGTTCTTCGGGCATAAGTAGACTAGAGGATCTTCTTCATTTTTATCTTCTATTACTGCCATCACTTTAAATTTTTTACTTTCTGGATGAATTGTGCCAGCGAACTTGAATGATTCATAAAGGTGGAAAATGTTGTTTAACTGCCTTCGAGGCTCATGATGCTCGAATTTCGCCATTCAATTTTCCCTTTCTCATTTTCGTGCTCTAATCATCTCTTCCTTGCTTGGTTTATATACCAAACCAAACTTTTTCATGGTTTTCAACACCCTCAACAAATCATCTAAACTCTTGCCATTTCACTCTAAAGGTAACTTTGCAAACCGTAACTTCTTTCTTCCTATCCTTCCATACAAAGTGGTGGTATTTGCAACCTTGAAATATTGAAACAAGGATTCAAAAGCCTCTTCTGCTGCTTCTATGTATGACATTGAGGAAGACCTTGACACAAAAATGTCTTCTTGTCCAGATACAATTACCAGCTTGCAAACGATTACAAATTTAAGTTGTTGGTGCAATGATGAAAAGACTACTCCAATTGAATAAATCCATGGATGCCCTAACAAAAAACTGTAAGTCGAGTTGATATTCATGACTTGAAAAGTTATGTCAAAGGTAGATGGGCCTATTTGAATAGGGATTTCTATGTGCTCCATCAAAAGCTCTTACTATCATGGTGCTTGGTTTGAGGTGTGGCATATCGACATGTAACTTTTTCAATGTGGACATAGGCATTATGTTCAATGAATAGCCATTATCAACCAAAACTTTTGCCACGACAAATTTCTTACACTTTACTGTGATGTGCAAGGCCTTCGTGTGACCTGTGACTTCAGGAGGTATCTCATCATCGATGAAAGTTATAGAACTTTATGTTGTTATGCTTTCAACAATGTTGTCTAGATGAACTATTGTAATATCTCATGGAATATAAGTCTGGTTTAGGATATCCATTAGAGTTTTGCAATGTAGGTCTGAGGTTAATAATAAGACCAAGATGGAAATTCTAGCATGTGTTTTGCCCAACTGCTTAACCATTTTATAATCGTTCTGCTTTACAAGTATTAAAAACTATTGGATATCATCTTCAGATGCTAGCTCTTTTGCTTCTGAACTTCTTACCACTACAAGTTCCTCTACCTTATAATCAATAGCATTGTTGATCTTGGTTTTTCCCTTATCCTTGTGCTTCAATAGTTCTTCTGGTGTATAACACCTTCCACTACGTGTTATACCTCCAATTTCATCAACATTGTCAATAGGGACTGGTCTAGATTCAACAAGTACTCTGTACTCATAATTTCATGGTATTGCTTTTGAACTTTATACTCGAAGGGAGACAGAACCTGTATGGTAATTGGTTTTGGATTGGAATAGGTGGTATTAGACTTCTCTCGGTAGAAGATTGTTTATGGTTTTTTAAGGATCTCATTGAAGAGAACCTCGAGCGGAAGCGGGACCATCCCAATTTCTATTTTTAGAGAAAGTGATTTTTACAAAAAAGAAAGAACAAATTATGCATTTACATAAATTATAACATGCTTAATTAAAAGGAAACTTAGGGTTTTAAAAACCCTTAACTTTGAAGAACTTCTTCAAGAATTCCTCGATCGAGAAACGGATACTACCACGAAGGTGACCTTGGTATTCTCAGGCAAGAAAACCAGGCTGACTACTTTGGAATGAGGGAATGATTGAGAGTATAGAGTAGGATGAGGAATCGTGATTGGTCTCCTAGAACAACAGCTCTCATAGAACGTTTCTGTCTCTCTACTTTGTCATAATGATTAAGGAGACTCTCTTCTATCCAAAAATAAAATAACACTATCCATCCACATAAACTATTGTTTTAATATCGTATCATATACAATATAACCTATACTTTATTTTCTCTCTCATATGACATTTAATATAAATCACATTTATATCAAATTTAACAATTATGAATCCAATTCATATAATAAATATTTGAATCTTGTTCAAATATTTATTTCCTCTCATAATGTATAAAATACATTATACCAATTATATCATATATAATTAAAATAACTTAATTATATCATATGTAATTAAATCCCTTTATTAATTTGAACAATTCAAATTAATCCAAAAACTGATTTTCATTTAATCCTATCGAGTTACCAAGGGGACCTCATGGACCTGTAGCTTGAAGCTCCAACGGTACATGAATAATTAATCAAATTATTTAACTAAATTATTCACCATTCGTTAACTGTCGGGCACTCTACTAAAGACCGACAGTTGCATTCTTTATACCACATATATATTTTTGTGTCTGTTGGATATAACCAATCAACATTAAAATGACTCTCCACAAATTTCTCGTAAGTACAACTGGAGAATTACCATTTTACCCATGTAGTTACATCTTACTCCTTAAATACCACTGATCTCTCTAATAAACAATAGATCATAGTCCAACTATGACTAAACCCCTATCGGGCCAGGAGAGGGTATTGCGCCACATTATTCAAGCACCAGAATCAGCCCTTAAGGGAGCAAATTATCTACTTACCCCGACCTCGGGGAAGGAGTGAATTCCTTATTGTGTAGCTGTGTTCCCAGCTCCCCAATCAGACAAATCCTTAAAATCGTAGGCTTATTAAGTCGGTTGTTTGACCACTCTCACATATACAAATTAAAGGACTAGCCTCATAGGTAGGAGTTCACAACTTATTCAGGATTTAGGTCATGTAACCTATGGTTATCCTGGTGAAATTTAAGTCTCTATTATGAACGACAATATATAATGAGATTAAACATTTCGTGGTCCGGTCTTATACAAACTCTTATGTATAGAATATCCCCGCTCACATGTCTATACATGAATGATCAAGATCAGATCATTTGTAGCACTTTATAATAACTGTAACACCTACAACATCGACCATACTCGTAATGTCACCAGGATAAGGTACCAAGCCTTATCCATGTACTGTGGACCGTTTAGGTTATCACTTATGAAGGAACTCTGAAAACAGAGAACCAATGAGTGGAAGCAGATCGTTCCAAACCCCATTGTGAAAGAACAACAACATTTATAATCTAACACAGGACAGTTATGCATCAAGTAAATTACAGCATACTTCAAGGATTAAAAACAAAGGGATCGAGTGAATCATACATTTGAAGAACTTTTTCTTCTCATACTTCCTCGATCCAACAGCAACGTTCAACATGACGAACGTAACGCCTCTGGAATATCCTCGAATACAATCGAGTAACACTCGATCCTTGACCCTCGAACAACAAACTTGACACTACCAAGAGGCTACCTTGGTATTCTCGATGTGAGAATTCAAGAGTTGTGGGCTCTGTATGGATTTTGCATAGGGAAAGAGGAATTAAACGATCAAGTAAGTGGGAGAAGGGAGAACGTCTATCGTATAGACTTGGATACTCGATCGTTGAGTGGCGAGGAGCTATCTTCTGGCAAACTCGATGCTTGATCGTTTTCTCTCTCAAAGCTATCGTATAGCTTTTTCTCTTTTCGCAATTAGAATGCGTTGGTTTTTGAAAAAAAAAAATGAAAACCATTTTCATTTTATCCATCGGTTATCAAAACTGAATAAATCTCCCACTCACTCCGTTAATAGAAAAAAATAACCAACAACAATTATCTCATAATTATTTTGTTATAAATAAATATAATAACTAATTTATCATATTATATTTATAACCTATGGTTTTAATATCACCTCTCATGCAATATATAAACCACAGTTCTTTTTCTTATTTATGGAATTTAATATAAATCATATTTATATTAATTCCTCCAAATAATGTATCTAATACATCAAACCAATTATATCACATATAATTGAATCGATTTAATTATATTATATATAATCAAATTCCCTCTCGTTAATTTGAACACTTCAAACTAACCCAAAAACTTATTATCAACATGAATCCATTGAGCTACCAAGGGGACCTTATAAACTTTTAACTTGAAGCTTCAACGGTACGTGAATAACTGACTAAATTTTTTAATCACAATATCCACCATCCGTTAACTGTCGAACATTCCACTAAAGACCGACAGTTACACTGTTCGTACTACAAATATATTTCTGTATCCATTGGATATAACCAATCAATAGTACGATGACCCTTCACAAATCGCTCGTAAGCACAGTTGGACCATTTTACCGTTTTGCCCCTGTAGTTACATCTAACTCCTTAAGTACCATTGATTCCTCTAATGAACAATACATCATAGTCCCACTATGAGTAAATACTCCTCGAGCCATGAGAAGGTGTGGCGTCACATTGTTCAAGCCCCGGAATTAGCTCTTAAGGGAGCAATTTATCTAATTACCCTTGCTTTGGGGAAGGAGTGAATTCCATCTTGTGTAGCTGAGTACCCAGCTCCTCAATCAGACGAATTCTTAAAGTGGTAAGTTTGAGTCGGCGATCTGGCCACTCATACCCATATAAATCCAAGGACCGTTCTCATAGGCAGAAGTTCACAATTCACTCTGGATTAAGGTCATGTTATCTATGGTCATCATAGTGAAATGAAAGTCTCTGTCATGAACGACGTTATATAACAGGACTAAACATTTCGTGGTCTGGTCTTATACAAACTCTTTTGTATAGGATACCCTCGATTGCATGTCTCCACATGAATGACCAAGATCAGATCATTTGTAGCACTTTACAACACTTGTAACATTTATAAAACAGGTTGTATCTGTAGTGTCACCAAGATAAGGTTTCCCTCATTTATCCATATACTACAGACTATTTCGGTTATCACTTAAAGCACAATTCACTTGTATGTCTCCACATACATGCTTAAGTTACAACGATAACCAAAGATCTTAGTTTATTGGTTTGTGATTAACGCAAATAAAATAACTCATATTTCATAGACAAAAGTGAATAAAATATCTCATATTATTACATCACAAAGAGTTTGTTCATACATGTGTTTACAAACTATAGGACCCTACGAGATTTAGGGTATCAACCCTAACAACTTAAACATGATCCACCCGTATGTCTCTACATACATGTTTAATATATAAGATAACCTTGGATGTTAGTTTATTAGATTGTGGTTAGTGCAACTAAAATATGTAATAAAATATCATATATTTTATTAAATAAACAATAAGTTTGTTCAAAACATTTATAAACTATAAGACCCTGCGAGATTTAGGACATTAATCCCAACAGTTTTTACTTTAGAGAAATCTTCGAGCATTCACCTGCTGAGATGCGTCTATTTAATGAAGAAAATCGGAAATGAGATTTCCATGAGCAGTGGAAGCAAGACCATTCCAAATTATAATCATGAATCAACAAATCATTTACAGTCGACTTCAATACAAGTGGTTATATAATTTACAGAGAAATTATAACATGAAACAATAAATGTACTAAGGGAAATACTGTACTAACGTATGCAGAAACGTCTCCACGCTCCGATGCGCGACTCTGATCGAACAACTGCACTCACGAGCGCTCGATCTACACGATTGCAACAACGCACGAACACAACACGAACACTTCGCGCTCATCCTCAACGATCTCCTCCGCAACAACGAACGACCTATGCAGCACCACGAACGGCCTCCAAAAAACCTCGATGGTGTCGAGTTGAGTCTAACACCACCAACAAGCGACCTTGTTATTCTCGGTGTGAGAATCCAGAGGGCGGGCTCTGTTCAAACTTGGTGTAAGGCAGACAAGCGAAGGAAACAACGATCGCGTACACGACTGGGCAAGTGGGAAAAGTCGGAGACCTATCGTATAGGTCGATGTCTAATCGTTTAGATAAAACTATGCGATCGTCTAGTAAAAGCTATGCGATCGTTTAACTCTAACGTTTAGCTCGGTCAATTCTACACGATCGTTTACCTTGGGCCAGTGATCATTTAGCAAAGCTATGCGATTGTTTAGTAAACACTGCACAATCGTTTAGCTAGCACCTGCGCGATCGTTTAGCTCGCTCAACCATCGTTTAATAAATCTGTATTTACTTGACGACTTCTGTGAGTTTCTTTTCGCCGGAGAGAAAACTCAAATTCTTTTCAAACTTTTTTTTTTTGTGAAAATTCTGAAAAAACTCTTTTTCAAAATAGGAAACCGATTTTCTTTTAAACTCACGGTTACCATGATCAATAACCACCCACTACTTTGGTTATTTAAAAGAAAAAGTAATAATTATCTAATAATTAATATTATTGTATACATAAATGATAACCAACTTATCATACTATATTTATAACCTATAGTTTTAATATTTCATCTCATGAAACATATAAACTATAGTTCTTTTCCTATTCCATGGTACTTAATGTAAATCTCATTTACATCAATCATCCACTAGATGTATCTCATACATCATACCGATTATATCACATATAATCAAAATACCTCTTGTCAATTTGAACATGTCAAATCAACACCAAGAACTGATCTTTCAACATGAATCCAAGCTACCAAGGGGACCTCATGGACCTGTAAATCCAAAGCTCCAACGGTACGTGAATAACTGATTAAACTCTTTAGTCACCGGATCCACCATCTGTTAACTGTCAGGACTCCAATAAAGACCGACAGCTAAACTCTCCACACTATAGATATATTATGTGTCCATCTTAACCAATGAGCAGTGCGACAACCCTTCACAGATCGCTCGTAAGTACAACTAGGCCAATAACCGTTATGCCCCCGTAGTTACATCTGTCTCCTTAAGTACCACTGATCTCTCTAATGAACATAAATCATAGTTCTACTATGAATGAGTTTTATCTTCCAAAGAGAAGTTGTGGCTACTATGTTCAAGCCCCGAAATCAGCCCTTAAGGGAGCAATCTCTCTATTTATCCCTGCTTCGGGAAAGAAGTGAATCCCATATTGTGGATTGAGTTCCTAGCTTCCAGATCAGACAAGTCCACAAAAAGGTAAGCATATTGAGTTGACAATCTGGCCACTCTCACTCATACTAATCAAAGGATCGCCCTCAAAGGCAGGAGTTCACAAAACACTCAGGATTGAGGTCGTGTCACCTATGGTCGTTTAGGTGAAATGTAAGTCTCCAGTATCAACAATGTTATATACATAGTCTAGTCATCTCGTGGTTCAGGTCTTATACAAACTCTTTGTATAGGACACCCCCGCTCCACGTCTCCACACGAATGGTCAAGATCTACCATTTGTAGTAGTTTACAACACTTGCAAACCTCTACAAAGTGGGCCGTATCTGTAGTGTCACTAGGATCAGGTATCTCACCTTAATTCTTATACTACAGACCGATTTAGGTTATCACTTAAAGCATGATCCACTTGTATATCACATATACATGCTTGAGTTCACATAAGATAACCAAGGAGCTTTGTTTATTGGATATGAGTAAATGTTAGAATTAAATAACGATTATTTTATTCATTGAACAATATGTATCTTTACAAAACAACGAGACTCCGGGAGAATTAGGACACCAATCCCAACACTTAATACTCACCTTCTTGTTGTTTGGATGTCTTTTGAGATACTGATAAGAAACGAGAATCTAATAACTCGTTCACCTTTTGGCGGAAATGGGGGCAATGATCACTAGAGTGGACTTTTACCCCAACATGATACAAACATATCAAACTATCATTATGTTCGTTACTAGGGACATCAACTTGTAAATTCTCTTTTTTTATCTCAATTCATTGCTAAACAAGATTTGAAAAAGCTCTTCTTTGGATGAAATCATGCTCTCGACATCTTTTGAACCAACCTCCTGCACATCTACAACATTGACTTACGGATTCTGGTGGTTTGGAGGGTTATTATTTATGTTAGACCCGTTGTCTTTCTTAAAATTCAACCATCCCACCTTGATCAATGCTTGTACCCTGTACTTAAGTGTGGTCAAATTCTCATTTGAATGCCCAAGTGCTCTTGCATGGTAATCCCAATGAGCGTTTGGATGATACCACTTTGGGTAAAGATGTTGCAACGAATCACTTAGTACGGGTGCTAGTTGATTATTCCGAAGTAGTTGTGATAGAAACTTAGTGTCATTGGGATCAGATAAAACTGTATTTGATTTCGGCCTCCTTTTTTGTTCTCTTGTCCTCGAGCATAAGAATTTTTTGGCCTCAAGGTTGGTATCCCTAATTTACATAAAGACGTGGATTCTGAGAAGTTGGAAGATAACATTGTACCATCAAATGATTAATATACGATTGATAGTATGGGTTAGGTGGTGCATAATAGCTATTGGGGTAATAGGGAATTCCGGGATTTAGGTACGATGATTGTCCCACAGTGCTATGATTAACCCTATTTACCATATGTATCTCTCCTTCTTTTTTCTTTGAAAAATTAACTTTCTTTGTATTATAAGTTGAAGTCCCCATAACATTAGTTATTTTGCCATGCTTAATTCCATACTCAATCCTTTCTCCAATTGTCATTATATCATAGAAGTTATTTGATGTCCTCTCAATCATTCTGTCATAAAAGGGATTTTATAGAGTATTAATGTACATAGCAGATAACTCCTTGTCTATTAGAGGAGTTTGTACTTATGCAACAGTGTCCCTTTATCTTTGTACATACTCTTTGAAACTTTCTGTACTTTTTTTCTCCATCCTCTACAAAAATCTAGACGGTCTAGAGCCATGTCTATATTATGCTTGTATTGTTTTAGGAAGGAATCTGCCAAGTTCTTCCATGTGCTAATATAAGCCTCATCCAGTTGCATATACCATCGAGAAACTGGCCCTATTAAGTTATCTTGGAAACAGTGTATGAGTAACTTGTCACTATGGACATACACTGTCATCTTCCTACAATACATAATAATATGACTTTTTAGGCACGAGGATCCATCAAACTTTTCAAATTCTGAAACTTTAAATTTTGCTGGAAGAACAACATCTGGCACCAAGCACAACTGAGTAGCATCTATGTTGTCGAAGACGTTTGTTCTTTCTATGTCTCTCAATCTTTCTTTTAGATTTTTATACTTTCCACTATAAGAAGTTTTAGGCTCTTCCTTTTTCAAATTTCTTCTCATCTCGGGATCATCTAGGTTAGGAATTGTGATCATAACTTTTAATGGATCCTCGTTGACAGATTGAAAACCTGCTTAGTTAGCCAAAAGAGTTGGTTCACTCTTGGTTGAGAAGGGAAAAGGCAACTGCTCAATAGGAACATTGTAAAGAGGATTATATGCTGTGTACTTTGGGATAAATCCTTCAGTTAGTGGATGAGGTGGCAAATTTGCCCCAGTCATATTACTAGGTTGAGATACATCGACTGTGAATTTGCCTTTCTCCAACATATGAAGATTAGTTTCCATCTTCTTCTTTTAATTCCTCGATATTTTTCCTGGTTTTTTCCATCTTCTTCTTTTGTTCCTCCATTTATCTTAATCAGTACTGAGTAATGTAAATGCGATTGGTTCATGGTGATCAAGCTATCTTATCATTTTGTTTTTTTATTTAGGAAAAGAAAAAATAAATTAATTTAATGACATGACTGACAAATTTTGAAAGCAATGTAGGAAAACATTCAATTTAATAAACAAATAAAATGAATTACAAAAAGAAAGAGAAAAAAATAGCCAATTAAAGAAAAAGGTCAATAAAATCGCCCCCAATGTTCTAATATAGTACGCAACTTTTCCCAAGAATTTGAGCATGTTTTTTTCGTTTGGTTGTGTGGGTGCAATGATCAATGTCATGACATGTGCTTCTTCTGCCAAGTCGTTTGATTTCTTTGTAACTTTCTGATATCTATAAGCATATATTCCATCATGTCGTGCAAAGTCGCATTATCACGCCTCAAAAGCTCGTAATCTTCTCTTAGTTCATCATATTGTCCTTTTAAATGCGTATGATCTCGCATTAACCCTTCAGCAACATCTTGATATTTGATAAATCGAATGTTGAGGGATTGGATGGATTTCCTCAAGGTCATGTTTTCCTTGTTAATTTCACATAGTTGTCATTCTCTTATATCAATTGTTTGGTGCAATGCCTTGTTCTTCTCTTCTAACTCTAAAATTTCTTTGTATTTTAGATCAACTCATTTCTCTAATTCTTTTACTAATTCATGGAGCAAGGATATATCAGAATGTAGTTTTGAAATTTGATTATCTTGAGACTTTAGAGTTGTTTGTGTGGCCTCCTTATCCTTCCTTAATTGGTGCATTTTTCTATTCAAATCACAACCTTCTGTATTAAATGCCGACAACTATCTTTCTAAATTCCTTTACTTTTTTACACTATCCTTTGACTCGTGTAGTTCTTTTTCAAGTGTAGTGTTATGTAACAAGCATTGATTCACTTCAACCTTTAATCGTTTGTTTTCCTGAACTAATGATGCATTCATCCTCTTTAATTCCTCCTCGCGCAATCCATATTTTGTCGCTTGATTAGGAATCACTACTTCTTCCTGAGGATGTATTTTAATGCTGGTAGATGGAAATGCATTCATAATCTTCACTTTATTCAAATGTCATGTCTTGTAATCTTTTGTGGTGTCATCATGGAATCTACTGCTTTGAATTTTACTAATTTTTTCCACCTTTACAATCTGTTGATCTTGTCTTCGCATAATTATTTATTGTAGGAAAATTTCGAATTATTGAGCTCATGTGTTGCAGGGATGAATCGACATATCCACATTTGACATAACACCATCAAAGGAGCGTAGAATGTACATCCCCATGGGCCCAAGAGAGGTAAATTCTGGAACTCGCCACATTTGTACATCATTGGCGTGATGGACATCCACGAAGCCTTTCATACCGCATCCTCTATTTTCAACTCAGCAAAGAAAGCTTTTCAAACATTTTCTTCTGAAAATGTTGAGATCCAACTTTATTGTACAAAATCCAAAATAGGATTTTGGAGTTTGTTCTATGATTTTGAAAACCTGACTTGAGGACATTTAAATTCCGATGGGCACTTCACATGACTTAGAATCCAAACATACAGCAATGGAGCGCAACCGATAAACTTTTCAGCCTATTCTGTCCTGCAATGTTTCAATCACCAGAATGTCTCAACCAATATCGGTATGATAGGTTCTACTCCTTCTTCTATCTTAAAAAACAATTTGAACACTCGTTTTTTGACATATCCTTCTACCTTTGGGAATAAAATTGCGTTGAAGACACCTAAAGCCAACAATGATAATCCCTTGTCCTCATTTGCACATCTCTGTTGAAGGGAAAGTATGTATTCTATAGGCAAGCACACACTATCCCTTTCGTCTTTACATGTTTTTCAATTCCATTTGTACGAACTTTGCCTAAGAATGCTGACAACGCCCTTTTCATAGTAAGTGAGCCAGTGTAGGAATATACTTCTACTTTCTACTATGATGATGTTCTTAGAAGGGACTGGTATTCTTCAATAGTTGGAGTCACATCTATTGACTTAAATGTTAAGCATCGATAGGTTGAATCCTAATGTTGTATTAAAGCTTTTAACACAAAAATATTAATTTGCACATAGAGTAGTTGGGCTATCTGGCCATATTTGTTGATGAATCTTTCCTTCCTGGCTACGGTTAAACTTTCCCATGTTAGCTTCAAAGCATCCAACTGATTTTCAGAGAAACTAACATCTCTAACCTTTGTTGTTTCGCTAGATGATAAACAAACCCCATGAGCTCTCTGTAGATTTTCTGACCACTGACATACTATAGACTGATATTCTATGCTCAATTCTCGTGGGGTTGGTACTAAAGGTGGCATTTTTATTGAACTCATTCTTTAATATACGACCAAATTTTAAGGGTTGTCAGATCACTTATTTTGAAAAATAAAGACCCCTCTTAAAATCAAATTTGAAACAAATATGAGGTTGATTTTTTAACAAAACCTAAAGAAAATTTGGTTCCCAAATCTTCCAACTGTTTTCACAGCATGGCTGACTTGAGTGGATATTTTCATGCGCCAGCATGGGAACTAGGTTCTACGAAGGTCACACTACTCAGCCTTCGAATCTAATCCTAAAAGGTATTAGCCTAAGTGAGGCTTGTGAATGTGTGTGGTATGCATGATAATACTAGAAAGAAAAAAATACATTTTAACTAATAGGACCACAAATATAAACAAAGTATAAAGAAAATATAAAGGAAACTCAAACTTAAAACAACCAAAATAATATCTCGATTAAATTCATGAACAAGCCAAATTCCTAAATGTATGCATCAATGTGGGGTTAAATTCCATCACACCTAAGGAAAATACAATCCCCAGGTCTTCCAACTAGTTCATAGCATAGTTGGTTTGAGTGGAGATTTTCATGTGCCTACACGAGAAGTAGGTTCCATGAAGGTCGCACTACTCAACCTCCAAATATAATCCTAAAAGGTATAGCCTAGGCAGGAGGCTTGTGAAAGTGTGTGAAACGCATGATAATATATAAGATGATTACGAAAACCATGCATTTATGGAAAATAAATAAATAAAAACAATCAATAGTTAGCAAGCAATAAAAGAAAAAAAAAGCACGAACAAAATAATTTTACTAAGTAAATAAATAATGATAATCCATTGAAAATAATTAGCCAAGAAAAATATTTGAAAAGAAACTAAACAAATAGCTAAATAAAATAAAAGATAATAGAAATAAAAGTGCAGCGGCTTTAACCCTCTAACGTCCCCAGTGGAGTAGCTAAGCTATAGCAATGTCATCACGACGCAGAGCGACCAATCTCCCTCCCTAAAGGTCTCTTTCAAGGTGAAAGGTTTGGAGTCATTACCAGCCATTTGAAAACATAGTTTCAGTTATCTAATTTTTCTTTTTTTTAAAAGAATGGTCCTTATTTGTAAAAACAAAAGATTATTTTATTAAAAATACTTATTCAAAAAATGTTAATGAAATTAAACAAAATACAACTAATGAATAGTTCCCACGTAGAGGTGTTTCCTTATTGTCAACTTAAGTACCTCAGCCTAGACAGAATTCATTGTATATAGTTGATTTTATTTAAAATTCATTGTAAAACTTAGTATTATTTTAATAATCTAAATTAGAACATGAGAATTTGATTAATACATAAATATCAAAACTTAATTTGAATAGTATCCCACTAACTCACGTTTTAATGTAGAGTTGCATTTTGTGAGTGGACAAACGTCGGTCACTTTATTATCATGTTGAATGTTTACCTTAAGAATTTGAGACACTTGATGTTCCCAATTCTGTTGTTAGAGAATTGACATTTTTAGAAAATGTCTCATGTGAATCATACTTGAGAAGTGAACACGTGAATTAATACTTACAAGTGTGTAAGCCCTTCAAATGAAGGTTATAATTCATTTTATAAGTCAAGATGAAAATTATATTGAACTTATATTTAAAGCATTCAAATATGAATGAAATTGAAATTCATTTGAAAACTTTGAATTAAAACCAAATTGAAAATTAGTTATGAAAAATTGAAATTGAAATTGAAATTGAAATTGATTTTAAACTTTTTAAATTGTAATGATTCAAAATTCATTTAAATCAAAATTGAATTTTATTTAGAGACTTCAAATTAAAACATATTTAAAATATATTAGAAATTAAATTTGAACTAATATCGAAATTGACAAATTTGAATTAAGATTAAAAATTATTAATGAAAACATAAAATTAAAGTTGATATTAGAATGTTCATTTTTTAGAAACTTCAAATTGAAACAAATTTGAAAAAATTCATTAAAACAAAGTGGAGGGTTTGACATATATTGATATGGGAGTTTTGTTTGTAAACTCCAAATTGAAATTAAAATGCTTGGAAAATTTGTATTAAAAATTGAAACTAATTGAAAATTTCAAAATTAAAAGTTGAATTCAGTTTATTTTAAAAAATCCAAATTAAAGATCAAATTAATATTTGTTCGCAAAACTCAATTAAAATTAAATTGAAACTCCATCTAAAATTAAAACCAATTGGAAATTTTTATTTATAACTTATTGAAAGTTCAAAAATTTAAATAAAGTTTTATGAAAATTTTCAAATTGAATTGAAAAGAAGATTTTTGCGAATAAATGAATTAAGGGAAAAAAACAAAAGTAATAAATAGAAAATAAATAAATAAAAAAAAGAGACAAATTAATAAAGAAATTGAGTGCGACCCACCACTTACCTTTACTAATTCCACTACCCTTTCCTCTTTCTTCCTCCTTTTCTTCTTTCTTCTTCTCAGGATTTCCCATTTCTTTAATCTTCTTCTTCAACCTCACAACTTCTTAACTTTTTCTTCTTCTTCCACCATGGAAGTTGCAATAGGTGTCAAGTTTCTCTTTTGTTCTTTTGTTTTTCATTGCCTCTCTATCTCACAATTTGTCTCTTTGGTTCCTTTCCCCTTCCCATGCATGTGCTTTTTCCTCCTTAGTAAAACTTAAATTAGCTTAGGTTGAAAATATGGGGAATAGGAAATGGGGAGAGAGTTGAGAGAAATGGGGAAGGGTTTGAAGAATAGCAAAGGAGGTGAAAGAGGAGGACTAAAATTATTATTATTTTTTTTTCTTTTTAATAAATTTTTACCTTTAATTTAATAATAAAAAAATATTTTGAAGAAAAAAAATTAAAGGAAAAATCTTTTTCTTTTAACTTTTAATCTTCTCTTTAGAAAAAATTAACAAAACAAAACAATAATAATAAAATAAAACACAATTTAAGTTGAGTCGAACCAAATGTGATGTCTACGACAGAGTCTAAGATCAAAACACTTTTTTTAAAAAAGTTCAAAAACTAAAATAGATGTTTTTGAAAGTTTAAGACCAAAATAGAACAAGTATCAAAATTCAGGGACCAAAATAGAATTTAAACTTTTCTTTTTTCTTTATAGTTTTTTAATATAAATATATAATTAAAATATGGGTATAGTCAAGATTCGAGATATTATGGAAATATCGAAGTCTGGATTTTATAGAAATATCGATATCAATGAACAAAACTTGAAAATAGTTATAAACTTGAAAATATCGATATAGTTGATGAAACCCCTTTTTTTAGAAGCAAAATGTACTATATTAAACCACATGGTTAATTTTTTGTACATCTTTGGAAGCCAGTGACACAACCGATTTTGGGAAGCTACATAACCAACAGCCCGAAAAGTTTAAATCTTCTGAACCTTGTTGCAGCTTTGTGGGCCATTGAATTCAAATGTCTCTTAATATGAACAAAAGTACATTCAGAGAAATTTGAAACCAGAAATCAGACATCTTCTACTAGGCATTGAGCTCAACAAGCTGAGAATGATATACCATTTATGAGGTTGATCATCATTAAACAGTTTAATTCTAAAATGATTCCAGAAAGCCATATTTCAGAGAAAATTGAAAACCTTCAACTATTGCTTTCAATTTAGATATGGAGGGCATCATAAATCACATTCGAGCATTCAAAAGCCAGACCTTTCAGTAGGCCAGTGGAGTCTCGACAAACAATTTCCAGCCTAAGGATAGAATAATTTTTTCTCCGGGCAGCATCAACATTGACTTTAGTCAAACCAATAAGGGGACTACTCTAGGATCGAATATTTGTAGGACTATTGTTTCCTTAGGGTAATTGGTTTGAATCTCGCTTTCTCCGAATCTTTTGAGAGTTCGTATATGTAGTTTTGGATCCAACAAGCTCTAATAGAAGATTCGGCAATTGAAGCACCATGGACAATATTATTTCGATTGGACCAACTCGCTGACATCCAATTGCAAATAGTCTGATCTTTTCTCGCGAACAAACACTCACAATCTGGATCCATCGATCCATAAAGTTATTATTGAAGAATTCGAAAGCAAAATGATTTCTTAATAACGAGAACCAAATGTCCGAAGCTCGTGGGCAAATGAATAAGATATGATCCAAATTTTCAAGTTCATCCCCACAACAAGGGCAATAAGGTATGATGTCTAACCCTTTCTTATGTAAAGTAGATCATGTGGGAAGAATATTATGCAATGCTATCCAATTAAATGGTTAATTTTTGCAGGGACTTCCAATTTCCAAGACTCTTCCATATAGTTAGCTCAGGATTAAGGTCAAGTTACATAGATCATCGTTGTGAAAAAGTCAGTCTTAAACAGTAAACAACGTTATAAAGTAAAAGTGACTTATTTATTGGTCTGATCTTATGCAAACTCATTGCACAGAATGCCCTCACTCCTCATGTCACTACATGTACGAATCAAGATCACTTCGTCTGTAGTACTTTACAACTCTTTGTAACAATTACAGAGTGGGCCACATCCGATAGTGTTACCATAATAAGGCACCCAACCTTATTCATATACTATAGATCATTTAGACTATTTACTCAAACCTGATCCACTCTTATGTCTCCACATAAAGTTTAAGTACTTATGTAATAGTCATGGATCTTTTAGTTTATTGGATTTATTTCTAAAACGAAATAAGCAATTCATATATTCAATAACAACTTATTAAATTTTCATAATAAGTTTATTGTTTACAAACCACGAGTTTTAAAATATAAAACCCAACATGAACAATGTGGTGCCACACTTTCTCCTAGCTCGAGAGGGGTCTGATCATAGTTGGACTATGACTTATTGTTCATTAAATGAATTAGTGGTACTTAAGGAGTCAAATGTAACTACAGGGGCAAAAAGGTAATTTTGACCAAACTGTATTTACGAGCAATTTGTGGAGGTCATCGTGTTATTGACTGGTTATATCCAAAGAACACAATAATATATCTGTAGTGTGAAGAGTGCAGTTATCGATCTTTAGTAAAGTGCCCGTCAATTAATGGATGTTGAATAATTTAATTAAAGGAGTTTAATTAATTATTCAAGTACCATTGGAGCTTCAAGCTACAGGTCCATGAGGTCCCCTCTGTAGTTTTATAGGGATTTAAATGAGAATCAATTTTGGATTAATTTGAATTGTTCAATTAATTGAGGGAATTAATTATATGTGATATAATTGATTTAATTTAATTATATATGATTAATTAATATAATATATTTGATGTTGGGGTTGATGCCCTAAAGTCTCGTGTCCATAGTTTGTAAACAGTTTGTACGAACGCTTGTGACATATAATATATGATATTTTACTTCACTTATTGATTTTCCTCAGTTGTTTGTTTTATTTGCTTTACCACAAGCCAGTAAACCAAAAATCCCTGGTTATTTGTATGTAACTTTAGCATACATGTAGTGACACATGAGTAGATCATATCTTAAGAGATAACCAAAATGGTCTGTAGTATATGGATATAGGAGGGAAACCTTAACCTAGTAATGTTATGGATGCAACCCACTTTGTGGAATGGTCACAAGTGTTGTGACTTGTCACAAATGGTCTGATCCCGATCATTCGTGTAGGGGACATGCGAGTTGGGGCGTCATATACAAAGAGTTTGTATAAGACCTAACCACAAAGTGTTAACGCCTCGTTATATAACACTGTTCATGACAGAGACTTCATTTCACTAGGATGACCATAGGTAACATGACATCAATCCTGAATGAGTTGGGAACTCCTGCCATTGAGGGCGGTCCTTTGATTTGCATGGGTGCGAGTGGCCAGGTTGCTGATTCAAACCTACCACTTTGGGGATTCGTCTTATTTAGGAGTTGAGAACTCAGTTACACAAGATGAAATTCACTTATTCCCCGAAGTAGGGGCAAGTAGATAGATAGCTCCCTTAAAGGTTGATTCCAGGGCTTGAACGATGTGGCGCCACACACCTTCTCTTGGCCGAAGAGGTTTTCACACATAGTTGGACTATATTGTATTGTTCATTAGAGGAATCAATGGTACATAAGGAGTGAGATGTAACTACAGGGGCAAAACGGTATATTGGCTCAACTGTACTTACGAATATCTGTGAAGGGTCATCGTACTCATGATTGATTATATCCGACGGACACATAAATATATCTGTGGTAAGAAGAGTTCAGCTGTTAGTCTTTAGTGGAATGCCTGACAGTTAACGGATGGTGGATGTCATGGCTAAAGAGTTTAGTCAGCTATTCGCGTACGGTTAGAGCTTAGAGCCACAGGTCCATAAGGTTCCCTTGGTAGCTTGGATAAAGTCGAGAATCAATTTTTGGGTCAGTTTGAAATGTTTAAATTGATAAGAGGGAGTTCGATTATATATGATATAATCTGTCTCTTATACACATCTAGATGTGTATAAGAAACGGATGGTGGATGTCATGGCTAAAGAGTTTAGTCAGCTATTCGCGTACGGTTAGAGCTTTGAGCCACAGGTCCATAAGGTTCCCTTGGTAGCTTGGATAAAGTCGAGAATCAATTTTTGGGTCAGTTTGAAATGTTTAAATTGATAAGAGGGAGTTCGATTATATATGATATAATTGACTAAATGTACGAGATATATTATTTTGGAGGAAATTAGATATAAATACGATTTATATCAAGTAGAGGAGACATTACTATAGTAGATATATGATATTAAACTATAGGTTAGGAATATAATATGATTATATTAATTAATTAATTAATTAGGCGGTTATGTGATAATTGGCCTAGAATTTCTCCTGAATCGTGCGAAAGTAGGAAGATCAATTTCGATTATTGTAACTGAAGAATAAAATGAAAATTGTTTTCATTTTGTAAAGAGTTAAAAAATTCGCTCACGGTGTGGAAACTTCACGATCGCTTCGTTGAGAGCCTATACGATAGCACCCATCGCCTAAAGGATCGCACACCCGCGCACTAAATGTTCGCATGCAATTTCTAAATGATTGCTCACCTTCTCTAAACGATCGCTTAGCGCGCCGAGCTGATCTAAACGATCGCTTACTATTTATTAGACAATCGCTTAGTAAAACCTACACGATCGTATACCTTTTCCTAAACGACAAACACCCGACTATATGATAGTCATCTACTATTTCCCACTTGCTTGTTCGTTCTACATGATCGTCTTTTCCTCTTCCCTCTATCAATTCCATAAAAGTCCACTCTTTGGATTCTCACTCCGAGAATACCAAGGGCTTCGAGTGGTGGTGTCATCCCCAGTTGCTATTTGTTCGTGCGCTGCTGTTCGTGTAGACGATCGTGGTGCTGATAGGCGACTGATTGTTGGGCGATAAGAACCGTAGAGGAGTTGCTTCCGCTAGATTGAGTTCGAATGAATATAGTCTTCAACTGGTACGTTTACTCAATTTGTTGTATTTTAATTGTTAAAGCATGCCTATAATTAATGTTACAATGCATATCTGTTTGTTAGAATGTGTGTGTGGTAATTCGGTCACAATGAAATAGGAAAGATCCGAACCCGCTCATGGATACTCTTGTTTAAGAGTTCCTTCATTTGATACGTTATAATATAAAGTTTATACGAGAGGAAATAAATTTTTGAATATGATTCAAATATTATTATGTGAATTTTTGAATTTAATATAAATGGGATTTATATTAAATACCAATTATGAGAAAATTAAAACTATAAGTTATATTGTATATGATACAGTATTAAACCATAGGTTATATATTATTTAGTTATATATATATATTTATTATTTATTAATTTTAATTTTTTAAGATTACTTCCTTCCCCTAATCTCTCTCAACTCACTACGTGTGTGAGTGTGGTGGTTATGGGATCTACTTCTTCACCAATTTTTGGAAGAAAAAAACATTTGGAAAAAAAAAATGTGTGTTCACTAAGAAAGAAAATTCCCAATAAATTATTCTCATCTTAATCTCTTCCTTTCTTCCAACTATCTAAGAGCCCACAAACTCCTTATTGATTCTCATCCAAATAGAGAATACATGAGGTTGTTTTTGTGGTGGTGACCATTAGGGTTTCGAGTTTATGGCAGTACGTGAACAATTTTGGAGGAAAGGAAATATGTGAAGAAATTCAATCTTCAATGGTAATAGTTTTCTAGAAACCCTAATTTTTCTGTTTCTTTAATTTTAATTAGCATGCCATAAATTTAATCTATGCACATTCTGTTTACTGTAAATTGGTATTATGTGAAAACAAAATTGGGGCAATATCCACGTTTATGCTCAGGGCCTTCACAAGTTCCTTCAATATGTTCAACATCCATCGTTTGATATTGATTATTTTGGGACGTGTGCCCTAAAGCCTCGTAGTTATATGTTATTTGAATTAATGGTTGGTTAGTTTTATATACAATAATCCATTAAAGAAAGATCCAAGGTTATTTTATGTAACTTAAACTTGTATGTGATTGACATACATGTGTATCGTGTTTACATAATAAACTAAAAGGTCTGTAGTCTATGGATAAGGTTGGGTGCCTTATCCTGGTAACATTATTGATACGGCCAACTTTATAATCGTTACAATTGTTATAAAGTGTTACAAATGATCTGATCCTGATAATTCATGCGGAGACATATAAGCGGGGATATCCCATACAAAGAGTTTGTATAAGATCAGACCACAAAATGTTGAGTCTCTCTTTATAACGTCTTGTTATAAGAGACTTACATTTCATTAGGATGACCATAAGTGACTTGACATTAATCCTGATTGAGTTGTGAACTCTTGCATATGAGGGCGGTTCTTTGATCTGCATGGGTGAGAGTGACTAGATTCGTCGACTCAATATGCCTACCATATAGGGGATTCGTCTGATTTGGGAGTTGAAAAAACAACTACACGAGAAGGAATCCACTCTCCCTTGACTGTTATGGTAAGTAGATAAATTGCTCCCTTGAGGGCTTATTTCGAGGCTTGAATAATGAGGCGTCACACCCTTTCCTACCGAAAGGGATTCAATTATAGTTGAACTATGACTAATTATTCATTAAAGGGATCAGTGATATTTAAGAAGTTAGATGTAACTACGGGAATAAATAGTAATTTTCACCCAACTGTACTTACGAGCAATTTGTGAAGAGTCAATGCATTGTTGATTGGTTATATCCAATGGACACGGAAATATATCTATGGTGTGAAGAATGTAGTTGTCGGTCTTCAATGGAGTGACTGACAGTTAATGAATGTTGACTAATTTAATTAAAGAGTTTAATTAATTAATCAAGTATCATTGGGGCTTCAATTTATAGGTCCATAAGGTCACCTTGTTAGCTCAATAAGGACTAGTGAGAATCAAATTAATTTTGGTTTAATTTGAATTGGTCAAATTAATTAAAGAGAATTAGTTGTATAAAATGCAATTAATATGATGTATGTTGATCCATTACAAAGTATAATGTATGTTTGTACATTATATAGTTTAACGAGAGAGATAAGTATTTGAACATGATTCAAATATTTACTATATGAATGAGATTCATATAGAAACTATATGTCAAAATTAATGTGAATATGATTCATATTAAATCTATATAGTTTTATGAGGGAAATAAATATTTGAATATAATTCAAATATTAATTATATGAATATGAATCATATAGAAACTATATGTCAAAATTAATGTGAATATGATTCATATTAAATCTAAATAGTTATATGAGAGAGAAAAATATTTGAATATGTTTTATTTTTTATTTTATTTTATCGTATATTATTTGCCAACAAGAGCGTAGCTCAACTGACATAGTGTTTATACTATTAATCTTAATATGTATATATATTAAAGTAGTTGATATATATTAATTTAATTCAAAATTTGAATTTGAATTATTTAACTTCCTTGGGAGTTATTTAACTTCTCACAATTTATTTACAATAACATGGAGTTAATTTTGGGTGTGAGAAAAGCGTGAAATAGTTTCACATAAGAGATTGATCTTGATTCTCCTTCATCCCTCTCTGTGTTATGTGATTTTTTCTCCATGAGTTCTCAAAGAAAATTGATAATAATAAGAAAGATTTTCCTTGTCACTGTACATTGTGTTCATGGTATCAAGTTCGAGAGACCAAGAGAAGCAATGGATTTCGTGCTATGGAAAGGAAGCAAGAAGACGGTGTGTCTTCAAAGGTGAGTTTCTCTCGATCCCTTATCTTCGTTGTTAGATTCATGTTAAGAAGCATGCTTACCTATCTTGTTTATCATGTGTTTCCATCACTCTGCATGCTCGATGTTATGTAAAATAAAATTGGGACACAACGACAATCAATTGCTTTCGCTTCAGGATATTCAAAATCCCTTCCGATTGATCTTTCATACCAGATTTCAACCCAACAACCTTCCAAAAAGATTGACGTGCGAATCATAATTCTCCTTCTCAATGGCTTGGAAATGTCCGAACGAATACGAATTCTCATGGATTCACCCCAACAAAAATTCTCTTGATCGCAATCAGCTTCTAAAAATTCACCAATCATTCTACCCAATTTTGCCGCCATAACATTGTTTTGAAATCCAAAAGGGGGAGTTCTAGCAGTCGTAGCCAAAAACCCACATAATGAAATGCATAATCGAAGATTCTTAAATCAACCTTAGGAGTTTCCAAGACTAATAAGTTCTTATCAAAGATCCAAGGTCCGACTTCGTTACCCATTCCTTCTCCTTGGTAGAATTAAATCGGAATAGAAATACATTCTTACCCATGTTTTTGAATAGAGAGGCCAAATTTTGTATGCCATGCATTTATCGTCGCATTTTTTAATCATGTATGGTGTAATTAACCTTTTAGGAATTAGTTTTCCAATCAAACAAAATTCCAAATGATCTATAAATGACCATTTTTAATCATCATTTCTATAAAAGTAAGATAAAATTTGATTTATATTGTAAAATATATGTGTAAATATTGATGCGAGAGCAAAAATTTGAAAAAATGGAAAAAATAATTACAAAATAATATCAAATATTAGTAATTAATTACAAAATTAAAAAACCATGGAATATTTACCTACAAAATAATTGTGAAGTATTTATTATAAAATGGATGATATAAAAATGAAAATCTTGACATGAAACTTACGTAACATATGTTATTTCTTTTCAATTTTGATTTCTTAAAAATGAAAGTTTTGGATGGTGAAACAAAACTCACATCAATTTCAAATTTGAAGTGTTGTGATATAAAAATTGAACGAAAAAAAAGATTTGAATGAATTTAAAAACAAATGTATAGTTTTATTGAAAATAAAAACTTTTGAGGGTAAAAGGGATAAAACTTTCATTGAGGTTAATTACTAAAAATAAAATTGAACAAACAGAAAATTGGAAAATTGGGGGAAAAAAAACTCCCTTATCAAAAAATTGTGTACCGAAATCTTGTATTTTCGAGATTTCATTTTTTTTTTTTTTTTTTAAAAAAAAAAAAAAACTTCCACTATGGTTATAGTTGGAATGATGGTTGTTTTCTTCTACATATTCCAAAATATATTTTTTTACTGATTTAAATTTCGTTAAAATTTATTGAGTTCCGATAAAATTAAAATCTTCAATTCGTTTTCATCAATAAAAGTCCAGTTGTTTTTTTCTTGTTTTTTTTAGTTAAATTCTAGCAATTTAAATCATTTCCTTCAAGATGTCATGTGATTTTTTTTTTCCTTTTTGACAATTATGATAGTATTTGCAAGTTTTAAATTTACTAAGTTGATTTATTTTGATTAAATAATATACTAATTTCTATTGTTAATTAAATATCTTATAATTACTAATATAATTCCCTTAAAAAATATAAAGACAAAATAGTAAAATATATCATTTATCGTGATGATAATTTTAGTAATTTCAAATCAAACAAGTTATATGTACAAATTGAAATTTAAAATCAACTATTTTCTAGTATAAATTCAAAATCAATTCATTAATTTAGATTTATGAAATTTAAAATCATTTTAGTTGAAATCATATGACACTGACAAAATATTTGAGTTTCTTTTGTTTAAGTTTCGTCCTACACTTTGCCTACACGCTCAACTCGTTGAATAAGAAATCGAAGTCGTAATTATAAAATTAACTTTTTTAATTAATATATATATATTTTTTTTTAAAAAAAAAAAAAATTACTTTTTGATTATCTTCTTCTCAAAATACTATTTTTTAGTCCAATAGAAGTAGAGGTAATAAATGTCGCGTGTTTAATTTTGCATGGATGGAGGCTTAATTCTCCATGGGAAATTTGCGAGTATACATTTCGTGCACGAAAATTTTCTGTCTTGTTTTATAATTTATTATTCTATTTTTAGCAAATTTTTATTGACTGTGAAACAATTAATTTTTAATTTTTTTTAATTCTCTGGACGTAGTCTTTTCGATGTAATTTTTTTTTATACAGATTATATATAGACAAATTGTGAAAGCCATCCTTAAAGTAGGAAGAAGCAACTATCAAAGATGTGTCAATGAAATAAATAATATTATTCTAGTTTTATTCTCAAACGATTGCATGGAGAAAATCATTACATTCAATTAAAATAATTGTTCTTCGAACTTTAGTTTAATCAAACTAATCGGTTTGATCAAGGTAACAAAAAAAAAAAAAAATTTAACTTTTCAAGTGTTTAATTTTAAAATTAAAGTTGTATTTGTGATACATTTTCAATTATTTAATTTAAAAAAATTACTTAAAATAGTTTTTTAAGTGTATTTTTATCAAAATTTATCAAAAGTGTTTAAATAAAAATGAATTTTTAAGAAAAATATTTTTTTCTCATGTCGATCAAAATAGACCCTAAGTTATTTTGAAATTTTTGAAGTATTTGACAACCACTTAATAGTGTTTTTCAAACATTTTTGAAGTATATTTTAATCAAATGTTTTAAATAAGTACAACTTTAAAAAAAAAAAAAATCTAGTCAGACTAAACAAATTCTAAATTTGTTTGAATAATTTGAGTTCAATTTGTGCAACTCTCTTCCTATTTTTTTTTTAAAAAAATACTTAGACGTAGTTCATGTTATACCATTTTTGTGGATCCCATCGAATTGTTCAATCATAATTTGTCACGTGATAGATTCTTCCCACATGTTTATCTATATACTTTAATTATTTTATTATGTGCAATAAGAGTAAGATGCACAAAAATATATTATTTTTCTCTATTAAACAACACTCGAAGTTGAGAGATTCAAACATCTTATCTCTTGGTGGAGGATATGTACCTAAACTAGATTAGTTACATTGAGTTGGATAAATCAATTGTTTATTCAAAGGGCAGGTTATAGAATATAAACAAATCGAGTAAGAAAGTGTTCAGCTCGATTTGATTTGTACTAGAAAATAACAATAAATCAACCTAACCCAACTTATTATTGCCCTTTCAACATACACATATAGATAACTGGTCCCCCTCCTATGTATGTTTCTTTCACAAATCTCTGCAAAGCACTATTCTAATATTTGACCAATTTAACACTATCTTTAAATTGTCTTCAATGACATTTATATCGATCTATTTTATTTTATATTTGTAAGCACTTTTAGCCTGAAATTTAGCCTAAAATATTGTTCGCATTTATAACTTACGAGACGAAAAGAATAAACAAAACATAATAGTTGAAAGTATTTTAAAATAAGTTATTTGTTCATATTAGATATTCTTTTAATTCTATTTTGTTTTTCAAAATCCACTCGTCAAACATCTATAACTACAAATTACTTAATTACAGCCCTAGACTTTTTCATTGTCAAATTAGATTTTTCAATTTACCAGAGAGAGTTGATTTCCTCTGCAATAAATAATGGACAAATTAACTATCATAGGGGCGAAGGGACAAATATTATTGAATTTGTGTCCAATAAAGCAAATAATTCATACAAAGGACTTCTTGATAATTTTGCTCAGCCTTTTATTTTTATACATCATAATTTTTTACTGATAATATTCTGTCATGTAGTGTGAGTGTAATTAGATCTTAAAACTAAAAAAAAAGGTGTATATTTCAAAGTTTCAAAAGTGTCTTTTAATATGTGAATTTGCGTATTAAACTATAGGTTAAAACCATTGACTAGGGTGTTTTTTTTTAGTTTGTTTGAAAAATTTAGTCTATACACATTTAAGGTTCTTAAATGTTGTTTTTATTGTTTGTTTATGGTAGATTGTTTTTCAACAATTTATTGTAATTATTTTTGCTCTAAATTTTATTCACGTATTATATTTCGTTGCTTTGAAAATTATTCTTATCATTTAGTCAATTCTGATAAAAAAATAGTTTCGAAAGACTAAGTTTAATATCTATTACAAGTACAAGGACTAATATTTGACATTTGAAATTATATCGACTAAAATTAAACAAACTTCAAAATATAAGGATGAATATTATATTTTAACCTAAATTATATTGGGGCTTCTTAAATATAAAAAATTATTTAAAAATATTTACATTTTATAGCAAAAAGTTCAAAAGTACAAATACTTTTAGATTTTTTTTGCTATAAAGTGTAAATATTATTGTAATTTTTCTATTTATAAAAATTTCTCATTATTTTCGTCTCAATTACACATGAATATAACGATTTCCATAGGAGTGAAATCATTTTAAGAACATTTGTCGGCGTCAGAGAACAAATAGAGAAATTGTTAAATATTTCCATCTTACAAAACTAGCGTGCTAAATCGAATCCCGTTCAACTAGTTTTCTCGGTACATCTTGGCCATTACCTAACGATATTCAGTTAATTTTTTCAAATATCATATAATCTTCCAAAATCTTATACCAAATATTATATATTTTCAAATTTTATAGTATTAACTTATCTTTACCAAATATTTTAATGTGGTTTTTCAAATATTTAGCTCAATTTATATTTTCACATATGAATTTTCAAACTTTCAAATGAATTTACCAATTACACAAATAGATCTGAAGTGATTACATTTTAATATTTAAAATTTTGGGAAATATTAAATTTTGTAAAAAAAAAGGTTAAGATATATGAAAATATATAAAAACATCGATATTAATCTCGGGCAAATTAACATCGATATTTTATATATTTGAGATTTCTCGATAAATTATCTAGCAAATTAACACCGAGATTCTAAATATGTCTTATATTTTACTTAATCTTTTACAAAATTTGTTATTCTCAACTTTTAAAAATCACAAGTCAATCAAATGAAAACCATTTGAATAATTTAGTAATTCAATACAATTGTGGATCATAAATTGGCTAAAGATTCAAAAAGTTACGTAAATATAATATTTAGTTGAATTTGTAGAAAATGTGAAAATATATAAGTAAGATTTTGGAAGATTATATAATATTTTAAAAAACCAACATCTAGATGGCCTGAATTAGTCGATAAGTTAGAAAAAATTATTTTTTAACTAAATCTCGATGTCCGGTCTCGTTTGAGATGGACTGAAAAAAATTATTTAAACAAAATTTCAAAAAGTATGCTAGTTTTATAAAATTAAAATTTGAAGAGGTTGTTTTTTGCAATGAAAAAAAAAAAAAACAGTACTACAAATTGGAGGCAAGGTTTCAAAATTACATGTCTTATTAGTTGTGCTATGTTTACATTGATACGTTAAAAAATTATTTAACAATTTCAGATCAACTAAAGTCAGAATTGACAAAACACTTAAAAAGATGAGCATTATGCTACTAAGTTATGCTTGGATCTAAAGTGCGTCAATACTATTGTTCAAAGAAATTCAGTTAATATAAAGATAAAAGTGTGTACATGCGTATGTGTTTTTTAAATGAAAAACCTAAATTACGTAAATAAAAATAACACAATCTTATATGATTTATTAATTACCTGGTCATTTTACATTGTTGTCAATGTAATTATTATTTTTTTTTTAAAATAGGACCAAAATAAAATAAATCTGAAAATATAAAGACTGAAATACAATAAAATCCAATATATATGGAGACTGAAATATAAATTCGAACTAAATTATCTTTTAATTAACTAAGAATACTAAAAGGAGGACAAAACGAAAAGAAAAGTAAACGTAAGAAATAATCCAAAAACTATATTTAAACGGATTAAAAATAAAATTAACAAAACTCATCACTAATTCCGTCATTATCAATGGATAAACATTATCAAAATTGAATAAAAACGTTAGTTAACCAAACCGAATGGAAAAGGCGGGAACATGACTCCAAATTTTATGGGGCGGGGGCCCAAGCATAAATATCAAAAAGTACAGCACCTTCTTCTGTAAAAAGCAAATAAAAAAAATTGAATGAAATAAATAAATTGAAAAAAAAAAAAAAAAAGAAAGAGGAAGAACAAGAAGAAGGAAGAGAGAGGAGCTTCTTTATAGTTCGTTCCAACTTTTTTTCTTTTTTCTCTTTTTCAATATTTTCCTTCGAAACAAACACATTGTTTCGTTGTCTCTGAATTTTCGGACCGGATTTGTGGCTCATACCTCAGCTGTTTTTTTTTTTTTTTTTGGATTTTCTTCTCCATTTTTTGTTCCTTTTAGCAAATCGACCTGGAGCTCTGCGTGTTCCGGTCCTAATCCTTTGATTTTTTTCTTGCCATTCTCTCGTTTCAATCGGGCCCCTTTGACGCAAAATTTATCAGGTTTTCAAGAATTCTTTCTGAATAACCTCATTTTGTTCATGTTGTCAAAGGTACGATTTCTGAACTATTGATACCTTTTGAGGATGCGTGTCGATCTGTTTTAGCCTCTTTAACAGCTGATACACGGTTGTTTTTAGACCCATTTCGATTATCTTTCGTGTTCTTTAGGTTACATTTCATTTTTTTTTTACCTCATAATTTAAATATTATAGCTCCTGTGTTATTGGGCTGTGATTGCCGAGCGAAGTGAGCAAGGAAATGGAAACTTTGTGTATGACATTTTCTTTTCTTTTTTTTTCCCGGGGGGGCGGGGGCGGGGGTGGTAAGGATAGTTAAATTCCGCTCGAATTTGTTTGTAGTTAGTTACTTGAGACATGGTGTAGCTGGGGTTTAAATTTTTATGAACAGGTAAAAGTTCTGGAAATTTGCTATTCTAATAAAAGGATTGTTTGGCAGGTTGGCCTGAAATTTGGGTGGTAATGTTTCCTCAGCTTCTCATCAGTATTTCACAGGTAGTTTCTTGAATGCCCATCTCTTCTTATATAGTCTCTCTCAGCAAGAGAAGAGGAACTTAGATTTGTGGACATGGCAAAATTTTCCTGGTTTTTTTAAAAAAACAACATATTGGATTTATATGGAGAAACGATTCATTTTCAATGATGAGCAACATTGCATGATTTCAGTAGTCTATATGAGTGAAGATATAAAGCTGCATCTCTTTTCTGCGCATTTTCTTTTTTACCTCTAGCAACCTTGCATTGAATATAATAGTTAATGTGGTATGGAACTTTTTTAGCTCCATGTTCGCCTGGATCATGGAAAGAGTAAATCATTGAGGATTTTGTTATGAACATACACTTGGAGCTGTACTCAGCTGGTTCAGAAGTTCTGGTGAATGGCTGAATGTAAGTCTCTTTGCTTATCAGAAGTTGTTTGCATATGAGATATTCTGGTCTTTCTCATATCCACATTTAACCTTAAGTTGTCTTTAACATTAGCCAAACTGAAATTGGAGCTGGTGGAGTGGTTAAATTGTATGCTCCCCCATATAAATTTGCCACTGGATGCTTCAGACGAGGAATTGAGGGCATGCTTGATTGATGGAACTGTACTATGTAGCATGTTGGATAAACTATGCCCTGGTGCAGTTCAGGTTCGATGGCATTTGGTGGCCTTTGTTCATTACTTTTTTGTACTTACATATTTTTTCCATCTAATAATTTCTTCACATTAATTATCATTTTTTTTACTATTGGTTTCATAAATTTATTTTCTTTTCTTTAGGGAGGCAATTCTAAGCCCATCATTCCTAATATTGAGAGTTTTCTGATAACTCTGGATGAATTAGGACTTCCAGGCTTTGAACCTTCTGTCTTAGAACAGGTAATTACTCTAGTTTGATGCAATGCAATTGCAACAGCAAGTACCTTCATTTTCTGCCAGATAGATGATGTAAAGTGTAGGGACACTTGTATTTCATACTTAGTTGAGTGAGAATTACACAAAACTAATCCAAACACCGTGCTCAACACAACCAGAAAATTAGCCAAACCCAACCATATAATCTAATGACAAAAGAAAAAAAAAAAAAAAACTCAAAGCCAACATTAAAACAGCTCCTACTGTTCTAAACAAAATGCCTATCACAGTCACAAAAACCAGCCAACAAAAGTAGTTTTGTCCAGCCATGAGAATTTATTGCAATTCGTCACAAATATCTTGACTATTCGAACGTATTAATTTCATCATTCATTGGGATGAAATTAAAATTCTAAAGTTAAATTTGATTGGTAAAAGATTGGGGGTTTAACCTTGAATAGTAAATAATCATTTGAATTTGATGTCATACAACTTTTATCTAGAATAAAAATCTGGTATTTTGTGATATACTTGTACTCCTTTGCTGTATTCTTGTGTAATCTGACTAGGATCTTACAATCATACATCCATTACTGTGAGAACCGAAAACATGTAATTATTGTGTTTCATCATTTATCACAATTTTATCTGACTTGCCAACAAAACAAGACCTTTGTTGAGTTTTGTATTTATGTTGAATGAAACAGTTTGATGGTTTAAATTTTGAAACCTTTTATAGATTGAAATCTGAGCAGATATTATATGCAGGGATCTATTGCACCGGTTTTGCACTGCCTGAGCACACTTCGAGCTTCTTTTGATTTGAGTGTTGGGGATGAGTACATTCAAAATTATTCACGAAAAAAATGGAACTTATATGAAGTAGACTCATTAGATGCAATCAATAATTTGTCCGGGCAAAGATTTCAAGATTTTCAGAATGGTTCGGTTGTATCAGGTATGTTACAGGATCGGAAGGAGAATTTAAATTGTGCAAAGATCTCATTCAGATTTCATTGTGAAGTTCATTTATGGTTGACTTTGTTCTTGATTTTGAAAGGTCAATGTTCCTGAACCTAGAAAAAAAGGTCTATAAGATTGCACATTGTAACTTTTTATACAACTTTCTGTTTAACAAAGAGATATTTGATTTAATTTCTCTGACCTTAAATAAGTGATGTGCCAAACAGTCGTAGAGTGCATCCAATACTTTGCTAAGATTTTGATTGGTCTTTCTTGTTTTCTTGTGGTTTGCTTGAGTATCTGCTGAAAATTATTTCGTTCAATTTTATTTACATGTTCAAATGAAGCTCTGCATTTGAGTAAATGCTTCACTTCATGCTAATCTATAATATTTTGCCTTTTTGGCTCCTGTAATATATGGAGATTATCATTTTTTTCATTTTTTTGTTTGGTTCTCTCCTCACTCTCATTGGAAGTTTGTATTCTTGAACATTTTTCTATCTTTCCCATCTATCAATGAAAAGTTTGTTTCTAGTAAAAAAAAAAAAAGGCTTTAATAATATAAAATATAAATACTGGATGACACATCTTAAAAATTATATAACTTTATAGTGTGTTTGTATGGTTTTGACCTCGACGTCTGATTTTTTTGGATGCTTGGGCAAACCAGGTTAGAGCAGGCATGTATAACAAACTTACATTAATCAGTAGTATCTTTTATCGAGTTAATTCTTTTTTTCTTTTTTCTTTTAAATTTATTTATGAAAACCACTACTTTCATCATTTCATGAGTTAATTCTTATGTTATAAAGAAAGTTTGGCCGGGACCACAGTTTTCCAGATTTCTCATGCTTCTTCCCAAAATCTAATATTGATGGTGCCATCGTATTCTATTATTTTCTATTATTATTATTTTATTTTCTATTATTTTCTTGTTTGTTTGCACTAGTGCCGTCGTATGGTTTAAACAGTCATATTCAATATGAGGATCATGAAGGGCAAGAACAAAATCATGATGTTTCTGGTTCTAACATCTTGGAGTTGATAAAATCAAAGAATCTTGAGGTAATCCCTTCAACCATTTTTAATTGTATATTTACATAAATGGTTTGCTTCATAATATGATTAGATCCATTTCTCAATTTCTGTTATTGTTTTATGCAGAATGTCTCTACTCAATCACTTTTCAATATGATCAATGGAATTTTGGATGGCAATATTGAAACAAAAAATGGAGATGTGTCACATGTATGGGAGTGATTATCATTCTACTTGAAGGATCTGAAATTTAGCCCAAGAAATTCAAATACTATATCTGATTTCAGGGCCATATTTTTATCCAAGATGAAATTTATTTGTATTTCTAACTTTGCTTTTATTGGCTCAAATTTCTCTCAGCAAGTAGCTTATATTCTGAGAAAAGTTGTACAAGTGCTTGAGCAGAGAATTTTAACTCATGTTGGAAACCTGAAACATGTAATCTCGCTTAGAAGCTTTTTAACTTGGCATAGTTTATTATCTTACATGACAAATAGAAATTAACTACTGTCACTTATTTGTGCAGCAAAGCAATCTTTTGAAAGCTCGGGAGGAGAAATTTCTCTCAAAATTAAGAGTCCTTGAAACCCTTGCAACAGGGACCACGGAAGAAAATGAGGTATTTTGACAAACATACAAATGTCCAAATCTTTTCTTTCAGGTTAGAGAACAAAATACTGTATTTTGAGTCCTGGATATAAATTGTGTCATTACTTGTGTAGGTTGTCATGAACCAGCTTCAGCGTTTGAAGGTAGAATACTCATCCCCTTTCTTACCTCTGAGGAACTTATCCTGCATATTTGTTATTTTTGGTTCCTGACTTATTGTGTTGTGGGGTTTAATCAGGATCAAGCCATTTAGATGAAATTGGTTCCATACTGCCTTGTCTTTATTGCACTTTCTTATTTTGGCAAGACACTAAATTTTAGTGGTAGAATTTGGTAGCTTCCTTGCTTCATAGGGTTTTATCATGAAGGAACTATAATAACTTAATATTGCTGAAGAAGTTGAGTAACCATAATGCTGAATTAGTGATGGCTTTTTTCTTCCCATATATATATATATATATGTTGGTTCTCATTTTTTCTATGGTTTGTGAGCGGGAGGCCCTTGTTGCATGGTTAGTTGCTTGGCTCTCTTGTCGGGCTTTTTTTTTGGTAATTCTTTCATTTTATCTTGATGAAAGCCCGATTTCTTAATGTATGCTATGGTTTGCCTTCAACATTCTTTCACCTAGTCGGAAATACACTAGTCATTGCTCTTTCTTTTGAAGCTTTTGATGATCTGCTCATCACGTCATAACTGTTGAACATGTATGCTGATTACGTTTTAGCTTCTTCTAATTTTCAACTTTTACTCAATTGAACCAATTAGTTTGAGTTCTATGAGTGGTATTTGAAATTTGGTTGTATGGGGAGAAATCATTTACACTGCATAACTACGAAGAATCTTTTGTACTATTTATTCCCAGACTAGGACTTAGAGTCCAACTTATTAAATCAGGGGTGATACTTGAGTTTGTGGCAGTACAACTACCTCTCTCTGGAGCCCACTTCATTTCTATTTATTTCAAAATTTGGTAGTTGACCAGGCACCGATTTTAAGTTGATTCTCGTTCCAATCCCTATACTATTACTTATTTCTCACTATTTTTTTTAAAAAATTATGAAATTAAATTATTTTGGTTATCTCATTAACCCATTCCTAGTTAGCAAACAAGGCCTAAATTGATGAAGTGACGATAATGTTGTACATCTAGCTCCCTTAACATATCATTGTCTGAAAAGTGGCATGATTTAAGTTTTTTGCCAGTTTCTCAGTTCTATATATGTTACGATTCATTTCTTTGGTATTGAAGGCTGAAATGTTCAAAGTAGAGGAGATGAAAAACTGTGAGGAGCAGGATAAGATGGCATTGAAGGAGCAAAAGGCAGTCTGTGATGTTGAGCTTTCAAATCTTAAAGATGAGCTAGAAAATGCTAAAAGGGAACATAAAAATCATTGCTCACAACTAGAAACGAATGCTAAGGAGGAGAGAGCTAAGTTTGAGGAGAAACTAAATGAACTTGAGTGCTTATTAGCTGATTCCAGGAAGAATGTGAAGGAACTCGAGACATTTTCTGAATCTAAATCACTGAGATGGAAAAAGAAAGAGTTCGTCTATCAAAATTTTGTTGATGATCTGCTTCGAGCTTTTCAGGTTTTTGTCATGTCAACCGTATTGTTATTGTCCATAGGGCCCATGTTGTGTTGATTAGAGATATGACTTTTATTTATTGGTTTAGGAGTTAAGGATTTCAGTGGAGTCCATCAAACGTGAGGTCTTGAATACAAAAGGAAACTATGCTGAGGATTTTAATTTCCTTGGTAGGTTTAGCTTACTTAATCTCCAGTTTTCTATTTTACTGCATTTTTCAGATTTTCAATTTTTTTCTTGTTCTGTTTTTGTTTTTAATGAGGTTGCCATCAATAGGAATGAAGTTCAAAGGATTAGCAGATGTGGCTCAGAATTACCATGCAGTTCTGAATGAAAATAGAAGATTGTATAATGAAGTTCAGGATTTAAAAGGTGACATTTTTATTTTCCTTTTTCTTTTCTCCCTACTTGAGCTCTCTCAATTTAGATGTGGCATTTCACAGGCAACATTCGAGTGTATTGTCGGATACGGCCATTCCTTCCAGGGCAAAGCAAGAAGCTGACTACAGTTGAATATGTTGGTGAAAATGGTGAATTGGTAATTATAAATCCCGCTAAACAAGGAAAAGACAATCGTAGACTATTCAAATTCAACAAAGTTTTTGGTCCAACATGTTCACAAGGTATTTGTGATCTTGTCCAATTTTGATTAACTATAGATTAATTTGCTCTATTATGTTGTTCATACCCACCGAGTCAATCATTTAAGTAGTTCAACTTTTAGTATTTTATATTATTTTTTATGAGGGTTAAAGAAATTCAATTTGGAAGAGGTTATTTTTTTGTGCTTGATTTCCTATTTACATTTAATTATACTGGTTGACAGAGGATGTGTTTTTAGACACTCAACCATTAATTCGATCTGTCCTCGATGGATATAATGTTTGCATATTTGCTTATGGACAAACTGGTTCGGGAAAGACCTATACTATGGTATGCTCTATGTTCATATTTCTAGTACCATATTTTTATCTTGCTCATTGGGGCTTATATGTGTGATTCTTTCTCAGAGTGGACCTGATGTATCATTGAGAGCAGAATGGGGTGTTAACTATCGAGCATTAAATGACCTCTTTGAAATTTCTCAAAGCAGGAAGGGCTCTATTTCCTATGAAATTGGTGTTCAAATGGTTGAGATATACAACGAGCAAGTCCGTGATCTGCTCTCAACTAGTGGTCTTCCAAAGAGATATCCTACTTTGAATATTTTGATATTATTTAATTATTTAAATAGATTATTTTTAATGTTCAATTGTCTTTTCATTTTCAAAGAAAGAAATTGATCATTCAACGCAAAAGATAATTACACAATGGGAAGACAAAGAACCCTCTCAACGCTCATAGAATAACAGAAAAAGGGGGAAAAACACTTGAATTGGCTTGTTTATGAAAAGAATATTGCACCATCCAGATACCTAAAAGATAGCTTTAACAAAAGTCTTCTTGCTTATAGCCAAATACTTCTTGATGTTTTCAGGTTTTTTCCTACCAGATTTCCCACAACACCACACGAACTGTAAACCTCCCAGAAAATCTTTCTTTTATCTGTAAGTTCAAACCTAACATACCTTGGACACAAGTCTTGAACAGATAGACTTCTCCAGTTCACTGAAGAAGCTTAAAAACAAAGGTCCCACAAAGAAGTTGCAATGGGGCAATGCACAATTAAATGACCCAATGTCTCTTCCGTTGACAAAGGTCAAAGAATACACCCGGGAGCAGGTGGGGGAGGGGGATAAGTACAGTTTGGTTTACCTTCAATTCTTTATAATCAATCATATTTTTAATTTCCTATATTATCTAACCGATTTATTATCTAGCCTTCCCTAGCCAATTCAGAATTTGGTAAGCATAAGCGAAGCATGCTTTTGATTTTTTGATAGCAAAAAACTTTATTTCCTTTGACTTGCACACACTTGGGATTTGGAACACCACCCAACCAAATGGGCTTGCAGTACCTGATGCCGGTATGCATCCTGTTAGATCTACTGGCGATGTCCTGGATTTGATGAAAATTGGATTGACAAACAGGACAGTTGGAGCCACCGCCTTGAATGAAAGAAGCAGCAGATCTCATAGGTACTATTACTATTCTAAACATGTTATTGCTTGTCATTTATTGTCATACTTTAAGAATACTTTTCATGCAATTGCTGATTCTGTGCAGTGTGCTGACAATTCATGTTCGTGGTGTGGACTTGGAGACTGATGCTATCTTACGTGGTAGTCTTCATTTAATAGATCTTGCCGGTAGTGAAAGGGTGGACCGCTCAGAGGCAACTGGAGATAGGCTGAAGGAGGCACAACACATTAACAAATCATTGTCAGCTCTTGGGGATGTAATTTTTGCTCTTGCACAGAAGACTTCACACATACCTTACAGAAATAGCAAACTAACCCAAGTTCTCCAAAGTTCTTTAGGTGTTTTCTCGTTTTTGTATTCGATTGGACCTTTATTATTCGATTTTCTGATAATACCAAGTTTGTCACTATTTTGCTTTATTTGAATCTCTAGGTGGTCAAGCAAAGACACTCATGTTTGTACAGATTAATCCCGATGTAGAGTCGTACTCTGAAACAATAAGCACCTTGAAGTTTGCAGAAAGAGTTTCTGGTGTAGAGTTGGGTGCTGCCCGCAGCAATAAAGAGGGTAGATATGTTAGAGAACTCATGGATCAGGTCCTGACGACGTTTTATTATGTTCTTGATTTTTCTTTTCTTTTATCACAGTTATTGAGTTATTGAACTGCACAAACCTCCTTCTATCTTGATCCTAATAGTATGCACGGAATACACATTTGCGTGAGATATGCTACTTTCTGATTCTATGTCGACACTGCAGGTGGCTGTTCTCAAGGATACCATTGCAAATAAAGATGAGGAGATTGAGCGGTTGCAGTTGCTTAAAACTAATGGCAATGGTGTAAAGCATGGCGTTGGTTCCGTAAGATACGAGTCATTTTCTCCTAGAAGGCACTCTAGCACAACTCCTCGGCAGAGCCAAAAGGCATCAGGGAGAAAAGGCTCAGGGTTGACGAATAAAGCAGCATCTGACATGGACAATTTCTCAGATTATGACAGGCGTTCTGAAGCTGGATCACTTCAGTCTATGGAGGACTTTAGGCATCATAAGCGTTCTGGATCTGGATCCCATCTGTTTATAGAAGACTTTAGACATCATAAGCGTTCTGGATCTGGATCACATCTGTCTTTAGAGGACTTTAGACATCAGAAGGAATCTTCTTCACAGTCAAGGGTTTTAGGTCAGAATGTTACTGATGATGTTGACCTTTTAGGCTTTGGAAATGCTGATTCTGATGAGAGATTAAGTGATATATCAGATGGCGGGCTTTCGATGGGAACTGAAACCGAGGGATCAATTTGTAGTGTTGTGGAATACACTCTATTCCCTGAAGTTTTAAAACCATCAGATGTTTCGTTTTCCGATACCAAATACCCGGAGAGCACATTGGATGTAAAAAGGCCAGCAGAAAGTATAACTGGGGGGAAGTCATTGGTTCCTATTCCAGAAAAGTAAGTAATTACTATTCCCTCTTAAAATGTTTATGGACATCATTGTACTCGACTTCAATAGACTTTAGGTTCTGCTTACTCTCTTCATTTCATGCTTAAAATTGATTGGTGCCACCTCCAGCTACTATAAGTCTGACCCTTTATCGTTTCTTATAAACGGGGTGTCGTGGGCCTCACTTCACTTATGGTTTACCCTTTAATCTTAAGGCTCTGCACATACTCGTGCTAGCTCCAAGTATCACAAGTGTTGTTTTTCAACTCAGGGTTTAGCATCTCAAGTTATATCATCGGCACATCCCTATAAGCCTCTTAATTTCAAAAATAGCAGAATAGGACATCTTTTTTAGTAATAACATTTAAAATATGCTCTTTCCTCTTTCTTGATGATTAAAACTTTTTTCTTGGTGCACCATGTGATTTGTTTGACATGCTTGGATGCGTCACAACTCTTTTACGCAGTGGCGATTAAATAACCTTTCAAGAAATTCATTTTTTTCGTTTCCTGTTCTATGCAGAATCAATGCACCATCGAAGACTGGTCTGAGGCCCCCACAAAAGCCCGTCCAAGCAAAATCGTCAAAAGTTCCATTGACGAAAAGCTCCTCAAAGGCTCCATCAGCATCAAGTATGAAAACCTATACACTGTTGTTTTTACTCCAATGTTTTCCATATCATTTGCCTTATGTTCTTTTTTCTCTTAATTTGATAAGATACCAAACTTTTCATTGATAAAATGAAAAGTACAAAAGGAGATCAAAGGAGAATACAAAAAAGCTCTCCGATTGCTGTTAATAACAAAAGAATTATAACTACAAAAGAGAGTGGAAAGAGTGCACCATCTTGAGGTATTAAAATGATTATTTACCTTGTGCATTTATTCAGCTCTTCTGCTTTTACCTTAGTCTAGAACTTGCATCATTTCCCAAGTCACTGTTAAATGATCTCCTTTTTGGTTAAACTATAGTTTTAACCATTTTAGTTTGCTACTTCTAACATTTCAGTCCTTTCAATCCCAAAAATTTATAATCTTATAATCTAGCTCATTAGTAAGGAAGGCATATGCCAACATGAGCATAATTTAATAATTAAGGTAGCTACTCATCTATTTGAAGTTAGAGGTTTAAATTTTCACTTCGACATTTGGTGTCCCTAAAAGGGAAGAAAAAAAAATTATATAATGAAAGACAGATGTGTTATCATATTGAAGTCACACCCAGTGATAGCTCAGCTTTTTATATGTAGTCATTGCCATGCCAACTTCTACGTGATGTCATGTTAGTTTTATGTTACCGTTTAACTCGATCATTAATAGACACTAATTTAGTTTTTTTCCCCTCTATATTCTTTTTGCTCGTTTTCCCTCTCTATTTTGATGGAAATCAGGTGCCAAAAAAACGATTGTTGGTAGCTCCTCGTCGACGAAAAGTGGCAAAAGGTGGAAGTGAATCAATCTAATCTGGGTAGAAAAATTCTTAGAGCCTAATCATTATTTTGTGTAGTTCTTGGTTGCAGTTTGACACTTCACACTTCTAGTTTCTGGCTCATCCCATCTTTTGCCATTCTAATTGGAATTTCATAATTTCTTCCTTTTGTTGTATATTTGTGTGCCAAAGGGTTAGCTATTGGTTAAATACATGTTCACTTTAAACCTTTCTATCCTCTAATATTATCTCTCTCTCGCTCTACCTGAACTATCTCTCTCCTCTCTACCTATGTTATCTGTCTCTAATTCTGTGTGTAATGTATACCCACAGATATTTATAATTTTATATGTAGAGAGAGTTAATTTGCTCTTCACCAGTAATCTTCTTGTTGATCACTACAGGATCAAATTGCAAAAATCATCTTCAATGGTAATGGTAAATATACCCTCAAATTTTTAATTATAAAAATTGAGCCTTAAATCTTATATTAGTATTAAAACTCTTGAAGTTACATAATTATAGAAATTTGATCAATTGTACAAGTTTGATGGTTCAATTTTTGTCATTTATGGATCTAATTCTACAACTATTATAAGAAGTTTGAGAGTCCAATTTTAACATTTTTAAAAATTTAAGATCTCAACTTGTACCAATAATAATTTAAGGATCTATTTGTAGCTACTATTGAATTTCGTGAGTGATTTTTGTAAATAGCCCAAAATTTAGTAGTGGTAAACAAAATAATTGAATTAGTAGGTAAATATTTGTTTTCCATACATCGGCTATAATATTTATCATTGGAGAAAAGTTGAATGACCACAACTATTTTTCCTGGTCCCAATCAATCAAAATGGCTCTGGAAGAACGTCATAAATTCATATATTTAACAGGAGAGATATCGAAACCGAGGCCGAAGGACCCTTAAGAACTCTCTGTTGTGCTCGGTCCTGGTTAACAGCATGGAGCCTCAGATTGGCAAGTCGTTACTTTATGCTGCAACCGCTCGAGATATTTGGGATGTTGTGTAGAAGTTATATTAAAAAAGACAGAATGCATCTCGGTTGTACACAGTACGCAAACCATGAATGTAAACAAGGATCGATGAATGTGACATCTTACTTTAACAAATTATCCCTTTTGTGGCAGGAAATGGACTTGAGTCGAGAGGTGGTCTGGGATTGTCTCTGTAGGGGAGTCCAACACTTCAAGAATGAAGAAACATATCTGTGTATGATTTTTTAGCCGGGATGAATTTGAAATTTGATGTTGTTCGTAGTCGGATATTAGGCCAACGCCCCATACCCTCCCTCATGGAGGTTTGTTTGGAGGTACGTTCAGAAGAAGATCGATCCAGTGCAATGAACAGTCCAGTAATCCCCTCAACAGATGCTGCTGCTTTTACTATGAAATCTTTCGGGTCCGACAGTGATAAGTAGAGTATAGACCCCCTCCTATCTGTGAACACTGCAATAAGCCATGACATACGAAAGATAAGTGTTGGAATTTGCATGAGAGACCTTCAAATAGCAGACGACGACAGTCATATGACTAGTCAAATCCTGGACGTGCCCTTGTAAGTGACTCAACAGGTGGCAACCCATAGACTCAACCTCCAGCAGATGGTTAGAATATTCAGGTGTTGTTGGTGTTAGAGCCATTGCACAGTCAGGTACGTTTCGGTTCTTTGGCATTATTAGTGTCAATAGTAAAAAACCATGGATTGTTGATTCGGGAGCCACGAACCATCTAACCGGCTCATCTAATCAGTTCTTTTCCTACAGTCCAAGTTCTGGTAATGAAAGGATTAGAATTGCAGATGGGTCATTTGTTCCAGTTGCAGGAAAAGGCCACCTTTCTCCGTTTGAGGGTTTAATGTCGCGTGATGTGTTATATGTTCCAAAGATTTCCTATAACTTATTGTCTGTCAGTAAAATTACAAAAGATCTGGGTTGTCAGACTGTTTTCTCACCGGACTCTGTTTTATTTTAGGATCTGAGCTCGGGGACACGATTCACACTGCCCGACACAATAGGGGGCTCTACTTCCTGACTGATGATACTTCCTCTAGGGAATGTTCTAGGGCTAGTTTCATTTCTTCGCGTTATTCTACTTTTGAAAGTGATTTTATGTTATGGCATTTCCGCCTGGGGCATCCCAACTTTCAATACATGAAATATTTATTCCTGCATCTGTTTCTTAATGTTAATCTTTCTTTCTTGACTTGTGATGTATGTATTCGGGCCAAACATAGTCGTGTCTCGCTCTACTCTCAGCCTTACAAGCCATCCAAACCCTTCACCCTTATCCACAATCATGTTTGGTGTTCCTCACCTATCACCATTACTACAGGTAAACATTGGTTCGTCACCTTTATTAATGACCACACTCTGCTTACTTGGGTTTTCCTTCTTACAGATAAGTCCGAGGTGTCATCTGTGTTCCAGCAGTTCTACACCATTATGGAAACCCAGTTAAACGCGAAAATCACGATTCTGTGAAGCGATAATGGGCGTGAGTTCTTTAACAATTTGTTATGATATTTCCTCGCATCTACGGGAATTGTCCACCAAAGTTCGTGTGCCTACACTCCTCAACAAAATGGAGTGGCCGAACGAAAGAATCGCCATTTGGTGGAAGTCGCTCGTTCCCTCATGTTGTCCACTTCCCTTTCGTCCTATTTATGGGGGGATGCTATACTTATTGTCGTCCATCTAATTTATCGCATGCCTTCTCGTGTACTAAAATTCCACAATCCTCTTGACTGCTTCAAAGAGTCGTACTCAACCACTCGCCTTATCTCTGATGTACCCCTTTGGGTCTTTGGATGTGTTGTCTTTGTTCATGTTCATGGTCCTAATCGCACAAAGTTCACTCCTTGTGCTCAGAAATGTGTGTTTGTTGGGTATCCTCCCCATCAACGTGGGTATAAATGTTATCACCCATCTTCTCGAAAATACTTCGTTTCCATGGATGTAACTTTTCTCGAGGATCAACCATTTTTCCCTATTAGTCATCTTCAGGGGGAGAGTTCTAGTGAAAAGACTAATTGGTCCACATTTTCAATACCCTTAGAATTGTCATCTGAACCTGAGCCTGTTATAAGCAGTCACAACATGGTCCTTCTGTTGGGGTTTGTGCCTTAAAGTCTAGTGTCCAGTAGTTTGTAAACAACCTTGTACGAACACTTGTGATGTATAATATAAACGATATTTACTTCACTACTTGACTTTGCACATTTAGATGTTTTTTATTTTACCACAAACCAATAAACTTAATATCCCTGGTTATCTGTATGTAACTTAAGCATGTATGTGGTGACATACAAGTGGATCATGTCTTGAGTGATAACCAAAATGGTCTATAATATATGGATATAGGAGGGAAACCTTATCTTGGTAACGCTATAGATGCGACCCGCTATGTGGAATGGTCTTAAGTGTTGTGACTTATCACAGATGGTCTGATCCTGATCATTCGTGTAGGGTACATGCGAGTGGGGGCGTCCTATACAAAGAGTTTGTATAAGACCTGACCACGAAGTGTTAACGTCTTGATATATAACACCGTTCATAACTGAGACTTCACTTCACTAGGATGACCATAGGTAACATGACCTCAATCCTGAGTGAGTTGGGAACTCCTGCCATTGAAGGCAGTCCTTTGATTTGCATGGGTGCGAGTGGCCAGAACGCCGACTCAAACTTACCATTTTGGGGATTCGTCTGATTTGGGAGCTGGGAACTCAGCTACACAAGATGGAATTCACTTCTTCCTCGAGGTAGGGGTAAGTAGATAGATAGCTCCCTTAAGGGCTGATTCCAAGGCTTGAACGATGTGGTGCCACACATCTTCTCAAGGCCCGAGAGGTGTTCACACATGGTAGGACTATGTTGTACTGTTCATTAGAGGGATCAGTGGTCAGAGGCAAAACGATAAATTGATCTGCTGTAATTACGAGCATCTATGAAGGGTCATCGTACTAATGATTTGTTATATCCAATGGACATAGGCATATATCTATGGCAAGAAGAGTTCAACTGTCAGTCTTTAGTGGAATGACTGGTAGTTAACAGATGGTGGATATTGTGACTAAAGAGTTTGGTTAGCTATTCACGTACCATTGGAGCTTCAAGCTATAGGTCTATAAGGTCCCTTTGGTAGCTTGGATACAAGTTGAGAGTCAAGTTTTGGGTCAATTTGAAATGTTCAAATTGACAAGATGGAGTTTGATTATATATGATATAATTGAACGAGTTAATTAAATATAATATAATTAACTTTATGTATGAGATACATTAATTTGGAGGAAATTGAATATATGATTTATATCTAGTAGAGAAAAATATTATAATTTATATATGATATTAATTATATGTTATGAATGTGCTAATATCACATTTATTGGACGGTTATAAAGGAAATGGGAAGATGCCTCTTCTGTTCTAAATAACGGATGAGTGCATTATAAATAACAGACGGTGTGTTGATCTTGGTGTGCACTGACATTGTGAAAAGATAGTGTCATCATTTAGAAAATCAGTACCTATACGATAGTGACTGCACGATCGCTTACATATACGATATTGCTAAGCGATCGCATACTGATTACACCGCCGTGCGCTATTATCTAAACGATCGTTTACCTTTTTCCTAAGTGATCGTTTAGCTCTCGATATTTACTAAACAAACGTATAGACGATCGTTTAGTTTTTCCTACATGATCGTTCGGACGATCGCTCACTTTTCCTACACGATTGTTTACCTTTTCCTACATGATCGAATACTTCACCTAAACGATCAAGCATCTTATCTATGCGATAGATGATCGTATCTCCCACTTGCTTGATCGTTGTATACGATCTCTTTTCCTCCTTCCCTCTACCAAATCCGAACAAAGCTCACACTTTGGATTCTCACTCCAAAGATACCGAGGGCTTTGAGTGGTGTTGTCTTCTCCATTTCCTTCTGTCCGAGTGGTGATTATTTGAGGTAGACGATTGGGCTTCAGACTCGGTGTGAAGAAGAAATCTTCATCTGGTATGATTTCTTGATCTCTTTAGCATCATAAAATTATGTTTGAATGTATATGTTGTAATTCTGTCACAATGAATTGGAAAGATCCGTTTCCGCTTGTAGGTACTCTTGAATAAGAGTTCCTTCACCTTTCTACCAATCAAGTCCCGTGGATACCATACTATAGGAAGAATCTCAGGAAGGAAACAGTACCACCTGTTGCTACTCCGACTCCAGTCCATAAGTCTGACCCAACGTCAGCTCTAGGTATTTGTATTCCTTCCTCTAATGATATTGGTACTTGTGCTGAGAATGATGCTTGCAGTATGGGTAAATATGAAGAGATTGTCGCCGGTTCTGCCAAGAACACCATAGGCGATGCAGAAACAGTTGAAAGCAACAGTGCTGAGGAAATGATTCCAGAAGGTGAAAGTGTTATAAGGGAGGATGAATGTATGAAGGACCCTTCAGAAGATAAAACTCTAGGGCAGGCTATCAAATGTGGTGAAAAGACAAATGAGGTTAAGAGGCATGATGTTTCTCTCGACCTTCCTATTGCCCTGAGGAAATTAGATCCTGTACAAAGTATCTTATGCACAATTACATGACCTACAGTAACTTGTCACTTGAGTTCAAGGCTCTCACTACAAGCCTAGATACAACAATGATACCGAGTATCAAACATGTGGCAATGGAGGTTCCTGAGTGGAAAGCTGCAGTTATAGAGGAAATGAGAGCTCTTGTGAAAAACGGAACGTGGGATCAGCTCGCCCTTCCCAAAAGACAGAAGAAGGTTGGATGAAAATGGGTTTTTACCATCAAATATAGGCCCGATGGGATGATTGACAAATACAAGGCTAGACTGGTTGCCAAAGGCTTTACTCAGACATTGGAACAGACTACTCAGAAACCTTCTCCCCAGTGGCCAAGCTTAATACCGTCTAGGTGTTATTATCAGTAGCCGTGAATAAAGATTGGCCTCTTCATCAACTTGATATAAACATGTGTTTCTTAACGGGGAATTAGAAGATGAAGTCTACATGAGTCCTCTCTCTTGTTTCGAAAGTTAGTTTAAGCATCGGGTCTGCAGATTGAGGAAGTCACTGTATAAGTTGAAACAGACTTCGAGAGCTTGGTTTGACAGATTTTCTACTTTCGTTAAATCCCAAGGGTATAATTAAGGGCACTCAGACCACACGTTGTTTACAAAGAAGTCTGTGTCAGGGAAGACTGCGGTCCTCATTGTCTATGTTGATGACATAGTACTATCTGTTGATGATGCGACTGACATTATGAGGCTTAAAGGAAAAATAGTCGAAGAGTTCGAGATTAAAGACCTCAGAAAATTGAGATATTTTCTCAGGATGGAAGTTGCTCGATCAAAAGAAGGTATTTCAGTTTCTCAACGGAAGTACACTCTGGACTTGCTTAAAGAGACATGTATGACTGGGTGTAAGCCTGTTGACACCCCTGTGGAATACAATGCAAAGCTTAGCAATATGAATAACAGAGTTCCAGTCAACAAAGAGAGATATCAGCGGCTAGTTGGGAAATTAATTTACTTATCCCATACCAGACCTGATATATCTTATGTAGTGAGTGTTGTTAGTCAGTTCATGCAAGCTCCTTATGAAAAGCATATGACAGTTGTTGAGCGCATTTTGAGATATTTGAAGATAACTCCTGATAAGGGCTTGATGTTCAGAAAGTCTGATCAACGCTGCATTGAAGCTTACACCGATTTCGACTGGTAGGTTATGTTGTTGACAGAAAGTCGATGTATGGGTATTGCACCTTTGTCTGGGGTAATTTGGTTACATGGAGGAGTAAAAAACAAGAGGTTGTAGCCATAAGTAGCGCTAAAGATGAGTACAGGGCCATGAGCCTAGGGATATGTGAAGAGATCTGGTTGAAGAAAATGTTGTCAGATCTCTATCAAGATAGTGAACTCCCGATGAAACTTTTTTGTGACAATACAACGGCGATAAGTATTGCGAATAATTTTGTTCAGCATGACAGGACAAAACATGTGGAGATCAATAGACACTTCATCAAGGAGAGATTGGACAATGGAAGCATATGCATTCCCTATATCCCTTCAACTCGGCAAGTTGTGGATGTCCTCACGAAAGAGTTACTTAAACATTGCTTTAATTATTGTGTTAGCAAGTTGGGTCTTATTGATATCTACGCCCCAACTTGAGGGGAGTGTTGAAAATAAGTATTTTACCCTAGGGATATTTTTGTAATTTAACATGTCCTTAGGGCTCCCTACTTGTCTATTTATTTGAGCAGTCTTATTGTATTTAGTGTATCAGAAAAATAATAAAATCAGTCTATTATCGTGGTTTTTTCTTCCTGACCTAGGGTTTGTTGACATCCCTGTGGAGTACAATACAAAGCTTAACAATATGAATAACAGAGTTTCAGTCAACAAAGAGAGATATAAGCGGCTAGTTGGGAAATTAATTTACTTATCCCATACTAGACCTGATATATCCTATGCAGTGAGTGTTGTTAGTCAGTTCATGCAAGCTCCTTATGAAAAGCATATGACAGCTGTTGAGCGCATTTTGAGATATTTGAAGAAATCAATGGTCGGACGCAATCCTTTTGATTATCCTTTTTCCTGCCTCAATACTTCATGAACTTTTATCATCTATTATCGCATATCTAATTTTTTACTTACTTTCTCTAAAAAAAAAAAATGATCGTGCTGAACGGTAAAAGATTTTGTTTTGTTTAAAATCATTTGACCCTCTCACTGTTTTTCTTGCAAACGATCGAGGCGATGGATTGTGGAGGTGTTACACGAAAAATCAACTTATCTTATTCTGTCACCGCAATCTGCAGAAGATAGATCGCCGCAACGAAGGATGCATCAACACACAATGCGGGCGACAATGCAAATTTGGGGTTTGTATTCTTCCTTAACTTTATTTCAAATTTTGCACTATCGCATCACATTTTGATTTTAAAAGTTTTATCAGCGCATCCTCTTTGACTACTGCGATCATTTAATATTGATAAATTTAGTAAGTCACCGCATGTTGTCTCTTTGCCAATTATGATTTCAATGATGAAACATGTGCTTCTACTTTTTTCATATATACTAGAGTCCACTTAATCTTAGAAAAGTCACCTCATGAAATATTTCTAGAAGTTATGGGTCTGCTGGCCTTCTTTCAAACTGACCCTTTACCAAACCTCCTAAGAACATTGCATGAATTCTTTCAACTTTTGGTAATGAGGACATTGCCGCATTTTAAATTTGGGGGTGGGGTATTTATTCTCGACCTTGCTATTTTGAATAAATAAATAAATAAAAAATTGAGAACAACAACTCCACTGTCAACGCAATAGGTAAACCCATGTTGATAAGAGTTAAGTTGTGAAGGGCACTTACCCATAATTGGATGTTCGCATGACATAAGTGGGGGCAAGCCAAAACGAAAGTAAGTCGCCAAGATCAACGCATAAATAAATGACCGCAACTCCGCTGCCAAGTAGGTATGAGTTTAGTCTGAGAAAGAGTACCTTGCTCGTAGTTGGATGTTTGCATGACACACGTGAGGGCAAGCCAGAACGAAGGCGAGACACTTGGATCAGCGCAAGGTCAGAAAAAAAAATAATGTCAAGAAATATGCAAGGATAAAAATCATTTGACACCCCGGTGGAAAAGTTTTCTTTTTGAAATAAATCATGCGATGTCTTGGAAGTTAGTAAAGTCCTTTTGAAGGTTAAGCTTGTGGTCCATAGGTCTTAAAAATATTTTCAGAGGATACTCGAATAAGACTTAAGAAATTTTTGGTGTATAGGAGTTGAATGAAATGTCCTTGAGAAATCTAGGAAAAGAACATTGCGATCGACTTGCTAAAGGAAATCTTTAGCTTATGCTTGAGGACAAGCATTGTTTAAATTTGGGAGTGTGATAACGGGTAGAAATGCACGTTATTACATTGCTAAGTTATTAAACAATGCTGGCTTGTATTGATAAAATATGTTAGATTGCGTCCAAAAAGCATTAAGTTTATAACATTGTGGTCACATGCGTTCATCGCATAGGAACAATTAATTTTTGTGTTTTTATGCAGAATATGCGTTGACGCAAGGCGAAAAGAGTGATCACAAGAAATCAACGGATGAGCGCAACATTACTGTAAGGCTTTGGGGTGATTTGTGTTCGCAAACATCTGCTCAAGAAGGATTGCCGCATAGAGTCGGCACAACTTGGTGGGCACATTTAGGTGAAAGGCATAATTAATCACAATGGGACAGAAAGCTGATGACGGTCAAATCCAAACTAAGTTGACAAGCCGCTAACGATAACAAGTACATTCAGTTTTTTGATGACAAATATTCGGCGCATCAGTCAGGGAATTAAAGTCATCCCATCTGTGCAATCATAAGAGAGAAGCTGCCTTCACCCCAAAGCTCTATAAATATCAAAGGCATCTTTTAGAAAAGGGGTTCCACCAGTTAACGAGTTCACCTGTTTACCGATTTAAGAGCTTAGCCTTGTCCATAGTTTTCTTTTATTTTTAAGACGGAGTAAGGGAAGAATAGAGACGCCGGAAGATCGCTCAGGGCAACTCGAGAAGAGAGAACTCGGAGGCGTATAAAGTAGAGAGCTGGCCACTTTCGCGAGAGCGAGATTGTCTTTTGAACACGAGTAGAAAAGACAGTGTAAAAGCCTGGGAAGCAAGAGATTGCTACCAGGCTCTTTATTCTATTCTTGCATTGCTATTTTGTACTTCATCTTTATATTTATACAAAGGAAGTTCTTGTTCTACATCTGTTCACTTTCTTAGCATGCATGAGTAGCTAAACTTGTCGAATGGGTTGAGAAGAACTACGCTAACATGACCTAGGATGTTCATTGCTTGCGATTATCTTGTGTTATGCTGTGCCAAACACCCCTTAGAGCTACTCGAGAGAGAGTCTAAAGAAAGAACCTAAGACTTGAGAGAGCTAGGTTAGAATTTAGACTTGAGAAAGCAAGATTAGAACTGCATAAACAAGAGATAGGGACTTAGAGATAAGCTCTGTTTGCCAACCTGCATCGCATGCACCCTAGAGATAGATATGATATTATGTGGTCGCCTTATTTGTGTGTGTGTCATTTTGTCATCGCATAAATAAGAATAGAAGCTTATGTGTAGATCCTATAGACTTATCGCATATATCGCATGCGTTCTAGCCTTAGAAGCCGTGGCATTCGCACCGAGAGGTGGTTTACTATTGTATGTGTGTTGCATGATCGCAAAGCATGAACGCATCCTAGGAAGTGTTAGCCGAAACCCTTCTCAACCCATTCACCGCATACTCATCGTATCTTCCGTTTATCAACTCTTTTCCAACTCCGCCGCATTTGTTTATTTTCATTACCCAACAAACAAAACCAACACTTATTTGAGTTACCGGTTACCGCAAAGTTTTCCTGAAAATTATCACCGCATATTGTTTTCTCAAGTCCCTGATTTCGATCCTGGACTTACCAGGAAACTCAGTGGGGTTTACACTTGGATTCCACTGAGAAAACTTGAGTGCTCAACGCATTTTCATCATCAAATTTTATCCAGAATTCCACATCATAAAATAACGCATCGGTTAGCAAGTTGGGTCTTATTGATATCTACGCCCCAACTTGAGGGGAGTGTTGAGAATCAGTATTTTACCCTAGGGATATTTTTGTAATTTAACATGTCCTTAGGGCTCCTTACTTGTCTATTTATTTGAGCAGTCTTCTTGTATTCAGTGTATTAGAAAAATAATAAAATCAGTCTACTATCGTGGTTTTTTCTCCCTGGCCTAGGGTTTTCCACGTAAAACTTTTGTGTTTTTTCTTCTTCCTTTTTCATCAATTTGTACAGAAAATTTAAAGCAAGGAAGTTAGTCTCTTTAATCTCCTAATTGGATAAATAGTTTTGTTTGATTAAGTTGTTAAGTGACCCATGCCAATTGAAAGTTAATTGAGAACCTCGATTAATTGCAGTCACAGTTTTATTTTTCAAAATATTGAATATATATTAGGTCATTGTAATTTGAAACTTATTTTTATTTTAATTCATATAATTTTAAATATTGAAATTTAATTTGTATATTTTCAATAAACCTTAAAGAATAATTCTGGTGGCAATGGTTAGTTTTTTTAACCTTTTTTTAATAGGTCTCACTAGACTCGTCGCGACCCGTGATCATTATCTAGTTTTAACCTTCCCTCTATAAATGTTGGAACATAGTTATCTTTGTCTTTCTTACATGACTACTTTTATTATTATTTAACTAATATTGATATAAAATTAACTGCAAACTAGCAATAAGTATTAATTTTAAGATATATTGACTGTACAAACACTAATTTTTTGGACATTCGAAAATGAATTCAACACGTAAGATGTAACGTTTTAAAATGAACATAATTCAACCGATATAAAGTTTATACTATCAACTTTAAATACAAATGTTCAATTTTTCCATGAAAACATATAAGACATGACACAAATTTCTTCAAAATACAAACGGTGTATAATAATAATACATAAAATATTGTCCAAAAAACTTTAGATATAGTTTGCTGACAGTAACCTACAAACCATTTGGTAGTAATAAATTTTAATATAATAAATATTTATTTTAATAACGTTCAATTATTCGTTTTATATAATTTGTTTTATTTTTTTTTAACATCTTGTCTGGGTGGTGTAGTTGGTTATCACGCTAGTCTCACACACTATAGGTCTCCGGTTCGAACCCAGACTCAGACAATTTTAAATTTCTTTTTTTGTTTCTTTTTTTTTTTTTTTTTAAAAAAAATTATTTTTATTTTTAATCCAAGTTTTCATGGCAGAAGCAAATTATAACTTTCAAAATATTGGTTATTGAATTTTTTTAAAATTTGTTTTGTCTACGTCTTAAAAACTTTTAAAACATATGTTTTAATCAAACCATAAGATCCTTGTTGTCATTTTATGTTTACAAATTAATAACATAGTTTTGAATATGCGTACTAATATATTAGCATGATTTTGAGCCAAATAGTGGAATAAGTATTTGACAAGTGGACATTAGATGAAAAAAAAACATATTGAAATTACGAAAAAAAAAATTATTTTTTTTATTAAAGTTTAAATACTAAAATATATACTTTGAGAATTTATAAACCACGACAGATATTTAGTCATAGGACATTTAGTTAAAATGAGTATAGCTCAAGTGACATATGAATTATTGATCATAAGATCAAATGTTCGAATTTCCGACCTGACCGCACCCACATGTTATTGTGAAAAACAGGGACTATAAAAGATATGTTGAAAGTTTATAAACCAAAATAGAATAAATTTAAAAGTTTAGGAACCGAACTAAATATCTTGAAAGATTAGAAACTAAAATGTAATGAAATTGAAAATTCAAGGACAAAAAAATATTCAAACTCGAGGTTGGAAGTTTAAATTCTTGTATCCCATTTGTGACTAGGAGAAAATATCTTTTTTTGGTTTATAGATTTTGGATGTAGATTTTATTTAGTCCCTAGTGTCTGAATATTATACTTTTAGTCTTTAATTTTTTAATTTGATTTTAATTCAGTCTATAAGTTTCAAAATATAACAATTCTACTATTAAACTTTAAGTTTTGATTCAATTTGGTCCTTAAATTTTAACCTTTAACATTATTTTGATTTATACTTTTAACATTAATTTTAAAACTACTTTACATACATTAATAAAAAAAACTAAAGCGAATATTCAATGAATAATCAAAGTTAAAATTGTAAATCTTAAACCTACGTTAAAGTATCTGTTAAAAAAATTGTAAATCTTAAAACCCAATGACCAAATTGAAAAAAAAAAAATTCAAATCTCAACAGTAAATTCGAGATATTTTGAAACCTTTGAACTAAACTGAAATCAAAATAAAAATTTAAGGATATTTTTTCGAAATATAGAGACGAAATATAAACTAAAAAAGGGGAAATTTTCACGGATAGAAAAATGTCAAACTATTTAAAAAAAAAACCACTCATTCTATCCGCCTCTAAAAAAAAGTTGTGCTATTTTTGTATAATTTTTTTTTTTGAAAATTCTAAAAAATAAAAACTAGAGAAAAAAGATGTATTTTTTACCCATAAATTAAAAAGAACATTAAAATTGATTTCTCAAATAAAGACAAGAGAAGAACAGGAAAAAAAAAAAGTTGAATATTTTTTTGTCTTTTGAAATAAAAAAAGGTTGAATAGTTAAACCCATCATAAATCTTCTTCTCTCATTTTCGCGGAAAGAATGAGTATAAAATTTCGCTCACTACTTCATTTCGATGCTGGGAGCTCGACTTTGTATGAGGTTAGATATTTATTTCTCGTAGCATTTTCTGTTCATCCTGCATTTTCTTTCTTCCTTTCAATTCTCTTTGAAATATTGTTTAATCTCTGACTGGCTGCGGAGAAGCTTAGAAAATGAAATCATGCTCTGCTGCACTAGGTTTCTTGTTTCATTCAGCGAGATTATGGCTGAAGAAGATTTGAATTTAAAAAAAAATTTGAGTTCGCTATCTATCGAATGGTTCAGATGGATACTTCACTTGAATTAATTCCTGAAGCTATTGGTTTTAATGTTTTTAATTAATGTAAGTATTAACTAGTGTGGTCGATTTGGCTTTTGAATGGTTTTTAAGTGCATTCTGGAACATTGAGTCGGGGATTGTTAGATCAGTTTTCATCAATCGGTTCAAAGTAGTCTGGTACTTTCAATTTTGTATATGGGTTTAGGGGTGGTTAATACCCCATTGAATCTTTTTTAAAATTATGAACAAAACTTAAATAAAAAACCAAGTTTCTTTAGGTATATTTAAAATTTGGTTAAGATTTCGAGACCATGTTAGAAAATAGATTTCAAGCAAAGAAATTTGTTACTATGTATATAATCGTGATTTTTTAAACAACAGAAATTTAGAAATCTTATCAAATAATTTATCCAATATTTTCTTCAGGATATACATATTTAGCTGAGCTACATATGACGGTATTGCTATATGACTAGATTTGTTGGAATGACATGTGACCCTTGTACTTGATTCTTGCTCCAGGGCTCCTCCAATTTTATCTGTTTGGTCGTTTTTTTGGACCAATTGGACTGCATGCATGTAATTTGATTGGACTTGTAGTCTATGCAATGTGAAGGTATGCCGGAATTGATTGGTAAAAGGTAGTTAGGTTACTTTTTGTGCTATTATCTGCACAACTATTCTTACACTACCTTTTTCTCTTGCTGACTTATTGTTATAATTAAAGAAACCAGTGAGTTGATTATAATCTTCACTTTTAAATAGGTTTAGGTTGGGTAGATTGATAATAGAGACAACTTTTAAACAGAATTTGTTAAATCACCTATTGACCAAAAAGCAAGCTTATGGGTGAAGGTAAATTTAATATTATATCAATACTTTAACACTGCCTCTCACTCGTGGGCTTGCAATTTGTAGAAGAACCAACAAGTGGTAATCATTATTAATTGGGAAGAAAATATCATTGCAAGGGTTTGAACACAAGACCTCCTAACTTCTTGCTCTGATACCATGTTAAATCACCAATTGACCTAGAAGCTTAAGCTTATAGATGAAGGAAAATTTAATATTATATCAATATTCTAACAAAACCATTTGAAGAAGGTGAATGGTTGATTTAAATTCATCTTTTGGTGGTTACTGTTTTTTCTTTCTCCAAGGAAGTTCTAGCTCAGTAGAAATTTCCACTTCGGGTTTACCAGAAGCTACTTTCCAAGGAATGTCCAAAGATATCTTGAAGGACAATTTATTTGAGAAAACTATGTCAGTTCAATTGGTCACCAGAGTGATTAGAAAACGTAATTGTCTTGATGTCTGCAAGCCAATTGTATATCTAGCGTATGCAATGCTATTATTTAGTCACTATAATGGACGAGTTGTTAGACCAATTGAGGGCTGAGGGAATTTATCAGTTCTCCTTATTATGGCGACCCAATATAATGAAAGTGGAAAAGAGACTGGTCCAAATTATATGGACAATATTATGTCTGTTTCTTCAAGACGAAGCTCTCTCCCAGAAGATTTTTGTAATTATGTTCTTTTATGCCAAAGACAAAGGATTTTGCTACTCCTTTGACTTTCTTTGGCTTCATGCTTTAAACATTTCCATTTCTTTTTAAACTAATCTTCATTTTAAAGCTTTGTTGCTGGATAAATGTATTTGCTTGCTCTTCACTATGGATCTATTGCTATGGTTTGTTTTAAAATTCTTTTTAGATAATTGTGAATTACTGACAAAATTAATACACCTGGCAGCAAAAGAATTTTCTAATTCCCATATTGAAATTTTGTGAGATGCATTTAGTAGAAATTTCGCTCTAACGGCAAAATTTGCAGTCAGACACCTTATAAAAACTTTTTTTGTTTTGTTTTTTTGAAGTTCTAAATCACATGTTCACAAATTTGTATTTCATCCTTTAGTCTTTCAATTGAAATCGTATATTTTGCTTCTTTTCCCAATTTGTTGTTGTTTGTTCTGCTACATCTACCGGCTAACTTGAAAGGTTCAGTTATTACTTTTCTTGGTTGCCTGAATGTTAGATGGCATAGTTTATGCTGAGTGATATGATGTTATGATTCTGTTTGCAGTTCCTCTGAACCATGTGTCAAGGAAACTGCGGAAGATCTGAGAAAATGAACAAACAGAATAAGCCTTGTGTAAGCAATCGGCCATCGATATATTACTGGTGGAGACCAGATGAGGGTATATCTTCTGAGCTGTCTGATTTTGTCCTTGAAAATGATTCCTCCAACACTTGTTATGCCAAACGCAGTAGGGATGACAGCACTACAAATAAACCCAAGTCTTCTGAGATATTGAGCACAGCTCAGGTCATTTCAATTTTTGGCCAAGTATTGAATCTTGCTAGTCGTCCTTTTACCTTTTTCCAACGAAAGAGGATCTTGAACCAAGACAATGACGATTCCAATGAGGTTACCTTCAATAGTGTGGTTGAAGTTAATGGCAAAACACCTGAAATTAAAAACTTCTGTGTTGATATAAGGACTGATGGCCAGTGTTCTCCTCTGGTGCAGCCTACATTGGGCTTGAATTGTTTGACAGTAACTCAGAAGATGTCTTTGTCAGAACCTTGTAAATATCATTCCACGTCATCATTTTGGAGTCTACTAAATGGTGGTAGTGACATGTCTGCTAAATCCTGGAAAGGAAAAGGCCTTACTAGTGTACGAATCTCACACGATATGGGGAAGATATATGCATGGATGAACCGTGTAAGTCATACTGAAGCATGCTACCCTGTGAAAGTTGCTAATACTGGAAGCATGAAAGCCAATGCATTCAAGGCTAGAGACGGTCTTCATGAAGCAGGGGGCTGCATTTCAGGAGATTCAAGTTTTCTTGTTCATGAGTTGATTAGTGAAACTTCAAGGAATGCTCCTATATTCCAATCAATCAATGTATCATCTCTGTTCACTCGAAAGTTGGAAATAAAAATGATAGAAAATGTTTATATGCCCTCACGCATCCTTATGTTTGTTCAAGATAACAAGGCAGATAGCAGTATAGTAGAGAGCCCAAGTGCAGATATTTTGGCAGCTCATTCAGTACCTTCCAAAGATGGTGCATCAGACAAGTTAGACTATGGGCAGAAGACTAGTAGCAGGGAACAACATGAGAATAAAACCAAAAAGTCGGACAATCTCAATGTTGAAAATGAGTACAGCAGAGAGGATTCCTCATTGACCCGTGAAAAATCTTGTTACACTATTGCTAAGCAAGAACATGCCTTTGCAGGGGCGTTGGCGGGTGTATTTGTCAGTCTTTGTCTACATCCTGTTGATACAATCAAAACAGTGGTTCAGTCTTATCATGCCAAACAGAAGTCTCTCAGTTACATTGGAAAATCAATCGTGTCTGATCGAGGTGGGTTGGTGATACTGTGTGAAACACTATCTCAATCTGGAAATCAAGGGCAGTTTTCTTTTTATTTGTTAAGAAATCTTCTGAAAATCAACAACATACTTATTGCAGGTTTAAGTGGACTTTATCGTGGAATCTCCACCAACATTGCTTCTTCAGCTCCTATATCTGCTGTTTACACTTTCACATATGAATCAGTCAAAGGAGCTTTGCTTCCACTTCTCCAAGAGGTAGGAATTTCATTCTGTTATTCAGCATCATTAGTTTTTTTTTTCCTTTGTTTTTTTTCCCTTCTGTTTGCCTTACCTTTCTAGATTTTTTTGGGGTCCTGTCTTGCTCTCTCCCTCTCTAAGTAGAAGTTTGGGGTACGCTGAAAAGGTAAACATAATGTAACTCTTACTTGATGACATATGGTCCCCTTCTGCTGATGTTTCATGGCACATGGAACTTGTGGGTCTGTTAGATGGTCTGGTATGTAATTGTATTTGAGTTGGGGGAGGGAGAAATGCAGGTAGAACTCTGAATATGGATCCATTCTTGAAACCATTAGTGTAGCCTTTTAAATAATCGTCCCAATTTATTGTTATTCACTTTGGTTGTTTGCTGGTTTTAGCTTTTGAAGCCTCAGACTTGTTTCTTTTCTTTAGGAGTATCGCTCTATTGTTCACTGTGTGGCCGGTGGTTGTGCAAGTATTGCTACATCTTTTCTTTTTACCCCAAGTGAGCGTATAAAACAGCAGATGCAAGTCAGTGCACAGTACCATAACTGCTGGTATACATTTTAGATTCTCGCGCTGACACTGTTGATGTTACTGAAAGTATTTCGTTTTCTAGTTATTCTTTGTAAATTTTATCTAGTATCTTGAATTCATCTCACTCTCACCTTTGGCTTTTACTCAAAAAAAATTGTTATGACTTAGATTCTTGTCAGGGTAGCTTGAATAATTTCATTGATTTGCTAATGATTGGTTCTGATATTTTTTTTCCCAGCCATTTATATCGTCCTAAGCTCAAGTTTCTTGCATGAATTTTGTTCTGTCATGATCATGATTCATTGGCTTGCAGGAATGCCTTTGTTGGTGTTGTTGCGAAGGGTGGATTGCGTGGATTATATACTGGGTGGGGAGCTGTTCTTTGTAGAAATGTACCGCACTCAATTATCAAGGTAAGGATTTTTTTTTACCCCTTTGGATATATTTCATACATCAATGAAATTGTTTCTTATAAAAAAAAAAAAAAAAAAAAAAAGAATTTAGTGCACTAGCTCTCCATACTTATCTCTTAGATGCAGTTGACCTTTCAAATTGATTTCATTTTCCTTTTATCCCACCATGTTATTTTGGCAATATTTTCTTTGCAGTTCTATACATATGAAAGTTTGAAAGGACTGATGAAATCTAATGCTCAACAAACTACTGCACAAACGGTTAGTTATTATGGTTCTCCCATTAATTTATCTCTGTCTTCTTCTTCCTTTTTTTTTTTTTTTTTTGCACTTGCTTGATAAATCAATGATGATAATTTTTCTGATGGGTCCAACTTTCAATTCCCTATGATGAATGAGGATTGAAATTGAAGTTGTCTTCGTCCTTATCCGTGAATTTAAATCTTGGAAATGTAGGTAAAATAAATAATTATTTATTAATGAGAAAATTATATTTCCATTAATTAAGTTAATTAAATTAATAAAAATTATGAACAAAATTGATCAATTTCTAAGTGTTTTTTTCCTCCCTCCCTTCTAAAGATAAAATCATAAAAATAACTTATCTTTCGTTGAGGAAAAACGAAAAGATACTCAGACGTTAAAAAAATAAGAAAAGCCTAGAAAAAGGAGCCAAACATGTCGATGTTTTCAGACACAAACTAATATATGTTATTTGAAGAAAAAATGTATTTTTAATTTCCTTTTAAATAGAGGATGAAGAAATGTTGAGGAATGGAAATGGTATTGATTCCGGATCTCATTCCACGCCCATCACTATATAGACTAAACATCTAATTATTTAGGCCCTGGTTTAGTTATCTCATAATTTCTTACCATAGTGTCCATCAATTTTAAGAAAATATTTGAATTTTTGTCAAATTTCGAAAAAGAAAAGATTTATAAAAACTATTTATATGTTTATTTATTTATTTTTATTATTTTTTTTAGTTTTCAAAACCTACTTTAGATTTTGAGACCTTATCTAAAAATTAGATAACAAAAAAAAAAAAAAAAAAAAACTCACGGATGGGAGTAGTGTTTATAAGATTAATTTTTGAAAACAAGAAACCAAATGGTTATCAATGGGACCTTAATCTTTCCTTCCCGTGGTGGCAATGGTGGTTTTAGACTATAATATTTGCATTTTTGCATGTTTGGGGATAATTTTGAAATGGTTAAAATTATATTTTTATATTCAAAATCACTCCAATGCATGTCTTTCAAAATTCAAAATCAATTTAATGTTTTATTTTATACTTTTAAATGTGATTTTATACCATCAAAATTGGTTTTGAATTATTAAAAATATATTTTGGAGTGATTGTGAAAATGACAAAACTGATTCTAACCATTTTAAAATCACTTCCACACACGCACGGTGATGGTTCTTTATCTGCAGTTAGTATGTGGAGGAGTAGCTGGATCCACTGCCGCTTTGTTTACCACTCCTTTTGATGTTGTAAAGACCAGATTACAAACGCAAATACCAGGATCTCTGAGCCCATATAAAAGTGTAATTCAAGCCCTCTATGAAATAGGCAAAAAAGAAGGTCTGAAAGGCCTCTATAGGTATGCTCTATTCTGGCATCCGCTCGTCTCTGAGCATATAATCTATCATCAATTGTAGAATTTCCATTAACAGTTTCTTCTAATACCCTTGTCAAGGAGGTTCGTTTCTTAAACTTTTCTTTAGTTTGTTGAAATCGTCCCATCTGTCTTATCAGGGGCCTGACTCCAAGACTGGTTATGTACATGTCTCAAGGTGCAATCTTCTTCTCCTCTTATGAGTTTTTGAAGAGACTTTTTTCTCTCGAGCTGCCTCGACATGATACTGCTAGAGTCCAACACTAACTAAATGGTGAACTCGAAAGATGATTCAACTATATGATTGCAATTCTCTTTATCAGATTGTCATCGTCAACAACCACGATACCTGATTTGCACTCGTAATATTTACCAAAATATGAATTGATGGACAAGTGATGTTAGAGGCAGAAATTTGAAAGGGGTGTTCCATGTATTGTATTTGGAGAGTCATTGACATTTGATTTATGCATCAACCACATAAATGGAAAGGAACCTGATGCTGCAGCAAGAACCTGAGAATTGGGGGGATAGGTATAAGATTCTTTTAACCAAAGAAAAGTCAATTTTTAAAGTAAAAACAATTGTGAATCCTTGTATATTGATTTTCATCATAATTGACTAGGCAAAATACCTGTCATTATAAGCTTAGGCCATTCTGTATACCTTTAAGTAAAAATAAATAAACAGATTTCATTTTTTGTAATTATTTCCTCTTTTGTAATGATGCCCTATTGCTGCACATTATTGTGTAGACTCAGTACTTTAGTTTCAAGGCCAACTTTATACATTGTTCTTTTTTATTGAGGTGATCACAAAGATCCGAGTATTCCCATTTTTTCTCTAGAGAGAGAAGGCTTTATTTCAACTCATAAAAGAGGAAACATCTTTCACCAGCCCGGGCCTTGAAGTGATTCTTTTGTAGGCTTCGAGTCTGTTTGAAGCCATCTTCAAATAGTTGAAACTACTTTTCTCAATTTCAAATTCAATCTTAAAAATATTTTGAATGTTTCAAATTCAATCTAATTGTATGAAAATCATATTTGAAAGTGTAAAATAAAGTATTGAGTTGATTTTAAATAATTGAAGACATATTTTAGAGTGATTTTAGAGATAAGAAAAGTGATTTAAATCATTTTAAAATCAATAAAAAAAAGTAAATATCAATTCATATCTCTCAACTTTGGGTGTTGTATCAATTTAAACTCAAAATTTTGGGGATTGAATCTATTTAAACCCCAAACTAATAACTGTATCAATTTAAACCTGAACTTTATAAGTGTATCAATTTAAACCCTGAACTTTCACAATGATATCAATTTAAACTCCGATTATGTTTTATTTGAATACACTTATGAATGTCCAAGGTTGAAATTGATAATTATGGATTTAAATTGATACAAATTCTAAAATTCAAAATTTAAATTGGGTTAAGGTTTAAATTGATACCATTCTTAATTTAGGGTTTCAATTAATACAATCCCGAACTTTGGGTATAAATTGATATTGGTTAAAAAAAAAAAACCCAAAAAAAACATACCCTTCAGCTGTGACTGTTAACCTTTTGAAAAAGCTTATCCACTTGACCACTTTCTGAATCTTCCAAAGAAAAAGAACAAGGACCATTTTCTAGAAGCTTATTAGATGAGGATTTGGATCTTGATTAACTTTTCCATCAACAGCAAGGCAAAGCATCAAGATATTAGCTTTTGTTCTCTAAATGTCCAGCTCCCTGTAGTTTTTTTGACATGTAAGGTTCCCCTTCTCCTAATAAAAAAAGAAAAAAAAAAAAAAAAAAAAAATAACAAGCCAACAGGAAATTCTTTCACCAAAGATGATATTTTCCCAAGACAATATAGAACCTGATTGTAGTGAAAAATAGAGCAGATATCTAGCATTAGATTCAAGACAAAACTTTATGTTATTTCTACTGATATCAAGTCTTACACTTTGCCTCTTAACAATATAATGTACAAAAAGTTTAATGTGAAGGACAGTAGTATCTCTCTAATTATCAATTGGCTACTCATCTCCCTACCATATTACAATATGAACAATTAACTACCACGTTATTCAAAAGGATTTGGTTTTTGAAGAATAATAAATAAAAGTGTCCTGATACCCTCATATCATAATGATCTGAGTTCCCCAATTAGCATCTTCTCAGGACTCTCCTACTAGTCATTTCAGCTTCTCTAAGCAAGCTCTTTCTCTGTTCTACAAAATAAATCAAATGCCCGACTCCGAGAGCCCGTGCGGTTGCTGAGAAGGTTCCTTGTACAATTTCTTCCATTGGAGCTTTATCAAGCAGCTTCCATAACTTGAATGAGGCGGTCTATCAAAAGTCAACGTGGAACCATCTGAAGAAGCCTTACTATCTGTACCGATCAAGTTGGCCTTCATCTTACACTCTAGCAATAGGAGAAAATGGAGGATTGAACAAATATGATGTTGGTGTTTCTTTCAACATTCTCGTTTCTCTTTTCTTCTCCTCCATTGTGACTGCATCGATCAGGAATTTTACTTCCTCCTCAAGAAGCACCTTTAAGGAATTGCAATGCTGCAACTCTTTTGTTTCCTCTACCTGGACAGCAGTACAGGCTTCAGTCGCATGTAAAATAGCAACACAAATGGAGAATGCTTGCAATGTTGATAATCGCGCATGAAAATCGACAGCATATTGTCCATCTTTGACAACATTCATGGTCAATGCTGGAGTGGAATCTTTTACTCCCTGTATCCACATAAAAAAGCACGCACTACTATGAGAATACGTCTTTTGACTAATTTACTGACTGCAACCAACAAATACATAATAATAGTTTGCCTAAAACTTTAATTTAGTATCTGATAAAAGTTAAGTCAGCAATAGGGTTTTAATTAAAAAAATCTCTGCCACTATACAAACACCATATTCTTTCTTCTGTAATATACTTATTATCAATAATATTCTATTTCTTAGCATGGAAATCAATACATTAAATGCCTAAGTGAACCATTTGTTGCAATTAAACATTGTCCCATTGAATGTACATGAAAGGCATATGAAAGTCAGTTCAGTGCCTTAAGCTTTTATTATATGATTGTTATCAAAATTTCCACATGAAACATCAGTCCAGAACTATAAATGCCAATTATCTGGAACCAATAGAAAGCTTACCTGATGAAAAAGCTCAAAAGTCTGTTTCCCCTTGTGTGCTTGATTCTCAGCACAGTGGCTACTGTGGGTGCCCAAAATTAGTAGAGGACAACCCATGTCCCAACCGCCACAGTCACAACCACCTCCCAACCTCCATCGATCGAGTAATGTAGAAGGGCCATGGCTTTCAACAGTTGGCAAACCATGGTTTCCAATGGGAATTACCACCTTCAGAGTTTCTTGAGTTGTGTGATGGGGAGGTTCATCTTTTCTTTGTTCAATCTTAGAGAGGTTTTGTATGGCTGAGTTCAATTTACCGCTTGTCTTATCACCTCTTTTATACTTCAAACTCTCTCTTTTGCTAAATGGGATGTGCATAACAATAGCTGCAGATTCAAGGTCTGGATGTAGATCTGCTGAATCCCAAGGGCAAGAATCTATAGAACCATAATCACAGTTTTCAGGAGCATGTTTTTTATGAAATTTGGATTTTTCTAAAGGAGTTCCATCATTCACACTGAGGGCTTCCCCAACTAAACCCGAATCAGAACTTTTAGAAGGTTTGACATCATCATGGATAGAGTCGCAACTTCCTTGGGATGCAGTACTTTGTCTAGCACGTGCAGCATCATACAGAACGAATTCTGTGACCATTGAGTTGTCAAAACCACCATCTCGAAGTTCAGAGGATAAATAACAGGAAACTTGCATCTGACCCACCATTAAGGAGTTTTTGCAGCTGTGATTCAATCCAAAACTACTTCCATTACTCTTTTTTTGATGATCTTGGGTATGAAAGGTGTATACCCATTTAAAGGCATTGCCTGTCTTCCATGTCTTGGCCACGTAGACATCTTCAGGGGAGCTCTGAGAGAACTCAAAAAATGGCATCCCATGTTTTTTTTCCAACTTTAGAGAGCCATGTAAATGTACAGGCGAAGATGCAACACCATTATGGTGATTATCATTATTTGGAAAATTAGAATCACAACCTGAACTCTTTGCTGTATTTGAGAAATCTTGCAACAAAGGTTTTCTGTATGTCTCGTTTCTCTCCAAGTCAATTGTCTTAACAGCTTTATCTCCACCAGCTTCTACCGCATGACTGAAACGACTTCTGACAGACTTGGATTTCGTAAATGGATCCAAGATTTTCCTGAAAGGACTTATATGAGGCTTTGGGTTGTGTCTAAACCGTAGATCACTTTCCAATGGAAGCTGACTTTTAGACATTTCTAACTTAGCAGAGAGTGACTTCTGCAATGCATGAACCTTGTCTCTCTTGAAAAGTTTCTTGCCATTGTGAAGGGGTCTAATGCCTGTAACATTTCCAAGCTGATTGCTTGGATCTTTCGATACAGTTTCACTATTCTCTGAACCTAAGTAGATATCAATGAAGCTATCTGATGAACGTGGGCCTATGCAAGGCTTATTAACTGATGATTGATTCAATTTTGTGTCCAAAGATAATACCAGATCTCTCCTCTCTGGTTTTTCCTCATCAGAACTACACAAAGAGTCAACAATACCAGAAGACCAAGAGGTGTAATTGTCACGAGAAACTTCTATTTTTCTCCTTTCTCCTTGAATGGCCATCGCTTCGAGGTTACCTACATCTTCAGAGCTTTGGTACTTGGAATGCCACTTGAGCACTTTGTCATCTTCCAATCCAACTAGGCTAGGTGAATTGCATTTATGAGAACTATGGCCGCGGCCAAATCTAATCTCTGTGAAATCATCCTCTACATTCAATTCAAAACCTGTACGCTCATTGCCTTCCAGTTCAACTAGGCTAGATGAATTGCTTTTTTGAGACCTGCGGCCACCACCAAATCTAATCTCTGTAAAATCCTCCTTTACATTCAATACAAAATCTTTATGCTTTAGTTTTTTCCTTGTGCTTCTGTCTTTTATGCTTGAATGTCGTGGAATTGAAGGAAGAACGGTGTTGGGACTCAGATCCACACTGCAAAGGCTGTCAAAGTCCAATTCTGTCTCTTGTCCCATCGTATGAACCACAGCTCTGCCAGAAGAAAGACACTAAGTTTTGAGCAAAACTCTAGGAAATTTAACTACGCACCAATTCTAGCTACAAAAAAGGCAAAGGCAAAAAATTGTATAAAACATAATTCAGAATCTATGGAACTAGGCATTGATGTTTAGTTAGAATCAAATGGAAAAATAAAAAATAAAAAAAAATAAAAGAAAAGGCCTGCTTAAAATCACAAAATCACATATTTGCAACTTGGAATCATGCTGGTAAAAATGCATAAAGTCAGAATTCGTTTCCAACAAAAATTTTCTGTCACCACTACAAAACAACAAAGACTTAACTTTCATGTCCACCAAAATCTAGTAATAGACAGAAGAAAAACCAAAGCACAGAAACCAGATCTTAAAAAGAGCTCAACTTAAACAAAAAGAAGCAGCAGAAGATTTTGAACTCCAACCTTGCAACTACTCAGTTTGAGAAAAGGAAAACTCCCCATTAAAAATCAGTGTCTCAGAGAATCACACAACTTCCAAAAAGAAGAAAATGACTTGATTCTGGAAGCTGAGATCTTATGCAGCAACTCAATGCTCCAAAATACAGAGAAGTAACAAGGCAAAACCAAAATGTGAGCACTGGGAGCAAAAAAATCATTTCTTCAAATACATTGCAAGCAACATTCAAGAAACCCCAGAACAAGGAACAGAAGAATTCAGTTGGAAAATTTGGGCTTACCCCACCAGATCTTAGAAGAGTGAAGGCAAAGGAAAACCCAACAAACAGCAGAGAGAAGCAATCATGTCGACCAATCTCTTCAGCTGAAAGCTTCAAAAGAATCCACAGCAGAAGGGGGGGAAACCCAAATTAAGAAACGGTGAAGCTGTCACTAAATGAGAATTTCAGAACGAATCAAGGAAAGTTGAAGGGTGAGAGAGAAGAACTTGGGCAATAGCCTTAAAGCAAAATGAGCACAAAAGTAAGCTCTTTGAGTGAGTATGTGATGCAAGGCAAATTTTAGAGAGAGAAAGCATGCGTTAGAGAGAGTAAAAATGAGAGGAGGAGCGAGAAAATTTCTCTCTCTCACACGAGTGAAGGTTGCTGGGAGAGACAAGATTACTGCGAAGTTCCTGTTCATGTCTACTTAAAAGAGCCATGTTTCTCTATTCATCATAAGCTTCTTTGTTATTACTTTTATATTAAATTACAAATTTACTCCACAAACTTTTATGAATTTTATTTTTACCTTGAAGATGTTTAATTAAATAAAAGAATATTTCCAATTTTTCGTGTAACTACTTTTTGAACCTTTAATCTCTTTAATTATATTTCCAATATATAAGACAATTTAGAGTTTTGAACCTTTAATCTCTTTAATTATATTAATGCTTAAATCGATTGCGTTAAACTCAAGTTAGTATTTTTTTTATCTAATTCTATCAGTACAAGTTACCAAGACGTGTTCAGGATCAAATGTCATTAGAAAATTAGGAATATATCTATACAAGTTGAATTTACATGTAATCGTATTGGGGTAGGTCATAAACTTTGAAATGAGTTCAAGGAATAGGCTAATAATTTGATTTTTTTTTAATTTTAAAAAATTAAATATATAAATACTAATTCTACCTTTAAATTCTCTGGTTTTATTATCTATTTTCTATTAATGGTTTAAAAAATCAAGTCAGATTTTGAAAATTAAAAAAAAATGAAATTTAAAATTTGACTAAGAATTCACTGCTTTACTAAAAAAAATGAAAATTATGATAAGAAATTAAAATAAAATAGAATTAATTTTTAAAATCCAAAATTACCTGTACATCAACTTTTTGTTTCTTAGATTTCATTTTCATTTTAAGTTCATTTAACAAATTCTCAAAATTATCATGAGCATGAGAGTTTTGAGTTAACTTGGACAACCTACAATATTTAGTTGTGAAAAAAGTAGCAATACTTCAATATCCGATAGGGGATATAGTTTGAACTCATTTTTCATTTTGTCTGGTTCAACTCATAAATGGTTAATTATTGCAATATCCCTCATAAATATTAATTCATTAGTTTTGATCTCCAAACAAATAAATCAGTATTTTAAATTTAAATTATATAAACAAATAATTCCCTTTCTACAATATTATGTTACAATAAATGAATGAGTGATTAAAAAGTATTAATGGTATGCATCAAATAATTCAAACCTAATTCAATAAAAGTTAAGATTTATGGTTATTTTCCATTACTTTATTGTAGCTTTGGGTTTCTTATTCTTGCCCTAAAAAAGAAATTATACCTTTGGGGCACCCCAAGGGAGCAATTAAGTTGAATTTATATTCATATTGATGTGACATCTATACCCATGGATAATAGCATTCTCACTAGATTTTTGGGGGGCAATATTGGAAATTCATGGATCATCAACTAGGAAGGGGAGTGCACTTATCAAAATGGTGGTGGTGCCCATATCACTGCAACAAAAACATTATTTTGAGATGGAACATGAAAAAACAAAACATTATTTTAAGGGCTTTGGGAAGTGCAAATATTGAAGAGTGGAATCCACAATTAATAAGACTGATTCAAATTATTATTATTTTATAAAATTGAGATCATCAAATTGTGGATCATAGGGTAGTTAAAATTACCTTGAAGCCCTTTTTGTCACCATGATTTGGATTAACTCAATTACAAAAATACCCATGTTTTGGCACTATTGAAGAAAATGACAATTGGAAGTTTTCTCTTTAAAAAAGAAAAAAAATAGGAAAAAGAAATTAGGAAGTGGTTCAAAAGCTGCAAAAAGAAGTTGAAGGTTGCCATCTAGATAAAAAAAAAAAATCAACAAATGGTCCAAAAGAATGGTCAATAAAAGTTAGTCAAATTGTTGGCTTAAACTCTATCTCTATGGTTCCCTTGAGCTTCTTCCAAGTTATGTGACAATTTTCACAAATTCCTTCTTTTTTGTTTTCTTTTGTCAAGTATGTCTTTGACTTCCTCTTGTGGGTTTTTCTTCTTCTTCCTTGATTTTTTTTATAAAACTTTTAATGATTTGTAGTTTGATTTTATATGAACTTTATGAAATATTGTATTTCATAGAAACTTGGTTTGTATGTAATTAGGTATATTAAGGACCTAGCTTTTTTATTGATAGGTAACTGACAAAATGAATTGATAGTAGATAATAAGGATATTCAAATAACCTGACAATCCGAACAATTTGGACTGTCCAACCTAAAATATAAGGGTTGAGTTGGATTAGTTTGTTTTTGGGTTGGATTGGGTTACACTTTTTCTATTTTTATTGGGTTGGGTTGGGTCGTGAGTTGACTAAAAAGAATTTGGGTTGACCCAACCCAACTCGAATTTTATATATATAAATAAAATATACTATATATATTTCTCTTTTTTTAAAATTTAATTATGATTATGAATTTTAAATATTTTTCTTTTAAAATTATTATGATATTTGTCTCTATTTGAAATTTGCAATAAATATCTTAGGTATTTGATATTTAGCATTTGAATTTTATGAGATTTTAGTTATTAGTCATGTGTTACATATAAATTTACATATTTTTAATTAAAATGAGAGAAAAAAAAAGTTATAACCCGATAATCTAACCCAACCCAACGAACTTTATTTGGGTTCTTTGGGTTGCCAACTTGACCAACCCGAATTTTTGGGTTGGTCTAAAAAACATCATCAACCCAACCCATGTACACTCTTAGAAGATAGAGAATTATTATTTAACCTATGTATTGTCAATTATATATATATATATATATATATATACCTATCAAAGTGAAGTGAGTTTAGTGATGATTGTCATAAACTCCCACTTTTAAGGTTGGAGGTTCAATTTTCATCTTTGTAATTAATGCAATAATGCTATAGATTTTTCTATTACATTCCTTCTCATATACTTTATTTTTCACATATATTTTTATAAAAGAGATAAACGAGAGAATCTCAACTAACTATTATTATTTTAGGTGAATTATACAGATGACACATTTGATAGTCATTGTGTTTTTTATTGTGTACAAATAACACAAGTCTACTAGAAAAAAATTACTATTTCATAGTCCTACTAGATATAACATTAATTTTATAACTAATAAATCAACTATTTTTTATTTAAAAAAATTCAAATATGACAATTAAGACTTAATAAACACAAAACTAAAAGTTCATAAAACTTGCTAAGCACTTTTTAAAGTCGTCTATATATTTATAATGTTTTTAACAATTTCATTTCAATCTTTTTCATTCAGTAAGTCTCATTAATTTTGTTAGTTTCCCGATTATGCGATGAAACATCTAAATTTGTTTGAAAAAGTATTGCGAGGTAATCATTTTATTTTGAGGTCAACGATTTGCATGAATCAAATATCAAACTTATATCAAGCTTGTTTTAACTTTCATATTTCCACTTGTTGTACTTAAAAGAAATATTAAAATACTATTTTAACGGATATAGTTTAGATTTTGTTTTATTTTAATCCATATACTCTCGAAGACGAGAATATTAGTCTATATAATTGGTTTATCGTTGAAATCAGTCTCCATTAACATTTTCTTTATAAGCCAGTCTCTATTAGAAGACGAATGTTAAGAAGTTTTTTTTGTACCCCATGAAAAGAAAAGGAAAGAGGTTAATTATGGAAAAGGGGCAGGAAATCGTGGTGAAATTACAGAGGGCAAGGGAGGGAATTTGTGATCGGTGGAAGGGCAAAACAGTAAAATGACAAGAGGAAATAATCGGAGGGGTTGGGCGGGACGGACGCTAAACCGAGACAGTCGGTCACGTCAGATACGACCCACCGAATCTTTGGGCTCCGTTTTCAGAACTCTATTCAAATTTTCTTTTCTTTTTTTTTTTCCCGCCTAAATCTGTTGTTTTTAATTCGTATTTTAATATTTATACCTTTAAGATCCTATGCATTTCCTTTAAAAAAACAATTGGTATAAAAAAAAAAGTTGTTTCTTTTAATTAACTTTGAAATATTTTGTTTTCAATATTAAATAACGGTAGTTATATATATATATATTTCCTTTTTTCAAAGGAAAATAACTCAAACATTCATTTAACAAAGATTTGAAATGTAACCTAAAGGTTCGAGTTCTCAATATAAATTGATGCAAATATGTTTTATCTTTTAAAACTGTGATTTTTTTTTCTAGAAAAAAAAACCGTGAATTTAAAGTATAAATTAGAATCGATCAATTTTCTATATATATATATATATAATGGTTACCTTTGAAGAAATTCTTCATGGATATACATAACTACAAATTTATATTGTAATAGTAATACACACACCTATGTAAAATAAATTGTCACGTCATGGTAAGCAAAACTTTCAATCTTCCAATATAGTTATGAACCTTCTCCAACTCATGTGAATTGATATGGATTAAAATAGAATTGAAGATTTAATTAGTGCTTCCATGGTCAATTTGAGCTTAGTTCATTTGTATTGACATGGATTTAAGAGATTGGAGGTTCAATCCCTCACTCTACAATTGTTGTACTAAAAAAAATAGTACTTTGTTTCCATCTACTAAACAAGGACTTTGTTGGCACGAAGTTTGGAGAGAAAGCTATTGTAGAGATCCAATTATCTTCATATGAGAGCTCTTCAAGGATAGTGGTAAAGTAGTAGTTAAGGCTCTTTCCCCACACACGCATCGCTGTTCATCTGTCTAGATGTACAGGTAGTCAAGCTTGTGAAAAAAAGGAAACTCCTTTTTTTAAAAAAAAAAAAAAAATCAAACCACTATGGACTTAATTTGGAATAGGAATTTTTAATGTGTAATAGTGTCAAATCTGCAAAATTTATTTCCTCTAAATCTGAATGTTTTTCTTCTTGTTCAAAACCAGATCCAATCTATTCTAGATTTACAGAACTCTGATCTTATAATGAATTTTCTTTTGATTTCAACTCTCTCTATCGAGTGTATGTTTGAGGTGGGTGTTGTGTTAATTTTGGGGAACAACCAACATGAACGATTTGCATTGTGGTTGTGTTAAAATTGCTTTCAAAGCAATGGTTTTCATGACTAGGGGCAGATTTAGTATGGGTCCAGGAGGCTTAAGCCACCACTTTATAGTCTTTATATAATATATATATATATATATAACTGGCATGTATTAAATTCATATATTTTAAACTGAATTATTCATATATTTCTAGTGGTAAATTTGTTTTCCACCCTCTTTTAAACCTAGATTTAAGCCTCCTTAATACATATATTTTTACTGAATTATACAAAGCTTTCCGTCAACAAAATATCTTGGAGTCTAAATGTCATGAGGTAGTTCACCTTCTACAAGTGTTCGGAAGAGCCTGTTCCTTCTTTTCTTCTTTCTCTCCTTACCATGAATGGTTTACTTTGTTATTTGTGGCTTTATTTCCTCAAGTAGTAGTAGGAAGAAGAAGAAGAATTTTTTTCACAAATAGATTAAACTTTTACTATTGAATTTCTTCCTTAGTTATTTATTTTTTATCAATGGTTTAAAAAAACTAATCCAAAATTTAAAAACTAAAATAACTTTTATAGAGTTGTTTTTGTTTTTGGAATTTAACTAAGAATTCAACCATTGACTTTATAAAAATGCAAATCATTGTAAAAAATGAGAAGACAATAAGCTTAATTTGTAAAAACCAAAAATAAAAAGGGGCAATTGGAACTTTAATAAAAAAGATTGAAAATTGGGCATGTCTCCCTAGGTTTTGGTTTTTTGCAAATATGACAAAAAACTTCCGCCTGAAAATTCAATTGGTATTTGATTTCTATGTGATTGTTATGTGATTGCTATCTGATTTCTATGTGATTGTTATGTGATTGCTATCTGATTTCTATGTGATTGTTATGTGATTGCCACACCTACAATTACAAAAAAGTTGAAGTCATTGTTTTGGTTTCTTAAAACGTATTTGACATACAATGCAATTTTCCAAATAAAAAACGAAATGGTCACTATATGGAGCATTTTTTTTGTTTTCTATTTTTATAAACACTATTTTTTATAAAGTTTATTTGCTTCCTTACATATTTATCAAAACCATTTTAAAATATCAACTCAAATTTTACAAATAAAAAAAAATCTAAAAAAATGTGATTTTGTTTCTGAAATTTGGCATAGATAACTCAACTGCGTAGGCAATTTGAAAAATGTGAAAATTTTACCCAAAAAAATGTAATAAAAACAAACTTAACACTGAAAATAAAAGAAAAAACAAAATATTATCTTACAAGCATTTAAATTCGAGAGTTTTCATTCTTAGTACTTGAACGTTATATTCTTTCCATCTATGTTAACAATTTTTAAAAGTATTCATTTTTGGTCCGATTTCCATTGCATATACCATTTAGTTTTTGTTTATTTATTTAATAGATCTCAAACTAACGGAAATAATAATTAAAAAAAATAATACGGATAGATTTTTATTTGTTTTTATCATTGATAGATATTAATAGACTTTTATCAATGTGTTTTTGTAATAGATATATTACAACTATTTAAAAACAACAAAATTTTTAATATAGATAATGATAGTGTTCCATCCGTTGGTCTATCACTTGGTCTTCCATTGTCTATGATTATTATTCTAATTACTATTTTAGAATTAGCAACAAAACTACAAAAACTATCATAATTTAGTCAATAATTTCATATTCCATTGTCTAGCATTATCATTTTAATTAACATTTTTGAACTAGCAACAAAACTACTATAAATAGAGAAGAATAAGATTTATAGTTAAAGAAGGAGAGGAAGAAGGAGAAGTGGAGAAGGAAAAAATAATTAAAATTTATTATTTGTGTAAATATTTTCACTTCTTTTTTTATTTAAAAAAAATTCTTTATTTAATAATATATTTTTTTCAAAAAAAAAATCCATTTAAGTGTGTTTTTTCTTATACCGTTAAAATCTCATTCTGAATTATCTTATAAAGTACCATTTATTTTCCTAACATCTACATGTCTACGAAAGAAAATATGGAGCCTACTACTAAAAGTTGACCTCTACAGAATTGTAATTTCCAAAGTTAAAAAGGACCAGAATGAAAAATAATTCTTTTGAAAAATAGAGCAAGAGTATAAGGACCGAAAGGTCCAAAACCATAATTAAAAACCCCAAAGCATTAAACACAAAATACCAACCTTTAAAATAATTGAGAGTGTGAGATCCAATTAATAAAAATAATAAAACAAATAATAATTTAATTAATAATAGACAGTGCATTAGCATTTCATGGGAGCTAGTACACTCCAACAAAATCGTTAGAGTGAGCATAATTCAATTTATATAAAATATTTATTTTGAATTTAAAAATATTATTTTAATTTGTATACTTTGAGTTTCATTCTATTTTAGTCCATATATAATTTTTAAATATTTAATTTTAGTTCCTATATTTTTAATAAATCTTAATTTAGTCATTAAATTTAATTTTTGTTGAAATTAACTAAATAATAATAATAATTTAATACAAGAAAATATATTATATGAATATGTTTTCAAAATTTATAGTGAAGGCTAACATAAACTTGAAATATTATCACCTTAGTTATCAACTTTTAAAAGAAAACTATCATCTTTCAAAGATTAACATTTACCTAATATTTACCTAAGTCATATCATTAATATCATTCATTTTATTGATATATAAGTCATGTCACTGATATATAGATGTCACTAATAGCTATGACTATCATTGATAATTTCAATCACTGATTATTAGCGATAGCTTTTAGCAGTGGCTACAATGATAGACTTTAATCAAATGTAATTAACTTTTATATCATTGATATCATCGATATATGGATATCACCTTAGTTCTATCATCGATATCACCGATACCACCGATATCACTTATAATGTAGTTATCGGTGATAGCTTCTATCATTGATACCATACTATTAGAGATAACTTCTACCATTCTTTTTTACTATCAAATAACATGTCATTGTTGATAGCTTCTATCACTACTAAACATGCTATTAGTGATAACTTCTAGGCATTCTACTTATACTTTAGTTCGAGATTCAACTTTATTAATTAAATTCACTAAGTTGGCTATCAATGATAGACTTTATAAGTGGTTATTAACTGTAACAAAATCATCCAAGATTAAGCTAACAATGATAGAAAATATTGGTGGCTATCACTGATAGACTTTCATTTGCTATTTATATTTAATATTCCGTTATAATAATCAAAATTGGTGATTGGGTTGTTGGTGTTAAGTCACTTATGAATGAGTACTTTCAAGTATTGGGTATGAAACTCGACCACATAATTCTTATGAAAAAAGGGAAGCAAAAACTGGAGAAATGAAAGAAAATTTATTTAAAAAAAAGAAAGGAAAGAAGCAAAAATCGGAGAAAAAAATAAAAAATAAAGAAAGGAAAGAAAATAAAAAATAAAAAAAGAAAGGGAATAAACAAAAATTGAAAAAAAGAAGGAAAATTAAAAAAAGAAAAAAAAAAAGAAAGGGAAGAAGAAGGAAAGAAAATAAAAAAAAAAAAAGAGAAGAAGCAAAAACCGGATAAAAGAAATAATATAAAATAAAAAAAAAAGTGAAGAAGCAAACACTGGAAGCAAAAACTGGAGAAAAAAGAAAATTAAAAAAAAGAAGGGAATAAGCAGAGACTGGAAGAAAAACTGGAGAAAGAAAAAAAATAAAAAAAATAAAAAAGAAAGAGAAGAAGCAAAAACCAAAGAAAAGAAAGAAAATAAAAAGATAGAAAAAAAAGGAAGAAGAAGATTTGTAACAAGACAAGCGAGAGTGAAATTGGAAATTAGAAAAAATTCAAAGGTTGAATAGTCAACTTCTTCCATATTTGTAAATATTTTAAAGAGGTGATATATTTTTAGACTTTTTCCCTTATTATACTATCTATTATAAATATCCTTGAGACTACATGGACTAAAATTGAATATTTGAATGTATTAGGACTAAAATAGAATAAATTTTAAAGTATTTATACTTTGACAAAAAGAAGTTTGAAGTTTGAATTCTCTACCCATGTGGTAAAAAGAAAAAAAAAGGTAAAATAAAACTAAAATTAAAAACGAAAACACATCATAATTTCAAATATATTGTATGTTGGAATCATGGAAGCTAATTGATCTGCAAAGTTAAGTATCATCGGGGTTCCAAGAAAATTATAATGACTAGAGTTAATGGGGAAAAAGTTTCCTAATTAGTTTGGGATATCAGTTGTTGAGAGATTTTGGAAATGTCTCAAAAAGAAGGAAAATGAGAACAAGTAAATCTAACTTACTAAGTTCGTGATGGAGAATACAAATTCACACCTTGATAGTTGAATAATGATTCACTATCAGAATTTTTCTTCATTACAATTAGATTGTAATTTTTGGCGAATAAGTATATAAGTGGAATAGTTCTACTAATTGATAACATGATGCTCATCTCAGTTAAAGTAGTTGTTGAGAGATTTTGGAAATGTCTCTAAAAGAAGGAAAATGAGAACAAGTAAATCTAACTTACTAAGTTCATGGTGGAGAATACAAATTCACATCTTGATAGCTGAATAATGATTCACTATCAGAATTTTTCTTCATTACAATTAGATTGTAATTCTTGGCGAATAAGTATATAAGTGAAATAGTTCTACTAATTGACAACATGATGTTCATCTCAGTTAAAGTAGTGGAAGGCAATAAATGTTATTTAATTTTGCTGAATATGATGCTTTTATTACCATAAGAGAAATTCCACTTCTCCAAGCTTTATTACTAAATATTTTATAGTGTATGAATCGTTAGTGATAAGGCATGTTTTTTCAAAAGTCGTTTTTGAAAACATGTTTAGCTTTAATTAAATGCATTTTTGTTCATTAAAATGTAATGATGTTTATTTACACTAAATATGGTGCTTTTATCACCATGAGAGACATTCAATTTCTCCATGGAAAATTACTAAAATATTTCATTACGTATGAATATTTTTGGTAATTAGACATATTTTCAAAAGTTATTTTGAAAATATGTTCAACATTAAATATATACATTTTTATATGTTAAAGGTTAACACATTTACTACTCAACTGTGAGAGTGTAAAGGTTAATAAATCCAGAAATAAAGACAAATTTTATTCTCCTGAAGAATACGTGACTTTGGTTTTTAGAAATGACAGTTTCGAATAATTCTCTAAGAGTTAGAGTTAAATTATTATTGCCTATCAAAAGCCTTACTTCTCCTGCAGATGTGTCGTCAAACTTTATTAGATAAGGTTATCTAGCCAATGTTTAACTTTCTTTCTTTGACCTAAATGGTCCTATGTTAGAAAGTATAAGTTTGATTTCATAGATAACCCATTCATATGATTGATAAGTATTTATGAATAAATGTAACCTGTTCCAATTCAACTCATGTCTTATTTTCTTTGAAATGTTCAAAAGAAAATAGACTAAAGTTTAAATCACCAAACGTATTGTGACATTATGATCTGATCATAATTAGTACCGGATATTTGATGTACTAAGCCTAATTGACAAAGATGAAATGAGATCTCACTTGGAGCATTCAATATAATTTGTGTGACATCTTGCTGTAGGAGAAATATGTCCTTGTTCAACTTAGTACATTTTAAGTTCTTTGTTGAACTGAGTCCTAATGTTTTTAAATTACACCGATATCTGACTTCATTAAGGTAATGCGATATAAATTGCATTGTTTTGAACGTTATTTCTGCCAACATGTTTGCGAAACATTGTTGTATCATGGAAGTGTTATAAAGCTTATTTATGACATTTCAGGTTTTGGGTAAGTTGAGACACTTGTTAAAAAAAAACCCTTACTAAAAGTAATGTTCAAAAGATACCTAATGTCATACCCTATCCCAGATTACTCTCTTAATTCGGAAGAGAATGTGACGGCAGTAGCTACCAACTCTTTTGTGGCACCCACTACCAGATTAGTCTCTCTAACCTACTTAAGAAACCCCGAATCCCATATATAATATTCAAAAAACTAAGAAAACTTAAAAACAACATCAAAACACCAGGGTCTAATACCCAACATAAATATATCATAATAATAAATACAGAGTTCAGTGGGTCTCAACATTTATCACCAGTCCTTAGCATGGACAACACATATGTACAAACATAGACATCTAGAATGTCACTGTAGTCTTTAAACTAGTCTTGAGTCCTTGAGTGGTAGAGCAATAAGGCAGCTAACCTCTAGGGAGGTGACCACTACCTGGGGAAAAGGAAAACATTTGAAAGAATGAGCTACTAGCCTAGTGAGTGACTAATAAAACTTAATCATCGTGCTTTAAATTGAACAATGCCAAGAAAAATCATACTTAAAATTTTTAAACATAGAATCTATTAAAACATCATAACTCTTCTTAAACTTTGTTGAGAGAGAACCCTTTTGCTCAATCATTCAGCCTTTATCCTTAGTTGGTGTAAAGTAATCTCAACAGAACCAATATCAATTCTACCTACGTGCACGTGGTAATAACTAAGTATCGTCATACCTTAGGTACTATGGCCTGTATACTTTCTCAATCTCACTGTCCTTCAGTATCGGGTTCATTATAATCATCATAAAAACTTACTCATTAAAACATGTATAAAAGCATAGTAGCATAAAGCATATGCTTAAACATCCTTATCATACAATCACAAATTTCCAACGCATGCTAGTAACATAAAATATATAAATACTTAAACATGCTTTCATAACTTCTTTAAACTAAGTCATGCGTTAATAGGCACTTTAAAAATTAGTCTGCTTAGAGCTGCCTTAAACATTCTTATAGATAGAGCTAGCATGAGTCTGAACTTTTAAGTAAACCATGAGTTTACTAAAATATTGGAAAAATACTTAGTTTTGTCACTCACTTCCTTGGATGCCCTTCTTAGGGTTGATAAGCCTTCCCTATTGGCGCTAACCCTGTGGAAATGATAAACATATTTGGTCAATACTATTAGTCTCCTCGTGAGACTAACTCACATAAATAAGCTTAACATTTTATTTAAAACATTATCCTTCAGCTCAACGCATACCTTCCTTAGTGTGCAACATTTAAGAAATTTCTAAAGTTATAAAACTTAGCTATGCGGCCAACAATGCCTCACTCGGTGTCAATGTATGCTCATACGCCCACTCAGTCGCACACCACCATTGCATCACCTTAACACTAGCGCAACCCCTTGCGCCTACACCTTGCGTGCACACAGGTGCAACGTCTTGTGTCAATCTTTCTTTGGCGCGCCTGCAGTTTGCCGATTGAGTTGCTTGCTTGCTCAACGGTTGCAGTTGCTTGCTTATTCAAACCAAAATTCCATATTCAACTTTGGGCTCGAATAACTTATTTTCAAGAAACCTTTTCTTGAAAAATTTCCTTATAAAAACTTGTTTAAAAATGTCTTAGCTTCTTTACCTTAAAATTTTAGCTTTAAATTTCTTGTGGTCTGGTCAGAATACTTCAATTTCTACTACTGATCCAAATTCATCCGAGAGCCTAACCTTCTTGAAGAATCCTTCAGCTTTCAACTTGAATCTCTAATAATTTCTTTTCAACAACCCAGGGCCATCAATTACACCCATTACTCGTTCAAATGGCTCTACAATCACCTATTTTGCACAAGTAGAACCTCAAACCGACCCTTCGAATTGAGGCTTTCTTTTTATACTGTGAACTGCATGCCTCTCTTTAAACCTTAGGTTGCCATCTCACCCATTAAGTGGGTTTAATTCTCCTAACCTTGGCAACTAGCCCAAAGCTGGCCCATTTAAGTCGGTGATTAAGTTGAGAATTCCCTCTAATCCAATGCATGGTTCTTTAATTCATCGCAAGACACACTCGGTGTTCGCTTCTATCTGGTTAGTGTATACCTCGGCACCTTTTGCACCCATTTCTTTGTCCCTTGGTCATCACATGACTTCCTTAGATGCAGCCCTTCGCCTAGCCAACGCACACTATAGCCCCATTGCCTAGCCACCTTGCCTCACCACGCGCATCCATGCCCATCTAACCTTAACATAAGGCTTGGCCATTGCGTAGCTCATGTCCAATGCATGCCAATCCCTTTGGCCAACACCCAGCCATCTACTCCTTACCTCACGCCAAACATGCGCTCAACTAAACTTAATATGCTTAGGCTACCACATGACTCAATAAGGCCTTCAACGTAAGGCTTCCTTACTTAGCCAATTTTCCTTCCTTCTTTTAACCATTCATACTTTAACATCCGAGAGCCAAAATATTCCACATTTAGAATATTTTTCTTCTTTTTCTATCTTTCTCAAGCTTTTCCCTACAAAAATATTAACTCATTCTTAAACTTAATTAATATACTAATTAACATGCTTAAGTAGGAAAAATAGGGTTCAGGGTTTAGACCGTGTTGATGAATTTATTTTAAGTAACACCACGTAATAGTTAACAGGTGTTGTTAACCTTTTGTTTCATTTGAACGTAAATTTCCAACTGTCGAACAAATAAGTTTTGATGGTAGTGGGAGAGTTATGAGATAACTCGACCTTTATGACAAGGCTTACTTGAAGTCTTTATTATCATATAAGATGACAAAATGACTACTTATGAATCTTTTAGTAGTAGGAGAGCACTTATGAATCTTTCGGTAGTGGGAGAGCCATGCAGTGACTCAACCTATGACTTAGTGGAAGTCAAAACTATCATACTAGATGACAAGTATTGAAAGAAGTTGAAAAAAGTTATTGAAGTCATAATTATAAGATGAAGTACTGTACTTAATCCCAATCAACTTTTTGTAGATTTCATTAATGAGTTATCTCATAAGATATGCAGGGGTCTACGAAAAGAAAGCTTGAAAGTATAGTATTTGGAGATATAGTTCTTCAAAATAAAACTCTTGGCATTAGGTGAAAACCCGCACTAGAACTGTTGGGTGAAAATAGACTATTTTACAACAGAATCTTAGTGCATTTGTTATTGCATATTAGATGTGTAAAAATGAATACCTTCTATTAAAAAGGACTTCAAAGTGTCTATACAATTTCAAGAAATTTTTTGATATAGTATCATAATTAATGACTTTAATCGATGACGATATTCTTGTACAGATAAGAAAATGAGACATGGATATTTATCTGTTCTATATTGTTATTCTCTCACTATGAATGAAGTAAAAATCAATATACAAGTTTTGACTGTTCAACCAATTTCAAATAGTTGATTTGAAGTGATTTGTATATTAAAAATCTATATGCAGATGTTTAAGACATAAGATTAAGTTTGTCTCATGCATCTTATATTTACAAAGTAGTTACTTAATGTCTGATGCAATTACTTCTAATGTTCTATCCTATGACGGAGTTGACAGGTTTAAGGGAATGGTTTCCTAAGACTCCTTAAATTTTGAGGGGATATCAATTTTACATGAGGTTTCATTAACATTTAATATACAATTGGTTGGTTTAATCGAGGAACTTGATGGTATGACCAATGAGTATTGAAAATTAAAACTTACGAATAATGAAACTTTAGTGTATATAGTTTCAGATATATATATATATATATATATATATATTATAAGTTACACTGTTTCATATTGGATTTAGAGAAATCCATGTTTTATCCTAGATAATGTATATTAGACTGAGAAGCAGTATTTTGCTTGTGAAGTAATAATTTGCCTATGTTCAAGGTGTCTTGAGATATTTGAAAACTGTTTCAGATGTAACTTAATCTATTCACTTTATGCGATAATGTATTTCAAGGGTTAAGTTGGAGACCATATGTAAGCATCTAGTGGAAGGAATGTGAGTACATCTCGTTGGTGAACAAATGGTTCTTATTGACCTAACTCTTTGTATTATATAAAGGGATTTTCTAGGCTAAAATGTGATAAGATCTCCTAGACTATCTAGGACTACGAGAATTGTCTCTAGTATGCTAGGGAAAGTGGGAGAGCATGTATGGTATAGTGTATGTCCTAGGATACATGTCTCAACGACTCATATTTTCCCGACTTTAGTGCAAGTGGGAGATTGTTAGGGTGTATGCTTTAAAGCCTCGTAGTTTTATGTTAGTTGAATCAATGGTTGATTGATTTAATGCGATAATCCATTAATCTAAGATCCATGATTATCTTATGTAACTTAAACATATATGTAGAGACATACAAGTGGATCATGTTTAAATGATAACCTAAATGGTCTGTAGTATAAGATAAAGTTCGATGCCTTATCCTAGTAACACTATTGATACAACCCGCTTTGTAGTTGTTACAATTGTTGTAAAGTACTACAAATGATATGATCCTGGTCATTCTTATGGAGATATGTGAGTGGGGGTATCTTATACAAAAGAGTTTGTATAAAGATCGAACTACAAAATGTTAAGTCTTTCTTTATAACGCCATTGTTAGAAGAGACTTACATTTCACCAGGATGACCATAGGTGACTCGATCTTAATCCTGAGTGAGTTGTGAACTCCTACCTATGAGAATGATCCTTTGATTTGTATGGATGAGAGTGGCCAGATTCGCTGACTCAATAAGCCTACCATTTTGGGGATTTGTCTAACTGGGGAGCTGGGAACACAACTACATAAGAAGGAATTCACTCCTTCCCTATAGTTAGGGTAAGAAGATAAATTGCTCCCTTAAGGGCTGACTTCAGGGCTTGAACAATAAGGCACCTCACTCTCTTCTAGCCCGAGAGGGATTCAATCATAGTTGGATTATGACTAATTGTTCATTAGATGGATCAGTAATACTTAAGAAGTTAGATGTAATTATAAGGGTAAAATGGTAGTTTGACCCAATTGTACTTACGAGCAATTTGTAAAGGGTCAATGCACCGTTGATTGGTTATATCCACTGGACATATAAATATATCTATAGTGTGAAGAGTTCGGCTGTCGATCTTTAGTGGAGTGACTAGTAGTTAATGAACGTTGATTAATTTGATTAAAAGAGTTTAATAAATTAATCTCATATCATTGGAGCTTCAATCTATAGGTCCATAAGATCTATTTGTTAGCTCAATTAGGACTTATGAGAATCAAATTAATTTTGGTTTAATTTGAATTGTTCAAATTAATTAAAGGGAATTAATTGTGTCAGATACAATTAAATAATGTATATAGATATATTATATAATGTATGTTGATACATTATATAATTTTATGAGAGAAATAAATATTTGAATATGATTCAAATATTAATTATGTGAATATGATTCATATAAAAACTATATGTTAAAATTATATGAAAATGATTCATATTAAATTTATATAGTATTATGAGAGAAATAAATATTTGAAGATGATTCAAATATTAAATTATATGAATGTGATTTATATAAAAATTATAGGTTATATTATATGTGATATAATATAAACTATAGGTTACATGTTATATGTGATAAAACATATTATATATATTGAAATTCAAATTTTGAATTAAAAAAATAAGGGAGAGAGTTATAACTCCCTCAACCCTCAAATCTCTCATTTTTACGTAAAAAAGAGGAGAGAGAAAATGAGGTGCTATCATATTCATCTCATTCTCTCTTTGTTCTGTTGATAATTGTTTTTCTCAGAATAATTATTCGAGCCCTTTTTGGTGTCGCCCTAAAAAAAACTACGAACCAAAAGAAATTTAGAGATCATCGAACTACTCCTATCACTACACAAATATTGTAACAGTGGTAAGTACGGGGTCAAACCACAGGAAGGCACAAAATTAATTCCCTCTTAAGCTAAATTTAACTGTGGAAAAACAGTAGAAACAGGGTTTTGGGTTTTGATTAGTTTGAAAATATGCAGAAAAATAAATTGCAAGAGATAGGAATTATCTAATTTCAAGAGTAAGAGAGAACCTCTGTAATTTTAATCATCAAAATCCGTTAATTAGATATGCATTCACAACACTCGCTTGACACGACAAAACTGGGCTCTACAAAGACGAACAACTAGCTAGGATCGAACCAAGAAAGCATCCTAATTAAACTACATGCATTAAATCCTAATTGGGTCGATAGTGATCAACTAAGACTAATCACATGCGCATTAAGCTTTAGGATTCCATTGTGTCGATTAATTAATGGGAAAGCCCTAACTCAATCAACTAATTTATTCATGAACCTAGATCAAGCATGCATCTCAAGACGCAAGACCAACCTAAAAATCCTAGTATACATAATCAACTATTTGCTTCTGGGGTGATTTTAAGCATGGACGAACATTTGAGGAACGTGCGAGCCAAAGTCAACTAGCTAAGACATACATTCATGATAAGAGTGTCAATCCAACACACAAATATATATAAAATTTATGCAAGATTCAAGAAAACATAAATTCATTATGCAATAAATAAAGAATACAAATCTCAAGAAAAATACATAAAGTTCTTTCTATAAAAATTAGATAGAATTTTACCTCATCAATTCATGAACTAACCCATGAGATACCACCCAATCTGTGATTAAAATCCAAAATTAAACTAAAACTAACTTAAAGATACTGAAAACATCAAGGAAAAAGAAGAAAACTCTGCCTCTCCTCGGCCTCCATGAATTTCAACATAATTTGATCTAAAACCGAAGAGAGAAATTTAAAGGAGTAATCGCAGAGTTGCAATGTTGCCCTACATTTGAGCTGAAGACAGAATGCACGCGCGCGACTGATTAGTGTCAATAGATCCGGAGCATTGTAACGCTGTTAGCAGTGTTGCAATGTTGGCCTGCACACTAGCATTCTTTCTTCTGACATTAGGTGAGCATTGGACTTAGGCAAATGTTGAGCGTTGCAATGCTGAAACAAGGGCATTTTGGTCATTTTTGCTCATGTGAAGTTCAGATGCTCAAATCAACTCCAATTTGCTTCAAATCAACCATGTTCAACTCCAAATGCTCGGTTCTACCTCATGATTGCTCGATACCTACAAAATAAATAATTAACATATAAAATCTACCAACGACTAGCTCTTTTTTAGAGCTATCAAACAACCCAACTTAATTCTTGCTCATCCCGAGCAAGGTAGAAACCTACATTCAAACAAAAATTTATTCAAAAAAGAAATATCATGCTTTCTCTAAAATCATGTTTAGTTATTACTCTAGCCTTAACCGTCAAATAGGATGAAATTTGCAATCAACAACGAAATTCGATTACAATAAATCAATGAGGCACATTTTTAAGCACAATTCTAATTCATGCATGAGTGAGCCTAGAGTCTTTCTATTTGAGCTTGCACAACCCAAAATTTTTTTATAAGGTCCTCAATTCATTTTCCCCCCAATATGACTCAGTTATCAACCTTGGCATACCTAACTTGCAAAAAGGCAACACTAAGCAAATGTGCCTAAACTTATGCACATGAATTTTAAAAGGCATTTCTTTTACCTAGAGGGCTAGCTTTCACACCCAACCTCCAGAACCTATCCATTCTTTTCTCGCAGGGTCCTAATTAGACACGACGGAGGTAGCTCTTTTCATCTCTATCCATGCACACACACAACTATTTTTTTTTTTCAGGCAAGCTGATGATTGCTTCTTTTCTTTTTCTTTTTTTTAATGCATTTTTTAAAAACAATTAATTTGCTTTTCTTTCTTTTTTATTTTTCTTTTTTATACACAATAGGTCCTATTTTATCCACCTTATCTAGTTTTGCTCTAAAACAAGTAAGGTTACTCCTAAGTCAAAGGTGGACCTTTCGGGGTGACAACAGAAATATAAACCAAATACCCAAATCTAAGCATGCAAAACTTTAATTTCTCAAAACAATGACTTAAAGATGCGTGAGAGACAATTTTTTTTAAATGGGCTAAAAATCAAGATCTTGCTCTCCGAACGTTATTTCATGCAAATTTAATCACAGAAAGGGTGCGTCATAAACTACTCATTATAACAACCTAAGTAGCAGAGCAAACACAACAATCAAAACATACATCATCAAGAAATATAGTCTGAGCACAATGCTTAAGGACTCCAAATCATGCTCAAAATTAATACCTAACAGGTACCTCACCCCCAACTTAAAATCATACATTGTCTTCGATGTATGCTAAGTAAAGCTTAAAAATAAAAAGGGTCGAGTAACAAGGGAATAGAAAACCTCATCTGAAAAACATTATCGTGCATAGGATGGTTGGGATACCACTCTCTTCACTTTGGTTCTTCTACTTAAGGAACAAGGAGAGTCCTACAAAAAAGAAAAACAAAAGAAAAACAAATAAAAGAAAGAAAATAATTAATCACCTAGCTGCCTCCAGGAAGCGCAAATTTTTAATGTTGATTGTTCGACTTGACTTATCCCCTATCTAGGTACAAAGAAATTTTCGTATTTATCTGGTCCTTTCTTGGATGAGTCGATATAGCCCGGTAAGGCCATAACGGTTTCTATCTTTTGAAAAGAACCAGACAGGTCGAATTTGAGATTTTTAATTTTTATAAAAGAAAATAAAGTGAAAGACTCAATGACTGACTCTTTAGAAAATAAAGACTCTGACTCAACTGACTCTTTTGACTTGCAAGGAAAAGATGAGCAATATCAAAAAATATAAGAAATACTAGCAGAAAGATCATAATGAAGCTTAAAAACCTCTAACTCTTTTACCTGAGACTCCCCGAAATGAGGTACTGGCTCATACTTAACCTTACTAACTTATTCAGAACATGGCATGGGATAGACATCGTCACCTTCATCGGTCCAGAGGAATTCCTTGAAGATTTTCCTTAGTGCCACAGATGATGGGGAGCTCTAATTTATTCTCCAATGTCAGTATGGAATGTGCGAGATGAGGAATAGAATAGACCCCAACTAGCACGTGGGCTTGAATCTTCAAGTGAGACTCAATAGACTCCTGCTCACACTAAGAAAAACTACTAGCAATTTCACACATTACATAATCCAATGTCTTAACTTGGTCGGAAGCTTAAGGAATAAGCTACTAAATAGGATGATCGATGCTCGTCACTCCACTGCTCAACTCAGTACTCTTAAAAGATGGTTCCATCCAAAACTCTTCAAATCTCCCAACTGATTCAGTAATCTGAGTAATGAGGTCACACAGATTCTGAAACTTAGTTCTAGCTTCATGTCTGGAATAGAAGCTATCCTGCTGGAAACTCAAGGGTTCTTGATGATAATAGGGGCGTTCTTGCATAAACTCACTAGAGCTGTTAGAAAGTTCCCTAACCTAATCTTCTAAAGAAATACCTGAACTGGAGGAAGAGACAGGCATTAATAATGGTGTTTAGCTATGCATCTCACATGGAGGGTAATATTTGTGCTCAGGATCACGCAAATCTTGTAATTGCCTAATACTCAGCACTTGATCAAGAGAAGTTCAAGTATTTTATCTTTAAGTTCATTAAATTCACTTACCTCTCGCTTTCTTCATTGAGCTGCATACTTCGCACAAAGCACATAATAGATATTCATATCATCTGCCATGAGAAAACAAGTAGACACAAGAAAAGAAAAATATTGTTGGGGTTTTAAAGTTTAACACTCAATTTCAACTAAAAGAGATGTTGGCTTGCCGTCCCTGATAACTACACCATTTTGACATAAGCCTTTTTGGTGTCGTTTAATTCCTAAAAAGAACTACGAATTAAAATAAATTTATAAATCACCAAACTACTCCTATTACTACAAAAAACGTAGCAACAGAGGTAAGTGCAGGGTTGAACCATAAAGAGCACAAAATTAATTCCCTCTTAAGCTAAATTTGACTGTGAAAGCGATAAAAACTTGGTTTTGGTTTTTGAATAATTTGAAAACATGCTCAAAATTAAAATGCAAATGGATAAATGTAAACATGAGTTGGTTCTTCTAGTTCTCAGATCAAGTTATACATTCAATGTAAATTTCAATCATCATTTTTTGCCGACTGATTATGCAATCGAATTATACATGCATAACTACTCGCTTGATTTGATTTAACTAGCCTCTACAATGGTAGACAACTAGCATGAATCTAACCAAGAAAGCGTCCTATGTCACCACCTGCTCCAGATTACCCTCATAACCTGGATGAAATGGTGACTGCAGCAGTTACCAACCCTTTTACTGACATTTACTACCTATCTAACCTGTTGAATTTTGCTCAAACCCTGAATACGTACATATCATCAATATACGAACATATTAACTCAAAACTTAACACATTTACATTATAGGGTTTCGTAGCATTGTTCATACATGAATATTATAACTTAGTGAGCCCCATCAAGAATACTAGTCATTAGACAGACACATGTGTACTAACTAATACAGGTCTTTAATTACGCTTCCTTCAACCTATTTCTTTGAGTGGCAGAGCAGCAGCAGAAAAGTCTTTTGGAAACTGACCGCTATCTGAATAGAAAACATTTGAAAACATGAGCTAGAAGCACAGTGAGTGACTTAATAAAAATATAAATCTCATGCTTAAACTGAAAGCTCAAAAACGGAATACTGGAACTAAAATATGCCAAGCAAACGTGTATATAAAACCTTTAAAACCATTGTATTTGAAACCTGAATCTTAGTTGAGAATGAACATTCATCGCTTTAATTCCTAATGCTAAGCCATGGCCAGATGAGACCCCTACTTCGATCTCTTCATACTGAACTATGGCTAGGAGAGACCCCTATGTCGATCTCTTTAAATATACCGATGGGCATCTCAAGCAACTTCCTCTAAACATAAACATTGATAACTACTCTTAAACACCATTAAACATCATTATTCCCTAGTTGAAAACGAGCATACATCGCTCTAGCTTCCAACGTCTGTTATCGACCAAGAGACCCATACTTCAGCCTCCCTTTGCTTGTATATGGCTTAGGAGACCCATACTTCGGCCTCTCATTCAAAACTACCTACATGCACGTGGAGTTTTCTATGTACCGTCAACACCATAGGTACAATTATTCAGATACCTTCCTTACCTTCAGTATCCGGCTCACTTAAGCTATCAAGTTCTCGAAGAGCATTAAAAGAATAGTTCTCAAATATAGCATAGAAAACTCTTTAGAATACCTTCCCTACCTTCAATATCCCTTTTCATTATGTTTAGGAATACCAATGCATGTACTTTGACAACCTTAGGTATTTAAAACATAGTACATCAAGCTTCATTCAACCTTAGCTTTAACCCTAACGTATGCTTCATACTTTGTAAAATAAGTTGCCTTAAATCATGTTGAACTAGCTTGTAAAAACCATTAGCATGCGTTAGACATGGAAAACATACTTGGAAAACTCATACATTAGTAAACATCATGCGTTGATCATGCTTTCAATCATAGAAATAAGTTGCTTGGAATCCCATGAAATTTAGCATGAGAATAACTTTGCTCAATCCCTCGACGTCGTATTACTTACGTGCATGTGCTTATAACTGAGTTCCATCATACCTTAGGCACTTAACTAGGATACCTTCTCATTATCCTTCAGTATCCTTAGGATACCTTCTCATTGTCCTTTAATATTCGTCATATAACTTGTCATGAATATTTAGTTGAAAACTAAGGTTTAGTGCTCAAATCATCATACTAGTTCATCATGAAAATTGAGTTACTAAAACATGCTGAAAGTATTTGGACAAGATAACATACTTAAATCATGTCAATTTCCATGGAAAACATGCTTTACTTAGCATGAGAAATAACTTCAAACATATGTTGCTTGGCACTTCATATAAACACTTAGCATGAGAAATAATTTCAAAGAAATCATGGTTTCTAAATCATTAAATCATTTAAATCATCACATAGTCACTCACAGGTCCTTCAAGTTTGCTTCCTTAAGGCTTGATATGGGAGTTGAACCTACACATATAAGCATACTACTTAGTGTTTATATTAGCCTTCCTTTTAGGCCTACTCAATAAATCAAACTCACATGCCAAACCATCACATTTTGCCTCCTACCATTTACTTTGAGGGTCAGACACATAGCCAATTTGGAGGGCTTGGGTGCCAAAAGAATGCACCTTTTGATCGCCCATACTCCACACACTTAGAAAAATTTTGGACCATCAAGCTGCAGATTCAATTTAAACAATTCATAACTAAACTTCCAGAACTCATCTCAAGGAACCTCCTTCTACGAACTTGCTTAGAATCAAGTTAGCAACATTACCTTAAAATTTCAGCTCAAAATTCTCGTTGTTTGATCTGGAGATTAAAACCTTCATCATTGGCCCCAATTCAAGCAGATGCTTGCTTGTTCAACAATTTCCAGTTCAAACTTCAAAAATATATAACTTGATTTTCAGGCCTCATCTTAAAAAGTTTCATTCTACAAAGTTGTTTATAACTTAGTTAGCAATATTACCTCAAGGTTTTAGCTCAAAATGCTTCATAATTCGTCCTGGAGCTTTAATTCTTCACTGATGGCCTAGATTCACTCGAGAAACAAACCCTTCGTATTTATTTTGCCCCTCCGGCCTTATTCCAACGAGTTTTCCCTCCAGCACAGCCACAAAAAATAGACACACAGAGCTTTCGAATGCCACTAGAATTACACAAATAACCTAAGTAGTTTGTCCAAACTGACCCAATGAATTCGACCTTCTTGCTTATATCACCGCCTAAAATCGTGCATGAACCCTCCTTGTGCCACCTTGCCCACTATTGGTGATGAAGGGCTAGGATTTAACAAATTTTCTTTTGTTAACTGCACTCATAATATTACTTCAGCACTACACCTCATTAGATGACATGGTCTCATCCATATGCTTATTATGCATTCCATAATCAAGCATGACCTTTCTTAGCCTAGCCGAGTTTTGTCCTACTTTTATACTTAGCTACCCAAGAGCTTATTTCTTCTTGCTTCCATCTTCTATCCTTCCTAAGACATGATTTCATTTAGCTCATTAGAAGACATCACATTACTTACTCTTACTTAAAGTAATTAGGGTTCGAGTTTTATATCTTAATTATTAATTAAGGTCGGAAAGGCCATACCCTAATTAAACTACATGCTTCTAAATTCTATTGGGTTCGATAGTGGCCATATAGAACTAAAAACACATGCATTAGGATTTAGGACTCAATTATGTAGTTTAACTGCCAGGATTGCCATATTCAATTAACCAATTTTATCTTTGAACCTAGCAATTAGACGTTCAAAGAATAGCCATCAAATACCTAATTTACTATTGCTACTTAGGTGATCCTAGAAAGACTAAGAATCATTAGCATTCATGATAAAACGTGAAAAGTCAACCTCAATAATCATGCTTTTGGAATTTAAACCGATTCAAAGAAAAACATAATTCTGAATTGTAAACATCAATTAAAATAGAAAACTCATGAAATAACAATGAATCCTTGATCTAATAAACTAGTTGAAGATTAACTCATAAATTCATCGAGAAATTCAAGAGTTCAAGCCAATACATGTTTACAATCCAAAATAAAACTAAAATCTAACCTAATGATATCGAAAACATCAAAGAAAAAGAAGATAGTAAAGGCTCTCCACGGCCTTCATAGTCCCCAAGTTCATATCCCTTCAACCTCAAAGAATTTTCAACATAATTTGACCTAAAACCGAAAATAGAAATTTAAAGGATTAATCGCAGCGTGCACTGGCCTACGTTTGGGTTGAAACAGAATGCACGCGTGTGGCCGATTAGCGTCAAAGGATTCAGAGTGTTGCAACGTTATTGGCAGCGTTGCAACGCTGCCTTACACACTAACATTCTATCTTTTGGTTTTGGACGAGCATTGGACTTAGGCAAATATTGAGCGTTGCGACACTGAAGTATAGATATTTGGTCATTTTTGCTCCTTTGAAGCCCATATGCTCAAATCTACTCCAATTTGCTTTAAATTAACTCCATTCAGTTCCAAATACTTGATTTTGCCTCATGATTGCTCGATACCTACAAAATAAGATAATTAACATATAAAATGTACCAATGAGCCCGAGTTAAGCTAGGAATTATAGCTCTTTTTGAGAGCTATCAATCATATCTCAGTTCTCTTCTCCTTCCTTCATTTCAAATTTAAGTGCAAACCCATACCTCTGCACAGTTCTTGTCCCTGAGAATAATGAGGAAGACCCTATGGTGGTGTCCAAATATGGTATTCGTGAGATCGGGAGAAGACGACGCAAATTGGAGAGGAACACGAAGAATTAGTATTCAAGGGTATGTGATATCCTAACCCTTCTTCTTTTTCTTGTACAGTAGAAAACATGTTCAATTAGTTTTGTTTATCCCATGTTTCCATCCTCTAATTATTATTCTGGAAAATTAAAATTGGGACACGATTTCTTCCATCGTTAGAAATTTTAATCCCTTCAGTTTGGACATGAGAATTTGGGATTAAAGTAGGATATTAGACCTCAAATTTTGATTAAACAACTGTTGCTTTTTTTTTTTTTTTTTTAAGATAATATATTAGCAACAATGATTAAATGTTAATAGGGGTAGTCAAAATTCTCCGCGAGGACCCGCCCGACGGGCGGGGAATCCCCAGTTTGACCGGAGATGGGGTCAAACCAAGGAAAATTTTGGGGCCCCATCCGAGATGGTATCCCCACCCCAACGCTGATTAATCTCCGACCCCGATTTGATATATTTATATTTTATAAAATTATATTATAATATAATAAAAAATTTATTAATATATATGTTATAATGTATATTGTTGATCGGCCCAATATAAATATCCAAATTCTAACTTTAAGGCCCAAAAAGCTAAGCCCATTTTAATTAAAAAAATGAGGAATCCCCGTGGGAAATAGGGAATGAGGCCCCACGGGGACCCCATTCTTCCCTGATGAAATCCTCGCCCTGTCCTGCTTTCAAGTGACGAGGACGGGGGCAGAATGGGGAGAATTTCCCCCATGGGGTCAGGGATGGGAACGCCCCCCCAACCCCACCCTGGCCCCGTTGTCAACCCTAGTGTTAAAATAATGCATTAAGTGAGCCAAAGGAAATGGCTAACTGTGTTGGTCATAAATGGATTAAAGTCAACCTCTTGGTTTTATTGAGTTTCATAATTTTTAAAGTAAATAGGACTGAAGATAATTTTGGACACGAGAATTTTGGGTTGAATCGTGAGCATGGACCTTAAGTTTCTTATTGAAGAATTCTTACCATTCTATGGATAAAAGATTACCACTGTTGAGTAAATGTTAAGTTAAGGAATAAAGGGAGGCGAAGGAAATGTAACTGTATTGGTTGTAAAGTAGACTATGGTTAACCCCTAAGTTTTATTGTGTTTTATAACTCTGAAAGTATGGGGAAAGAAAGCTAAGTTTGAACACGAGAATGTTGGATTAAAACGTGATATTGGATCTCAAGTTTTAATTGAAGAACTCTTGCCATTCTTTGGGTAAAAGTTTATCAATGTGGATTAAGTGTTAAGATCAGACATTAAATGAGGCAAAGGAAATGGCCAACTATATTATCATAAAGTGCACTACGATTAACCTTTTTGTTTTATTGAGTTAATAAGTTTAAAAGTAAGAGGAAAAGAAGATAGGTTTACTGTTCGAGGTAACCTGCTGATGGTGTCTATTTACTGTTCGAGGGACGAGTGTTATTGGTGCTTGTTCGAGGAGATTGTCGAAGCCTGACATTCGTGTTTGGTAAACAATCGTGCAGTAAAGTTCGAGGGAACGAGAAGAATAGTTCTTCAAGGGTAAGTTCACTTGAATCTTTGTATTTCCCTTTTGCAGTATGCTGTAATTTAGAATTTTGCATAACTATTACTGTTAGACTGTAAATGTATATGTTCTGTCACAATGGGGTTTGGAACAATCTCGCTTCCGCTCACGAGCCTCTTTGTTTAGAGTTCTTTCAATTGGAATTAGAGCCAGGTTGTTCTGATAGTCCAAATTCCATTGTTGTATCGAATTACATTTATGGTCTTGGTGGGTTTTTATGTAGTCTGCAATACGTTTAATCGTTAAATGTCATTGTGGATTTGAATCGATGGATGTTTTGGGATGGTTGCTCTGTTCTTTAAATCTTCCTTTACATTTCAAGTTCATTTGTAAGGGCCCTTGTGTTTTTGAGCATAATGCATAGCTATCGAATGTATTCAAAGTGTTTGAGTCTATAAGAGTCGTTCGTGAAAAAGCTTCGGTGCATGAAGATGCCATTCTCATCGTGGAAGAAGACCAAGAGTTGGTCGCATTGTGTAGACCGAGCTAAATGATCGTTTGGGTTTAGCTACACAATCGTGTAGAAAGTTCTACCTGATTGTGTAGTATTTGCTAAACGATCGCATGGCTGATTTTGAACGATCGGGTAAAGTGTTTACTCAGTTATGTTGTGTTGGCTACCCGATCGTGTAGATGATGAAGTAAACGATCGTTGAGATTTTTATTCTCATCGCATGGTTGGCGCGCGGACTAAACAATTGACTTAGCCAACATGCTTCATCGCATAGTCCCTGGCTACTCGATCACTTGGTATACGATACTTGATGTTTGCTCTATGATCGTTTAGATGATCATGCTTCACCACATCGTTGTCGTCTATACGATCGTTTAGGCGTGCGTTACACGATGTGCATTACACAATCGCGTGGCCTTCATGCTTCATCGCATAGTCATAGGCATGCAACCCATGCTATATGATTGTTTACTCTCGTTCAACATCACTAGTCAATCACATGGAGCTGTTATACAATCAATGGAACGATGCTTCACCCGAGCGGTTCAAGACCCAATTGCCTGTTTGAACCGGCTGGCTCATTTTTTTGTAATAGATAGCTTTATTCCTTTCAATTTTTTAGGCTAATCATCCCGGTCCATTGATTCTTGATGAATGTATATATGATGTATATTTATTTTTTATATGTCATAAAGTATGCCATATAGCTTTTAAAGCCTGTCATAGGTTATGCATTGTCATGTTTATTTTTTATATGTCATAAAGTATGCCATATAGTTTTTAAAGCCCACCATAGGTTATGCATTGTCATGCATCATCTCTATATTGTAAGAGTTATGATATAGTAGCTTGCATGACTAAATTCCTTTAAAGCATGCTCATGCATCATATTATATAAGAGTTATATTTATACATGCAATAAGCATATTCATGCATCATCTTTATATTATAAGTGTTATAGTATAAGGGTGTATGAAAGCATGTATGCTTGGTTCATTACGTTTTATATAAGAGTTATATAGAGTAATGAATGAACATTGCATGACGCATGACATATAGATTCAATTTATAAAAGTTATAAATACCTTGTCTAGCTTAGCAATGTGAATGATTTTGGTTGTTTCTTTTATAAGAGTTATAATAGAAATTAGAACTAAAATCAATAAGAAAGCCGTGCATGCAAACTTCTGCATAATCAGGTTTTAAAGGAGTTTTAATATTTGATGGAGATAGACCTAAGATCACGGTTCTAATGAGATTAGAAACATAAGTTTAATCTTTTAATCAGTTTAATAGGATTAAATTGACTAATAAAAGATTAAATATATAGCAAATCTATCTACAAGGGACCTTTGTCTAAGGTGGGTTTTGTCTAGGCTGGGGTATTTAAGGTGACAGAAATAGAACACCCCTACCTGGGAACCTACCTGGAAAGTAGAATTAGATAGATTTGATGCATGCATGCAAATTTGATGATAGTTTGTTAAAGGGTTTAATGGGACTTGATTTGAACTTGTTTAATTATCAAAAGCAAGAGTTTTGTTTGAGCAAATTAAACATAAACTTAGATAAAATCAATAGCCGGATTGTCTAAGTTAATGAATCCTTAGGTAGAACATTCAATGGAAGGTACTTGGGGTATATGAAACTTCACTTAAACCTCTACACGTTTCTCTCTAACGTTCGCACCATGGGATCTATCCTCAACCTCGTGGCACCCTGGGAATATCCCTCTAAAGGATAGTGTTTCAGTAGGTCAATACCAAGGTGAACGGAGAGAATGTTCATAGTAAGTGGGAGTGGGATGTGTGACAACATATCCCTTGGTCTCTCTCATTAGGTTGGATAACGTTTTGTGTATCACTTCGAGGCACCCTGGGAGTGTCCCCTAAAGGATGGCAGTTTTGCACAATTCTTTATCTGATCTCCTGAATAGGATAAGGTTGCTCTAATCTCTTGTCCTAATCTGCCCTTTCCCTACGGTGGGTGCATTAGGGCGAGACTCTAGAGCCTGAAATGAGGGGTTACACTTCCGGAATTGTTAAAGGTTAACATATTCTGGACCCAAAAATGGTGACCGTTAGAGTCAGTTACTAGAGTTGTTTCTGTCTAATGGTTGAGAATGTTTCATCCCAGTGAAAGGACATTTGATCACCCCATCGGTGACTTTTGTTCTGCCTCGTTGGGGCATCATTGCAAAATAGATGTCTTTCATTTAGGGTACATTAGAACTATTTTGCTAAAAACCTAAAATTGATGTTAAAAGTGGTAATGCATAGACTTATTAAGTTTGTTCATGTCTGTTTCAACAACTTTAAATTAAGGCTCGCAACCTTAGCATTATTAGCCGCCGATAAATTAAATGGCAACAATTACGCTAGTTGGGAAAACTTATTACTTACCATATTAATCATCGATGATTTTCAGTTCATCCTTACGGAGGATTGTCCTCCAATTCTAGCTCCTACTACTGCTTGAAACGTTCGAGACACGTATGAGCGATGGACACGGGCGGACGAGAAGGCCTGAGCTTATATCTTGGCTAGCATAAACGATGTCTTGGCTAAGAAGCATCAGCACATGGTCACTGCACGTGAGATCATGGAGTCCCTCAAGGGAATGTTCAGACAACCGTCCGGGAAGCTGAAGCATGAAGCTCTCAAAAGCATCTTCAACTCCAAAATGAAGGAGGGTACATCTGTTCGAGAACATGTTCTAAACATGATGGTCCATTTTAACGTGGTAGAGATGAACAGGGCCCGCATCGCTGAGGACAGCTAGGTTAGCATAATTCTACAAACGTTTCCAGAAAGCTTCCTACACTTCGTAAGCAACGTTGTTCTGAACAGAGTTGATTACACCCTTACAACTCTCCTTAACGAGTTACAGACATTCCAATCCTTGTTGAAAACCAAGGAGAAGACAGTTGGTGAGGCAAATGTTGCTTCATCATCTAAGAAGTTCCACCGAGGTCCGACCTCAAGAACTAAGTCTGCATCTTCTTCCTCTAACACTAATAAATGGAAGAAGAAGAAGGGTAGTAAGGGGAAGAGGAAGACACCATCTAACCCACAACCTGCCGCTTAGTGGGGTAGGCAACCAAGTGTTGGTTGAAAAAGGAAAATGTTTCCATTGCAACCAGAACGGGCACTAGAAGCGGAACTGCCCACGTTGGCTCAAGGAGAGAAAGAAGGCTAAGGCCAAAAGCAAACAAGGTAAATGTGATTTACTAGTTCTGAAATTTATTTAGTGGAGAATGATGATTCTGCCTGGATCATAGACTTTGGGGCCACTAATCATGTTTGTTCTTCTTTTCAGGTGCTAAGACCAGGGCAACTTAAGGCTAGAGAGATGATGATGCGAGTAGGCACCAGGCACATCGTCTCAGCTGTGGCAGTGGGAGGCCTCCAGTTAACTTTACAGAATAGGTTTCTCATTTTACATGATGTATATGTTGTTCCTGAACTTAAGAGGAGCTTAATTTCTGTAAAGTGTCTGCTTGAATGTAAATACACCCTTTACTTTTCTAGGAATAAAGTGTTTATTCTTAAAGATGGTGTTGAGATATGTTTAGATTTATTGGAAAATAATTTGTATGTGCTAAGATCGTTAGCAACAAATTCCCTCCATAACATAGAGATGTTTAAACCTGTCGTAACTTAAAATAAATGACTTAAACTTTCTCCAAAGAAAATGTCCAACTTTGGCACCTTCGATTAGGGCACATTAATCTCAATATAGTTAAGAGATTGGTGAAGAATGGACTTCTAAACGAGTTAAGAGGAACATTCTTTACCTGTATGCAAGTCATGCCTTGAAGACAAGATGATTAAAAGACCTTTTCCTGGAAAAGGTTATCGAGCCGAAGTGCCTCTAGAATTAGTACATTCAGACCTATGTGGTCCAATGAATGTGCAAGCAAGAGGAGGTTACGTATATTTCATCACTTTTACTAATGAATACTGAAGATGTGGGTATGTTTATTTGATGCAACATAAGTCAGAATCCTTTGAAAAGTTCAAAGAGTTCAAAGTTGAAGTTGAAAATGCATTGGATAAACGGAAAAACACTTCGATCAGATCGAGGTGGAAAGTCTTTGGATTTTGAGTTCCAAAACTATATGATAGAACATGGAATCATTTCCCAGCTCTCAGCGCCTGGTACACCTCAGCAGAATGGTGTATCAGAAAGGAGAAACAGAACCCTGTTGGACATGGTTCGGTCGATGATGAGTTATGCTTCCTTACCGGCTCGTTTTAGGGTATTGCAGTATAAACTGCAGCCTATATCCTCAACTATGTTCCTTCCAAAAGTGTTTCCAGAATACATTTGGAGTTGTGGAACGGGCGTAAAACTAGTTTGCGTCAGTCCACATATGGGGTTGTTCAGCTCATGTGATTGAGGCTAATCCTAAGAAATTTGAACCAAGATCGAGGCGGTGCCTATTTGTAGGCTACCCCAAAGGGACACGAAGGGGTTACTTTTATGATCCTAAAGAAAATAAGGTGTTTGTGTCGACAAACACTACCTTCCATGAGAAAGATCATATAAGGGAGCACAGGCCGAGAAGTAAAATAGTACTAAGTGAATTTTCCAAAGACACTACTGAAACTTCAACAAGAGTTGTTGAAGAACCTGCTACATCAATAAGAGTTTTTTATAGAAGTTCATCTAGTATGTTAAATCCACCTTAAGAGTTGAGGGAACCTCGACGTAGTGGGAGGGTTGCAAACCCACCTGTTTGCAATATGGGTTTAACAGAAATCCTGGCTATGGTAGCCATGGCGTGGTTGATGATCTGTTGTCTTATAAGAAGGCAATGGAAAATGTTCACAGAGATGAATGGGTCAAAGCCATGGATCTTGAGATGGATTTTATGTACTTCAACTCAGTATGGGATCTTGTAAATCAACCTGATGGGGTCAAACCTATAGGTTGCAAATGGATCTACAAGAGGAAATAGGGTGCTGATGGGAAGATACAAACCTTCAAGGTTAGACTTGTGGCAAAGAGTTATACCCAGGTGGAAGGAATTGACTATGAGGAGAATTTCTCACCTGTTGCCATGCTTAAGTCTATCTACATCCTCTTATCTATTGTCTCATATTATGACTATGAGATATGGCAAATGGATGTCAAGAATGCCTATCTGAATGGTAATCTTGAGGAGACCATTTATATAGTGCAACCCGAGGGATTCATAGCCCAAGGTCAGGAGCAAAAGGTTCACAATCTAAATCGGTCTATTTATGGGCTAAAACAGGTGTCTCAATCTTAGAACTTAAGGTTTTATACTGTGATTAAATCTTATGGCTTTGACCAAAATGTTGATGAGCCTTGTGTCTACAAGAAAATAATCAACAGTTCAGTAGTATTCCTAGTATTATATGTAGACGATATCCTACTAGGGAATGATGTAGGTTTACTGACTTCAAATAAGAATTGGCTAGCGATCCAATTCCAAATGAAAGATTTGGGAAAGGCTCAGTTTGTTCTTAGGACTCAGATCTTTCAGGATCGAAAGAACAAAGTGTTAGCACTGTCTCAGGCATCGTACATTGACAAGATGTTGATCAAGTACTCGATGCAGAACTCCTAGAGGGGCCTTTTTCCTTTTCGACATGGAGTTACATTGTCTAAGAAGCAATGTCCTAAGACACCTCAAGAGGTTGAGGAAATGAGATGGGTCCGCTATGCATCTATCGTTGGCAATTTGATGTATGCGATGTTATATACTCGACTTGACATTTGCTATGCTTTGGGGATAGTCAGTAGATATCAGTCTAATTCAGGACAAAGTCACTGAACTGCCATCAATAACATCCTCAAGTATCTTCGAAGAATGAGGGACTACATGCTTGTGTATGGATCTAAGGATTTGATCCTTACTGGATACATAAACTCTGATATCCAGACTGATAAAGATTCTCGGAAATCCACTTTAAGATTAGTGTTCAGTATTAATAGAGGAGTTGTAGTATGGCGAAGCACTAAGAAGGGGTGCATCACTGACTCCACTATGGAGGTTGAGTATGTAGCGACTTGTGAAGTTGCTAAGGAGGTCGTTTGACTCAGGAAGTTTTTGACTGATGTGGAAGTTGTTCCAGACTATCTAGGCTCATTACCCTTTACTGTGATAATAGTGATGTTGTGGCGATTTCTAGAGAGCCTAGGAGTCACAAGCACGATAAACATATCGAGTGGAAATACCATCTTATTAGAGAGATTGTGCATCGAGGAGACGTGAATGTTATAAAGATAGCTTCAGAGCAAAATGTTATTGACCCATTTACGAAGGCTCTCATGGTTACAGTGTTTGAGGGTCACCTTCAAATCATGGGTCTATGGGATCGTCCAAAGTTGGACTAGGGCAAGTGGGATTATTATTGTATTGGGTGTTTGTGCCCTAGTTTATTGATTTGTACTTGTATTTTTTCTTGTACACTCCACTAGCTTTAGAATAAGTGGGAGATTATTGGGGTTGATGCCCTAAATCTTGCTGGGTCTAGTAGTTTGTAAGCATGTATATGAACAAACATTTGTGATGTAATAATATAAGATATTTTCTTCACTACGTCTTTGTTATATGAGATATTTTATTGCATTAACCACAAACCAATAAACTAAGATGCCTTGTTATCGTTGTTACTTAAGCATGTATGTGATGACATACAAGTGGATCGTGCATTAAGTGAAAACCTAAATGGTCTGTAGTAGATGGATAAAGGAGGGAAACCTTATCCTATTGACACCGCAAGTGTAGAGGGCAAATTTACTAAGTCGATCCACCACCACAAATATTACGTTAAATTTGTTAATCCGAGGTAACCCTCAATGAAGTCCATGGTGATGTCCTCTCAAACTCGATCCAGCTCGAGTAGCGGTTAGAGCAAATCGGCTGGTGACACGGCTGCTGATTTGTTCTGTTACCAAACTATACAACGCTCTATGTACACCTTAACATCCCCTTTCATGCACTTTCAGAACAATCGGTAAAACATTTATACGTCCATAGGTACTCGAAGTGACCCCCTTTAACAGAGGCATGAAAGGTGTGGAAAATGGTAGAAATCAAATAGGAGGTGCGAGATAGAACTAATCGATTCTTATAAAAGAGCTTATCTTGTTCCACGTGGAACTTGGAGAGCATGGTCAGATCCATTTCCAATTATTGTTAGATTTTTGCTAAATTTGGATCATTTAGCACTTTTTGATGGATCACATCCACGTCGATCAAGGAAGGTGTCAATATCATCTTAGCTCAATGATCTTCTATAGTCGAGATAGGGCTCTACCTTATTGTTCAACCCGAGGTTGTACTAAATTTCAAAATCATAACCCAATAGTTTAGTGAGCCGCTCTTGAAATTTTAGAGGAATGTTCCTCTGATCAATTAAATGCTTCAAGGACCGTTGGCCGGTACAAATAATAAATTTATGACCAAGAAGGTAATGGCACCATCTCTGTATTGCCAGCACAATGGCCATGAGTTCTCTTTCATATGTCGACTTCAATTGAGCACGTGGGGCTAGGCTTTGGCTGAAATAAGCAATAGATTGTTGCCCTTGTGTTATGACTGCATCGAGACCAAAACCCGAGGCGTTCGTTTCAATGAAAAACAAAATTTTGAAATTCATAGGAGCCAGAACTGAAAGGGTCACCATTAAGTGTTTCAACTGCTCAAAAGTTGTTGTAGCTTTCGTTGTCCACCCGCTAGCATCCTTCTGTAACAACTTCGTTAATGGGGCAGCTAACGACCCATAATTCTTCATAAAGCATCAAGCCCCGAGTCCAATAAAGTCATGTAATTCCTTCAATATTCGTGGAATTTGCCAATTCACCATGGCTCAAATCTTCTTCTCATCAACCCCGACTCCATGTTTTGACACCCAATGCCCCAAATAGATTACTCCGTCTTTGCCAAAAACACATTTTTTTTGTCTGCATACAACAAAGTCTCGCGCAATTCACTCAGCACGTTATCCAAATGTTTTTGGTAGATGTAGCAATCCAAGTTGTACACAAGAATATCAGCAAAAAAAAAAAAAAAAACCCACAAAACGACGAAGAAAAGGACGAAAAACCTGATTCATTAATGATTGGAATGTGTCGGTGCATTCGTGAGGCCAAAAGGCATGACTAAGAATCCGTAATGAACCTCGTGGGTCTTGAATGTCATTTTCATTACATCTCTTTCGTTCATCTGAATCTGATGATAACTAGACTTGAGATCAAGTTTTGAAAAAATCATTGCTCTTTATAGCTCATCCAACAACTCTTCAATGATCGATATCTGGAATTTATCAGGAACTACGGCCTTGTTCATTTGTTGATAATTCACATAGAAACGCCACAATCCATCTTTCTTCTTAACCAAAAGCACATGGTTGGAAAAAGGGCCATTGGGCCGTATAATGTCGGAGGCTAGCATTTCGCTGACCAGTCATTCAATTTCATCCTTCTGTGTATGCCCATATTTATAAGGTCAAACATTGATAGGATTCTTCTTTTCGCGTAATTGAATGTGGTGGTCTATTTTCCTTTTCGGTAGGAATCCATTAGGTTGGAAAATTGAACACTTCGCGAAACTCTTCTAGTACTCCCACTAAACCACTTTGCACTTCCTCATTTTCCTCCCCTTCATTGTTCTCATCACTGTTTATCCATTCACCCAAATTTAGTTACCTGCTGTCCACCATATACCCTTCATCCTCTTTGATCCATGTATTTGTAAGCATTTTCAAGGTTATCTCCAACTTAGTGAGATACAGATCCCCTTCTATGATCACCTTGTTTTTCCCATCCCCAAAAGTCATTGTTAACATCACCCAATCCATTGTCATGTAGCTTTACCTTCGTAGCCATTGCATCCCATGAATAACCTCTGCACTGTATAACTTCATCAATAAGAAATTGTCCTTGAACATAAGCTTAGGTAGTATAATCACCATCGCCTTATACACGCTCTTCCTACTGATGGCTGCTCCATTCACCATGACTATACCGTAATGAACGGTAGTCATCTAAGGCAACTGCAATTTGCCCACTAGGCTTTGTGAAATGAAGTTGTGGGTAACCCTACAATCGATGAGCAACACAACTAGACAATTCTCTATTTCCTCCTTCACCTTCATCGTTCCTAGAAAGGAAAACATAATATGGACTTTAAGGACAGTTAAGGTCGCTCCTCCTCTTCACCGGTCGTCGGATCGTGTTCCTCTTGCTCAATACTCTTGTACTCTACCTCTTCACTATCATACTCCTCATATTGAATTATCTCTTTAAAACTGTTAACCCGCAAAATCCCCAGCTCACAAAGGTCCCTGCCTTTGCAACGATGGCCTTCTGAGTACTTCTTGTCATATTTGTAACATAGGCCCTTTTCGCATTTTTGTTTGTACTCATCATTTGATAGATGTCTGGTTGTGGGCTTCTCATGATGGGCTTGGGCCTTCTCTGGGATTTACATTGTCCAAGTTTGAAAATTCATCATCTTTCCCTCTCTCTTTCCAGCCCAACTACTCGTGTTTTTAGATGGGCCTACCAGGCTCGATTTTTTCAGGCTTATTGGGTTACCTTTCTTTTCCTGATCCTTGTTTGCAAGCTGGAGGGCCAACTCCTTGTCTTCCAAAATTTGAGCCTATTTCATAATATCTTCCAACCCTAACGGTTCCCATCCAATGACATAAGCCTTGACCATCAGTAACAACCATTCAAGAAAGTTTTTTCTAAAACATCACCGGCCAAATCCGATAGTGGTGCTGAGTAGGTTTCGAATTGATGCCTAAACTTGGCCACCATCGTCATCTATTTGATTCAGAGGAACCTTGAACACAGGCTTCCTTCTTATGTCAATTGGAATCGTTTAGATAATCTTACCTTGTGATTTTCCCTCATTTCCAATGTCATCTTTTCTATCGTCTTAGCTAGATTGTTTATCGACTCTTGCATTATGCTCATGTTTTCCTCCACAACTTCCATTCTTTCTTTCATTTGCTTTTGTGTCATGGCTCGTGTTCATCTCGGAATGAATGTGCTTTGATAGCACTTTGTAAGGTACCCAAACCTCATTGACTTGCAGCAAAATGCACTACATGATATTGAACATCAAGAACACAGAGGAAAGAATACTCAGATAGATTAGTATCAAGATGAACATTGCACAACTATTAAAAAGAGTGTTGAAACTCTCCTTACAAGAAATATCTTGTCCCAAAACACACAGACGTGAACATACCCTAAACAAAATACATAACCAGCTATAAAAACTATTGTCATACATAATAAAGAGGATATTCTCGTTTAGCTACTCTCTTACACTGTCTCCGGCACAGTTATATAAGTAACTCATGCTTTGCCTTTCCTCTGATAGGCTTTTACAATTGGGGGCCTTTCATAATCATGCCCAACTTATTACATAGATTGTCTATACATGCTCATTCAATGCATTCGTGAAGATATCTCCTAATTTCTCTCAAGTCTTCACATATCTTGTAGATACCAAACATTGTTGAATTCTCACGTACAAAATACAATCGACTTTAATATGTTTAGTCCTTTCATGGATAAGTTGAGGATCTTACAAAAGGAGCTTAAGGTCTGGAATCGAGAATTTTTTGGTGTAATCCGCGTATAGAAAAAAGAACTAATGATCAAGATAAAAGGGCTCCACAATTTGAACCTGGAGGGTCTTTTGGACGCCGCTAAGAAAGCAGAGAGAGATTCCCTTAAGGTTCGACTTGCTAAGGTGTTGAAAAAGGAAACATGTAGCTAGCCACATAAAATAAAGTTGGTTTAGGCTCATGAAGGTGATTGTAACACCTCTCTTTTTTCCAAAAGATGGCAAGCGATCGAAAAAAGTACAAATCTGATCAATTTTTTGGTTAGGGAGTCAAGAGAGATCATTCAAACTGAAAGAGAAATTGAAGAGGAGGTTATTTCTTTCTTTTCTAATTTATATGGGCCTAGGGTGTCTTGCCTAGGGTGTCTCCCAAATCCTTTGTCCAGAGGATCGGTTGGAGCCCTATTTCTAGAAAGGAAGAATTTGATTAGGCCCTTTTTTGGAGAAGATTAGAGGTGCTATTCTTGCGAGTGATATATCTAAGTCCCCAATGCCGGATGGCTTTTCTTTGGTTTTCTATCAAGAAAACTAGGATTTTATTAAAGAGGATTTGTTTAAGGTGTTTCGGGAATATTTTGAGAGGTATATTCTTAATAGTTCTATGTTAGATACTTTTGTTTACCTTATCCTCAACAAGGAGAGAGAGATGAGGTGATGAACTTTAGGGCAAATAATCTTGCGTGTATAAAACTCTCATGAACATTTTGGCTAATCAGCTAAAGAGGTTGCTTCTATCAACGATTTCAGATACTCAAAGGGCCTTCATTTTTGGGAGAAAATTTTGGATCAAGTCTTGATTGCCAATGAAGCTTTAGAGGATTATAGATCTAGAAAGATTGAAGCTATGAAGCACAGATACTTCATGTGAGGCAAAGAATCTGTATCAAACACGTATCAGTTATCGATACTTCCAGATACTTCTCAGATACGTATTTGACGAGAGATTTCATGTATCTATTTTTACGCTTACTTTTTTAAAATAAAAAAGACAAACAGCTCATCTAAATTTTTTCAATCTAAAATTAGACAACCTATTTTTTTAAGCAAAATAAAATGTACATTCAATGTATCAGTATCCTCGTTTTTTAGAAACATATATTAAAATAATATATAAAAAATGACGTATTCTTCAACGTATCTGTATCTTAGTTTTTTAGAAACTGATGGATCATCATATCCAATCATATCCGTATCGTGTAGCCGTAACCGTGTCTGTGCTTCATAGAAGTGAAAGTGTTCTCTTTAAAATCGACTTCAAAAAAGCTTATGATGATGTGGATTGGGACTTTTTGGATAAGGTTTTGGAGAAGAACTTTGGGTATATGTGGAGGATATGAACGTAGGGATGCCTGAGGAATGGGAGTTATTCTTTTTTTCATTAATGAGATCGCTAAAGGTCCCCTTTTTGTTTTTTTAGTTGTGGATATTCTCAACAGAATTGTCGACAAAAGTGTGACTGGCAAGATCCCTGATCCCTTTGAAGTGAAGGATGATAAGATAGCCTTTTCTCACCTCCAATTCTTTAATGATACTCTCTTCTTATGTTCTAGCAAGGAAGAATTACTTTTGATCTTGAATCATATCCTTGCCTTCTTTGAAGAGATGTCTGCCTTAGAATTAACAGGAGCAAATACAACATTATGGGTATCAATTGTGAAGAGGAGAAGCTGAGTAGATGGGCAGAGTTGGTGGGGTTAGTTACCGGTGATTTTTTTTCTTCCTATCTGAAGGAAACCGATAAAGATTCTATAGTGGAAGCGGGGATCATTCCTAATTTTAGTTTTCACAGAATTTCAAATTACAGAATAAGTCGGAAAAGATTATGCATTTAAACGATAACTACAACATGTTAATTACATAAAATAGGGAAGAAAATGACTTACACTTGAAGAACAACTTCTTCGCGTAATTCCCTCAATCCATATCACGAACCCTTCATTCTCCAAATGAAGATACCACCAGGAACCTCTTGTATTCTCCTTAAGAAATGAGAATTCGCAGGAAGTGTGGGCTTTGGTACTTTTTGGAAGAGGGGAAGAAAGACTTTTTTTTCTTCTTTTTATTATTCTTTTAGAAAAACTAGAGAGAAAAACACCATGCTCAAAAAACAGAGGAAGAAGATGGATGAATCTCTCCTGCACTCCCCACTACACGTCTGGTTGAGAGATAATTAAGGGGAGAGGGTTGTAACTCCCTCCCTTTAATTAAATTAAAATTTAATTTAATTTAATGTGGCCAGGAGAGGGTGTGGCCACATTGTTCAATCCCCGGAATCAGCCCTTAAGAGAGTAATTTATCTAATTGCCCCAACATCGAGGAAAGAGTGAATTTCGTCTTGTGTAGCTATGTTCTCAGCTCCCCAATTAGACGAATCCTCAAAATGGTAGGCATGTTGAGTTGGAAATCTGGTCACTCTCACCTATACAAATCAAAAGACCACCTTCATAGGCAAGAGTTCACAACTCACGCAGAATTCAGGTCATGTCACTTATGGACATCCTGGTGAAATGTAAGTCTCTATTATTAACGTCGTTATATAATGAGACTTAGTATTTTGTGGTCCAGTATTATACAAATTCTTTGTATATGATAGCCCCGCTCATATGTTTCCACATGAATGATCAGGATCAGATCACTTGTAGCACTTTACAATACTTGTAACATCTACAAAACGAGTCGTATCCATAGTGTCACCAGGATAAGCCAGTCTTATCCATCTATTAAAGACCGTTTAAGTTATCATTTAAACATGATCCACCCGTATTTCTCTACATACATATTTAAATAAAATAAAATAACCTAGGATCTTAGTTTATTGGATTGAATGTATGCTCATAAAATAACAATTTGTTTATACAATGTTTACAAACTATGAGAATACAAGATATTCAGGATACCAATCCCAACAATCTCCCACTTGTCCTAAAGCTTAGGGAGCCTAATGTACAATACAAATAAAGTACAAAATACAATAAACTAGGGCATACACTATACCTCAGTAACATCTCCCACTTATCTTAGACAATATGCCTCATGTCCCGTAGACCCAGACTTTCTAGATGATCCTCGAACACTTTAGTTGTGAGAGCCTTTATAAACATGTCAGCAACATTGTGCTCCAAAGCATTCTTTATGACTATCATGTCACCTCGATGCACAATCTCCCAAATCAAGTGACATTTCCACTCTATGTGTTAGCCTCTTCGATGACTCCTAGGTTCCTTGAAATTTGCCACAGCACCACTGTTATCACAATAAAGTGTGATGGGCAAAGACATATTTGGAACAACTTCCAAATCAATAAGGAACTTCTTAAGCCAAACAACCTCTTTAGCAGCTTCACAAATAGCCACATATTTGGCTTCTATTGTAGAGTCTGCAATGCATCCTTGCTTGGTGCTTCGCCAAACTATAGCTCTTCTATTTAGAGTAAACACTCACCCTGATATGGATTTTTAAGAATCCCGATCAGTCTGAAAGTCAGAGTCCTTGTATCTTGTAAGGATCAAATCCTTATCTCTATACATAAACTTATAGTCCTTCGTTCTCTAAAGGTACTTGAAGATTGTTTTGACCGTTGTCCAGTGATCTAATCCTAAATTGGATTGATATCGACTAACAATCCCTACTGTATAGCAAATGTCAGGTCTGGTACATAATATTGCATACATAAGGTTACCAACAGCCAATGTATAGGGAATTCGTCTCATTGCCTCAACATCTTGAGGAGTCTTAGGACACTGTTTCTTAGACAATACAATTCCATGCCTGAAAGATAACAAACCCTTCTTGGAATTGTGCATCGAATATCTGACAAACATCTTGTCGATATATGATGCCTGAGACAAGGCCAACCTTTTGTTTTTATGATCCCTAATGATCTGGATCCCTAGAACAAACCGCGTCTCTCCCAAATATTTCATTTAGAATTAGGCGGCCAACCATTTCTTTACATCAATTAGAAAACTTACATCATTCCCAATGAGTAGGATATCATTCACATACAGCACGAGGAAAGCTACTGAGATGTTGATGATTTTCTTGTAAACACAATGCTCATCAACATTCTGATCAAAGCAATAAGATTTGATCGCAGCATCAAATCTTATATTCCAAGATCGAGATGCTTGTTTCAGTCCATAAATGGACCGATGTAGCACAAGAAAATCTTTTGCTCTTAATTTTGTTCAACGAATTCTTCTGGTTGATTCATGTAGATGGCCTCTTCAAGATTACCATACAAAAAGGCAGTTTTGACATCCATTTGCCATATTTCATAGTCATAATATGTGGCTATGGACAAGAGAATTCTGATAGACTTTAATATGAAAACAGTGAGAAAGTTTTTTCAAGTTCACTCCCTCAACCTGGGTATAACTCTTTGCCTCAAGTCTAGCTTAAAGGTTTGTACCTTTCCATCTACAACTCTTTTTCTCTTGTAGATCCAGTTACAATCTATACGTTTTACCCCATCAGGTTGATCTAAGAGCTCCCAAATAGAATTGAAGTACATAGACTTCATTTCTTGATTCATGGCTTTAACCCATTCATCCTTGTCAACATCTTCCATTGCTTGTTTATAAGACAATGGATCCTCAACACCATTATCAGTTATGATGTCTTGGGCTTCTGTTAAACCCAAGTAACATACAAGTGGGTTCATAACCCTCCCACTATATCGAGACAATCTCAACTCTTAAAATGGATGTGAACGATTAGATGAGCCAATATCAACAAATCTTATTGATGTATTCGCCTCTTCAACAACCCTTGTTGAAGTCTCAGTAGATTCATTAGAAATTTCACTTAAAACTATTTATTCATTTTATTCTCACTTGAATCAAAGAATATCCACCTTTCATTTCCATGGGGTAACCTACAAATAGGCATACTTTTGAACGAGGTTCCAATTTTTTGGAGTTTTTCATTAGCACATGGGCTGGACATTCTCAAATTCTGAAGTGGGGTAAACTACCTTTACAACCTCTCCATAACTCAAAAGATGTTTCAGAAACACTCTTTGAGGGAACGTTGTTCAAAATATAAACAACAATTTCTACTGCATATCCCCAAAACGAGTCATGAAGTTAAGCATAGCTCATCATAGAACGAACCATGTTCAACAAGGTTCTATTTCTCCGTTCTGATCTGATACACCATTTTGTTCGGGAGTACTAGGGGCTGAGAGTTGGGACATAATTTCATGTTCTATAATATAGTTTTGGAATCTTAAATCCATATACTCTCTACCATGATCAGATCGTAGTGTTTTTATCTTTTTTCCTAACAAGTTTTCAACCTCAGTCTTATACTCCTTGAAATTTTTAAGTGCTTCAGACTAATGTTGTATTAGGTATAGATACCCATATCTAGAATAATCATCTATGAAAGATATGAAATATTAATACCCTCCTCATGCCCTAACATTCATCGGATTACAGAGGTCTGAATGTATGAGCTCCAAAGTCTCTTTGACTCTCTAACCTTTTCCAATAAAAAGTCGTTTTGTAATTTTTCCTTCAAGACATGACTCACATATAGGTAAAGATTTTTCTTCTAAACCATTTAGAAGTCCACTTTTTACCAACCTCTCAATTCTATTGAGATTAATGTGACCTAACCTTAAATGCCAAAGATGGACATTTTTTTTAAGAGAAACTTTCGGTCCTTTGGCAATTGTTTCCATTTTGAACATTTCAGTATTTAGCACGACTTTTGTAATTAACGCCCTAAGTACATACAAGTTACCCATTGAACCAAAGTTAGTTCCATTCCATTCTTAAAAATAAACACTTTATTTTCAGAGAAGGATATAGAATACTTTTGTTCAATCAGACAAGAATCTGAAATTAAGTTCCTCTTAATATGAGGTACTACATATACGTCATCCAATAACATATATCGTTTCTTGTCCAAAATAACTTAAGCCTACTTACAGCAACAGCTGAAACTGTCTCACCAGTACCATCTCTGAGAGTCATCTCTTTGGCTACCAGTTGTCTACAGGAATTAAACCACTGATAAGAAAACCATAGGTGATTAGTAGTTGATGAATTAACTACCCAGGTATAATCATCATTCTCTACTAAGCATGTCTCCAAGACAAATAAATCAGGTTTATTTTCTTCGGCAGCTCCACCACCCATATCATAAACTCCAAGTTTCATCTTAAAGAACGATCCTTGTTGATTAACTTCACTAAATTTAGCAACAATTATTTTCTCTATTTGTCCCTTGACATTCAATATAGACTGGAGTTTATTTAGGGAGCTGACATTACTGGTTCTAAATGTTATCAACTCCGTTTTACTTGAATCGTGAGAACTTTCGCTCAAATAATTCTTGCATTGATTGCATGATCTGATGTGCATTGACCATGCTCTCAAATCTTTTGGCTAATGCATCAGGTATGCTTGCCAAAATATGAACCCTGGCCTTGGAATTAGCCTTTGTCCACATTTCATATGCATCACAAACATTTCGTGTTGCATCAAGGGTTGAAACTCAAGGACAATCTTCAGTCATGACAATGTTGAGGTCCTTAACCACGAAAAAAAAATTTGATTGAATATTTCCACATCGTATAATTAAAAACAATCAAATTACTAGAGGTAACTAACGAAAAAATAAGTTTGACATTTTTGTTGAAAAGAAACAAAATGATCTACATTTGATTTTAGCATAACTCTAAAAATCCAATTAATTTTAGTAAAACTAAATGAACCCATTTAACATCTAATTTTGCCATGATGCTTTTGGTGATTTAGGACAAAAGCCACTAAAGGATAGTCAGTTGTCCCTTCACTGAACTGAGACACTCTTAACCAATTATTACATTAGAATAAATCTCACTTCTATAATAATCAATCATTTATTTGGTCAAGAAATTATTAGCTAGCTTAAAAATTCCTCGTATGTGTGACCCTTCATTTTAGACCCTAGAGTTCCATCCCAATGAGTCAACCAAAGGGAAAAACCGATTGAGGCAAAAACTAAAACGATCCTATCCATTTCTAGAGTTCACCTTGATATTGACCTAATACACAAACCATCCGAAGAGGGATGCTCCCAGGGCGTCTCGAGGCCGTGCAAGAAGATCTCACGGTGCAAATCAATTAAAGAGACCGTAAGACATGTTGACACACACCCCTCTCCCACTTACTATAAATACTCTCTCCATTCACCTTGATATTGACCCATTCAAACACCATCCAAAGGGGGACACTCCCAAGGCGCCTCAAGACCAAGCGTGAGTCTCACAGTGTGAATATTAAGGGAGAAATGTGAGTTGAGAAATTGACTTATCGTATACATATTTTTCCTCCCATTGAGTATTTTAATAACCCAGAGTTTAATTAACTTAGGGAAAATACGACTAATTATTTTTACTAAGTGATTGTTTATGTTTGCCCAAAAGTAATACTTACTTTGGATAGTTAAATAATTTGTTATTAATGTTCGTTAAACACTTTAACAAATTTTAATCTACAATTGCATGTTTGTAGCAAATCTATTTAATTCACCTTTTTCGGTCAATTTTCAGGTAGGAGTGTTCCGTTCCCTTCAACTTAAATATCCCAGCCTAGATAAAACTAGTCTTAGACAAAAGGTCCCTCATAGATACCTTTGCTATAAATTTAATCTTTTATTAAAACCAATTTAATCCTATTAAACTAATTAAAAAGACTAAACTAATTTATAATCTCATTAAAAATTTGTGATCTTAGGTCTATGTGAATCATATTTTAAAACTCTTTTAAAAATTGATTTTACCTAAGTTAACATGCAATTTTGAATTATTGATTTTATTTTCTAATTTCATTCAATTATAACTCTTATAAAATAAATGAAACACATTAAAACCATACATTACATCTATTGACATACTTGGTAAATTATAATAATTATTAGTATCATACTTCATGCAATTTCATTTCATTACTAACATACATAATACTTATATACTAAAGTAATGAAATAATTAATAACATACATTCAAACATACATCCATACTATATATTATAATTCTTATAATATAAATTATGCATGTATATGTTATTAATGCATGCATACATAATATATAATATTTATACTATATGATGCATGGTCATGACATAAAATAAATCATACAACTATATATTATAACATTTATAATATAACATGATGCATAAATAAAATGCATGACCTATGGTGCGATTTTATACTATATGACATATATTATGGCATATAATAATGAAATTTAAATCATACACCACATGCATAATTTAAACAGTAATTATGGACCAAGATTGGACTCTAAAAGTCATTAATTAAATTAATATAATATTTATATTAATTTAATTAATCAAAAACTAACTATTACAATAATAAATAGTCATCTGGTTCGAAACAGGTGAATCGGGCCTTGAACCGCTCGAACCGGACCACATATTGCTCGAACCAGCCATGAACCAATCCAGAAGAACCCAAACCACTCGAATCAAAGAACACATGAATCGAACCGGACCAATAAACCATGAACTGCGTGCGAATCGGAGCTGGACCGCGTTTCTTCTCCATCTCGGAGTGTCGCGATGCTACGGAGAAAAGACTCCATCCGTAGCATCTTAGCGTCGCAACGCTATTGTACAGTCGCCCACTATACAGTTTCGAACTCCTCCGAAACGCTTCGGATTTTTACATCATTTTCTCAAGATCGACACCGGGAACAACACGAGCGATTCAATAACTTAAAATACAGACTCGATAGTTATTAAATGACCCAAAACATGGGCCCTTACAAACCAAATTTGTAAATTAAAAAAGAAAAAGAAAAAAAAAAAGCAATAAACTAAAGTCCAACCCTAAAATTTGCAAACCATTCAATAAACATTCATCAACATGAAAAATTTACAGAACGCAACCCACCAGTGTAATTAAATTCTGGAAAAAAAAAATGGGATCAAAACCTCCGCTCTGATATCAATTGAAGGGAACCGGTGAAGGTTCTACAGCAGAAGTGGGGATTTTTCCCAATTTTAGTTTTCACAGAATTTCAAATTACAGAATAAGACAGAAAAGATTATGCATTTAAACGATTATTATAGCATGTTGATTACATAAAATAGGGAAGAAAACGACTTATCCTTGAAGAACAATTTCTTCACGTAATTCCCTCGATCCAGATCACTAACCCTTCATTCTCCAAACAAAGACACCACCACAAAAAGAAACCTCCTGTATTCTCCTTAAGGAATGAAAAATAAAAGGAGGTGTGGGATTGAGAGGGGAAGAAGATTTTTTTTTCTTCTTTGTATTATTCTTTTAGAAAAACCATAAAGAAAAACACCCTGCTCAAAAAATAGAGGAAGAAGATGAATGAATCTCTCATGCGCTCCTCGCTGCACGTCTGATTGAGAGATATTAAGAGGAGGGAGTTGTAACAACTCCCTTTAACTAAAGTAAAATCTAAATGAATTAATATTGTATATATATATATATAAAATAACTACCTTATTATATATATATACTATATATTATATAAATATAAAACATAACCTATAGTTTATTATCGTATCAAATACAATATAACCTATAGTTTTATTTCTCTTATCATTACATGACATTTAATATAAATCTATTTATACTAAATTCAATTATAGGAATCTCATCCATATACTAATATTTGAATCATATTCAAATATTTTAATTCCTCCTTAAAATAAATTATATTATAATATATCAAATACATTATATTAATTATATCACATATAATTAATTTAATTAATTATAATTAATTATATCATATATAATAATTCCCTCAATTAATTTGAACAATTCAAAACTTAATTCTCAATCATCCCTATTGAGCTATGGAATGGACCTTATCGACCTGTAAATTGAAAGTTCAATAGTGTTTGGGTAATTAATTAAAACTTTTTAATTAAATTACCGAACATCCATTAACTGCTGTCACTTCATTAAAGACCGAAAAACTACACTCTTCGCACTACAGATATATGTTTGTGTCTATTGGATATAACCAGTCAATGTGCGATGATCCTTCACAAATGCTCGTAAGTCAGTTGGACCAAAATTACGTTTTACTCCTATAGTATATACTAACTCCTTAAATACCACTGATCCCTCTTAGGGTTGGCAAAAAAGTCTGACGAGGCGAGTCCCCGTGGGGTGGGGATTCCCCGTTTGACGGATGGGGTCAAACCGGAGAATTTATTCGAGGCCCCGTCCGGGGACGGGGCGGAGATGGGGACAGTATCCCCGCCCAGACCCCGACCCCGACCTCGATCCCGATTAATCCCCGATCCCGAATTTATATATATATTTTTATCCCCTCCCCAGTCCCCTCTTGCTTTCTGTAATCTGCAACAAAACATCCTTCCCCTCTCGCGCTCCAGCCCTCACCCTCATCCCTCCTCTTCGTTGAACTCAGCCACCAACCGGGCCCCGTTGCCAACCCTAATCCCTCTAATGAACAATAAGTCATAGTTCAACTATGACCAAGTCCCTCCTGGGGTGGGTGTGGCCACATTGTTCAATCCACAGAATCAGCCCTTAAGAGAACAATTTATCTAATTACCCCAACATCGAGGAAAGAGTGAATTCCGTCTTGTGTAGTTATGTTCTCAGCTCCCCAATTAAACGAATCCCCAAAATGGTAGGCATGTTGAGTTGGAAATCTGGCCACTCTCACCCATACAAATCAAAAGACCGCCTTCATAGGCAGGAAGAGTTCACGACTCACTCAGGATTCAGGTCATGTCACCTATGGTCATCTTGGTGAAATGTAAGTCTCTATTATTAACGGCATTATATAATGAGACTAATCATTTCGTGGTTCGATCTTATACAAACTCTTTGTATAGGATATCCTTACTCACATGTTTCCATATGAATGATCAAGATTAGATGATTTGTAACACTTTACAACATTTGTAATATCTACAAAGCGGGTTGTAACCGTAGTGTCACCAGGATAAGGTACCTAGCCTTATCCATCTACTAAAGATCGTTTAGGTTATCATTTAAACATGATCCACTCGTATATCTCTACATATATATTTAAATTACATAAAATAACCTAGGATTTTAGTTTATTAGATTGAGTGTATGCTCATAAAATAATAATTATTTTGTTAATAACAATTTGTTTATACAATATTTACAAACTACAAGAATACAAGAAATTTAGGACACCAATCCTAATACTATCTTGGTTTACCCTTGGCTGTAATCCCAAGGTTGTTGGTTTGTGGGACCCTGTGGTGGATAAAGTGCGAAGTAGGTAGCCTTTTGGAAGAAAGATTTTTTTTTTTTTTTCCTAAAGCAGGGTATCTGACTTTAATTAGATCGGTGTTAGTTGAATTATTGTCTACTTTTTCTCCCTTTTTAGAGCTTTGTGCAAAGTTTTTCAAAGCTTGTAGAAGTTGATGCTTGATTTTCTTTTGGAAGGGGTTGATAAAGGTAAAAGGAATGGTTTGCATTTGATTAAATGGAAGATTATTTAGAGACCAGATGATGTGGGCGGGTTAGAGCTTGGGAATCTAAGAAACCGCAACAAATCTCTACTAGCCAAATGGTTGTGGCGTTTCACCTTTGGACCCAAATCCCTCTGGCATAAGTTATTGTTAGTAAACATGACTCCCATCTTTTTTATTGGCTATCTAAAGGGGCCAATGGTGCTCACTGAAATTTGTGGAAGATTATCTCATCTCAAATGAACTCCCTTCTTTTGCTCAGTTTGTCCTTTGTGAGGTGGGAGAAGGGAGAGATGATTATTTTTGGTAAGACCATTGGGTGGGGGAGAGGCCTCTTTGTTCTCTGTTTCCTCGTTTGTATCATTTTCCTTATCTCAAAAACCATTTTGTTTCTAATTTTCTTGTGTGGTCTGGGGGATCACCTTCTTTCTCTTTCGGGCTTCGTTGTGCTCTTTCCAATAGGGAAAGGACAGAAGTGGTTGATCTTCTTTCCTTATTTGAGGGTCACCCTTTTAGGCGTAGGAGAAATGATGTTGGGGTTTGGTATTCTTTGGAGGGGTTCTCGTGTAAATATTTCTTTCAAAATTTATTTGATCCTTCTTCCCTTAGTCAATCTATTTTTTTAGTTCTATGGAGGATTAAGATTCCTAGGAAAGTGAAGTTCTCTATAAACTCAAGTTCTTCAATTGGATCATAAAAGTTCTCATTCGTTTATTCTATCTTCATCTTGAGAGATTCTCATGTTCCCATCGAGTAATAATAAAATTGATTACAATGATTTAAATTTGAAGTTTTAATTGTTTAATGACTTAGATAATTTAATATGTTTGAACCATATGTGATGTGGCCTAAAAAGATAAAAGAGAGAAATCTACTAAAATAAAATCAAAGTCTTTATTATGAATCAAAAGATTTACAAGATGAGAATTGAAATGTAAACTAATTCTAATCCTCAATAAACCAAGGAAACTAATCCTAATCCTGATATATCAAAAAAACTACTTCTAATTAAGGATTTGACCAAGATACCCTAATTTACTTTGATCCTACTACATTAATTCACATATTCAATGGTTCATCAATATTTCATACTCCAAAGAAATTAAGCTAATAAATGAAAGATACTTACTTATTAATATTTTAAAAATATTTTCAGTAATGAGGAATATTGCTTAATTTTATGTCTCTAAAGTTTTATTTATCTTTTTGCTTCGAATTTCTAGTATCTTTGAGCATTAGTCTCTTTTTGTTTACTTAATGAAAAGTTTTCGTTTCCTTTAAAAAAAATTGCACATTTGATCGCCAACTTGAACCTAATTTAACCGATCAAAGCATATATTCTCAACCAATAGAGGTTTAAATTACTGAATTCGACATGTTGAATTAATTATAAAAATCCACATTTTATCATTTTCATGGCATTGGGAACTTTATGAAAAAAGATAAAGTGGATCTAACACAGAATATAATGTCAAACACAATGTCACAAACAATACGTATGATAAGCAAAGCAACACGAAGGAAAACAGAAATATAAAGACACAGAGATCTGATAGACCTACGTCTGGGGGCAGTGTGCCTAGTGGAACAAAACTTCACTATATAAAAAGTTTAGCAATTACAACGAAAGTACTTATCTGATAGACCCCCTCTTTAGAGACTCACGTACAGCTACCTCTTTAGTTTCAACTTAGGCTCCTCCTAAGTTTGAGCTCCTCTCACTTCCACAAAAATGCTTCTCCAAGTTTTGTATGAGATCCCCTTAATACAACATACTTAGGCTCCCCCTAAGAGTGAGATCCTCTCACATTCATCAAATTTAGGCTCCTCTAAATACGAGTTTTCTTTTTCTTCAACGTACTTAGGCTCCCCCTAAATAAAAAATCAAAACAAACTCCTCTTGAGTTCTACAATGGCTGCCAAACCAAAATCTCAACAACAAAATACAAGGATTTTCAATAATATATGGAAGATAAGGCTTAGAAAAGCTCTAAGCTCAAAACTCTCAATACCCATTTTTCTAATAAGGTGGCTAACCCTAAAATTAAATAAGAGAACAGTATAAATAAGGCTAACTTTGAGAATATATTTTAGGAGTGAATAAATATTCTCTGCATGAAAATAAGGAAGGCAACCACGAAAATCTGCAAATCACGCAGACAGATATGGAAAAGATATTCGGTAGAATCTGTTGCCAAACATGTAACATTGTTAAATAACAATATCTTTGACATATTACTCAAGTTTTTCCTAAATTTTTTCTATAATAAAATCAGCCAACCATATTGTAGTCCTATAAACAAATCAGCTAATCACACTGCAATAATATTTTACATTTTTTTGAACATTGATATTTTAGAAAAATTAGTCCTATGTATATATGATTGGTTTGTGGTTGAATTTTTATAGGTACAAGCTACAAACACTACAATAGGCCATGAAGTGCTCAAGTCGAGGCCTCAATTATCATCAATACTTCTAAGACCGTCGTAGGATCAAATTCTGTGAAACAACCAACACTGCCTTTCAGACCTTTAACAGTAGATTTTCATGATTTGCAGTATTATGTGGACATGTCATTGGTAAAATACTCTTTAGTCGCTTGACTAGATTAGCTTGTCTGTGAGGCTTTTTTAAACCACTTCTTTTTTTTGAGTTATTGTTTTTTTTTCCCTCTTTTCCTTTTTTTTTTTTTTTTCAGATGGATGTCCTGAAAAATTGTGGCAAAATGAGATTTAACAATCTCAAAATAAGTTTTTATAACCATTTCCTAGCATCAACAAAATTTTCCCCTATATCTTTATTTTGTTGCTCTCATTCTTACTCCCTATATAATTTCTCGCTCTCGCTCCTTGTTTTCCTCCCTATCGAACTCCTATACTTTTTCACTCTTAACTCCTTATCGTAATGATGACGCTATCGAATAGGAGCAAGATGAATAATAAGGAATAAGAGCATGAGAATAGAAGAAAATGGGTACGTTTGTTGGCACTAGTAAAGGGTTAGAAAATTTTATTTTGGAAAAACAAGTCAAATCTTATTTGGAGATAGTTTTTTAAGCCACTCTATCAAAATATTCTTTTTATTATTGTCTTTTGATAACTGTTATTAAGATTTAATTAATTAGTTCAACAGATTTCAAAGAGACAATCTTTTACCAACAATGATTAGGCTGTACCTAACCACGTACATCCTCTTCTTACACACAGAAAAAATATTAAATAGAATATCTTTTAAAAAAATTTATTTGCGACGTGTTAGAATTTTATTGGAAAATCCCTTAAGATGCATCAAATAGGTTCCACCAAGGGAGCACCCAAGTATTTTTCATCTTTTACTTGATTTTTGTTTCGGAAAGTAAGAAACTTCTTTGAAACAAGCCTCATTTTCTTCATGGTTGAAGCATATTGACTTTTTATTCTGATTCAAGGAATTGAAAGAAAATGGTTTCATCCATAAGAAACTCCAGTGTCTTTCTGATTTAATAGGGCCTTAAGCCCTGCTTGATGTTCTTGCAGGACGAAATGGATAGGCCTACCATTGGTTAGGCTGAAAGAGCAGCTGCCATTGTCATGCGAGCTGTTAAGAATGCGGTTGATACTGGAAGAACAATAGTTTGTACCATCCACCAACCGAGTATCGACATCTTTGAATTATTTGATGAGCAAATCTTTCAAATTCTTTAACGCTCAATTTTATCCCCATCTCACTCTTTGTTGTTGAAGATGCAATGATTTTGTTCAAGCCATAATTCGTACATCAAAGCCTTAGCTGCAATTTTCCACTGAACCTTTGTCTTGTCTTGAAATGTTTGTCCACATAACAACATTTTGCTGTCAATCAAGAACTATGAATTTGAAAGCCCTTCTACAATCCTGACTAGCAAAACTTGAGAGGGAATAGGGAATAGGGATTAGGGATGTATATGGTACATGGGTTGGGTTGAATGGGGTTTTTGGACCAACCCAAAAAAATTGGGGTTGGCAATCCGAAAGATCCGAAGAGGGTCTCCAACCCAACCCAACTCAACTCAACCGGGAGTTGTCGGGTTATTATTTTTTTATTATTTTAAAATACTTAATTTTATCTACAACACATAACTAATAGTAACTAAAATTCCATAAAAATTTGAATGTCAAATATCAAATATCCATGATATTTAACAAAGACAAAAATGACATCAATATATATGTAATTTGAATTGGATTGGGACAATCCTAAAAAAATTTGTTCAATCCGAGAACCAATCCAACTCAAGCTTTGGATTGGATCGTTGGGTCATTTGAACACACCCAGAGAAGAGATGAGTATACAATCAAGAAAAAGGAGAGCTGAAAAGTACAACACCATATAACTTTTTTTTTTTTTTTTTGGAACTATTACATTCTAAGGCTGCTTCTCACCTTTCTCTGCAGTTTATTCTTTGGAAAACTGGTGGTCGCATAATCTACTACGGATCGCTCTGATAATGTTCAAGAAAGGGTAGAGAATTTTTTGAGATCAACTTGTTCTAAAATTAGCAATTGTCTGCTTGTAACCATATACTCCATTTTCATAACCTTTTTGGAGTGCTTTTCATTTGATATTGCACACAACATGTTCCTGGGATTTCAAAGATCAGAGAAAACTACAATCCTGCAACATGGATGTTAAAAGTTACCTCTCCATCATAAGAAGCTGAACTTGGCATAGATTTTGCTCAAGTGTACAAGAACTCTACTCTATATGAGTGAGATGAGCTCCATAACTGCTTCATTTCAACCAAAGTACATAAGTTGGAAATGTCTATACATTTTTCTTTTAAGATTCTCCGAGGTAAGTACTTTAAAATTGGGAATTTTTTTAATGTAGGTCTGGTTTACAATCCTTCTTATGCTTGGAGGGGGGGGGCAACTGTTCAAACATGGATATCGTTGGAAACTCGGGGACGACAAGTCTTGACTGCGATCCTTAGATTTCATGGAAGGGTCGCCGTTTCCTTCTCACCATGCCCCATTCTTTGAAAGGTCGCAATGTGGATTGTCTTATCGCAAAGTCTGAAAGGTGAAATGAGGAACTGATCAACGATTGTTTTCTTCAAAGTGATGTTGAAGATATCCTTCAACTGCAACTGCCGAGAAGCTAGTTCGATGATGAGATCATTTGGGATATGGATATAAAAATGGAGTTTTTATGGTTAAAAGTGCTTATTTTTTAGGGTGGAAGCTGGCTCATTCCCATGGAGCTAGTTCCTCCAATAACGGTGTTTTTTCGCAAGTTTGGAAGGGATTTTGGAAATCTAAGGCCTTGCCTAAGGCTAAAATTTGTTGCTGGAAATTCATTCTTGATATTATTCCTACCAGGATCTGGTTAATAAATGAATCTTATTTTATCTTTCTTGTGTTCTATGTAGAGTCCAGACGGAATCTTCCTCCCACCTTGTGTGAAGTGTCAGGTAACAAAGGACATTTGGTCCCATTTTTAAATATTAATGTGGATACTATTTGTGATGACAGAACTTGTTGGAGCAACCAAGACCACCAGGTTTGGATCTTTGACCATGTCGCACCTCAAGAGTTGGAGTTGATGATGATCATTGTTCGAAAGATTTGAGAGGCTAGGAATAACCTTTTGTTTCGCAATATTCCTACTGATACTGATTTGATATGCGCTTCTATTGAAAGTTGTGTCAATGCAAAGAAACTTTCGGATGTGTTAATTGCTGGTGATGTCAATACGGGGGAAACAAATACCTCCTTCTCCTCTTTTAACTTGTTGGTTGACACCCTCCGTTGAGAAACCAATGGAAGTTGAACATTGATACTGCTTGGAGTCTTGATCGATGGTTTGGCGGCCTTGGTTGGGTGCTTCGTCTTGAAAAATGGAATCAAGATCCTTAAAGCCAAGACTATCTCTAAAGAGCCTTTAGCATGATTTCTCTTAATCTTCGGCTTGTTATTGTGGAGTCTGACTGCTTGGAAGTAGTAAACCTATTGATTGGAAATTCTGTGGGTGAAGTTTCTTTTTCATCCATGAGGCAAAGACTTATGCGTAAGTCCTAGGCGATGTCTCTTTTAGCCATGTTCGAAAGTGACATAATGTTTTGGCTCACTCTTTGGCTTCAAAGGCTTCGGAGGAGCAAGTGTCTTCTCTTCTTTTTTCTCCTTACCCAATGTGGTTTAATTCAACTAAAATTCAAAGGAAAAATACCCTTCCGATCCATGAGTTTTCAGGAATAAAAGCTATTGGTCCTTGAAGTTTCAAATTGGTCATTTTAGTCTCTAAATTTTCAAGAATAGATTTAAAAGGTCCTATCACTACCCGATTTGTTAAAACTAAAGGATGTGTCCAAATAGACTTATTTGAGTGATATGGCTTGACCAAGATTGATATATGATTATTTTATTTCTAAATTTTATATACAAATATTTTCTAAAGAAAGAAAAATAATAATTTGTTGTACTCTATATTCTACACCCATAATGAATCCAACCCATTTGATTCATTCTCAATAGCCATGTGATGATCATTTTAGGGTGATCCTTTTGTCGACGGATGCTCCTATTACATTCGTAGTCTCTAAGGGATGAGAACCAATTATGTAGCATCTACATCGAGAATTCAAGGTATTGTATACGTCATTAGTCCGATCCTTTGTAGGAACTACCCCACAAGTGAAAAAAAGTGACAGTTCATACCCACACAAGTGAAAGAAGAAGCGAACAATCTATACTGATGGTTCATGCCCATACAAAGGTGTCAATGTATAGTGGACCTTTGCATTGCAAGTTATTATGTAAGCACATGAACACAGTGTTTGAATTCAAAGAAAGCACTTTCTGGTTACAATCTGTGTACCAGATTTATCCCTACGTACCTGTTAAAACCTTTCCAAGATGGATGAATTGGTCATAAAAAATTACTAGCCCTGAATCACAATATTATGACCAGATTTTTTCCATAATTTTGCTCATGTTCTTAATCAGATTTTTCATACATAACTTTTCTGTTCTAAATCAACTTTTTAATTCTGAATATTAATCAGAATGTTTCATATGGTTCCTATTAAAATAGATCTAAGAAAAATAGTTCTAAACCGTACAAGAAAACGAAGGTGAATGAGGTTTTGGAAAAAACATTTACCTCTAAATGGGTGATCGAAAGATTAAAAAAAAAAAAAAAAAGTTGGTCGCCGACTGCTAAATGGATAACGATTCTTCTCACTACCGATTAGAATCGGTCAAAGATTTGCTAGTGGTTGGAGTTTCTTCGACGGTCGATAGACAGACAGGGTGCATAGGTTGTTTGTGAAGTTTGCTTGCGTGTTGATTAGGGCACAAAATGGATTTTTATTTTAAAAATCCATTTATAAAATTGTAAAATTTAACATCATGTCACATAAGCAGCAGCTAAAACGTATATTTGAAAAATCCATTAGTTTTAACAATTCTATTAGTGAGGATATTTTAAACCTATTATTGAAAACTCATGTACTAAAACAGTTCATTTGAAATTTTAGGACCAATCATAACTATTCTTAAAAATTTGAGGGACTAAAACGGTGTTCTACCAAATTTATGGAAAGAAAGATAATTTTAGAATTTAGAAAAAAAAAATCTAAAAATATAATCATTATGAGCAGGCCTGCCAATAAAAGAGCACGAATTAAGCAACCATTTAGAACCCAACTTCAAAAAGTTAAAGTAATAATAAAAGTGAACAATTTGAGAGAGAGGTCAACAGCCATTGATGAGCAATTTCATATAGTTGAGCAATAAACAACAAAAAACAGTTGAGAAAGAGAGAGAAACATTCTGCATCATGTTTGAGATTCCTTGGATAAAGATAGCCCACTTAGAAAGTAGGCAAAATATTTTGAAGCCTACTAAATAAGAGGAACCAGTTATATAAGCAATTAAGAGAGCATAAAATGCTAGGGATAAGCAAAGCCATGATGACTATTTAAAAATCAAAACACCTCCTTGCAAAACCTTTACTCTTCAACTCTGCAACAAATTTGGATAAAGATGGAGTCTCCATAAAAATTTGGTACGGTAATGCTTTTTTAACTGTAAACCTAGCTAACTACTTGATGACAGCTCGGGGCGACAAACAAGAGGGTGGGAGAATTTAAATACATATGGTAACCTGTCTAACTGTACATTGAGATTGATCCTATGTGTAAACAAGGTCAGCAGATTCCTTACTGTGCATTTTTAGCTAAATCTGTATTATCTTCCTTTTTAGACTTATTAGATTTCTGACTATCCACTACGGGAATGTATGCTTCACTCGTCTTCTTGAAGAGGTCCTCGGCGGCTTTTTCAGGTTCACGAGGACTGAGTAGACTCTTCTCCACGTCTTCAAATTTTGCAGTTGCCCATGGTGCGGTTCCAACATTCTTGGTAGAGTTAGTTGCCGCATCTATTGTCAGCATGGATAGTTCATCCCTAGAGGCATACCAAGAATGACCACAGGCAATGCACTCCAGCTGGAATTGTAGAACCAGGGTATGTTAGCACACCATATATTATTATCCACAAGTGTTTACCAGGTATTTCATTTTTCTAAAACAAACTACAAAAGCATAGCTTATTAGAGAACTAAATCCACTGTCTAGATCTTGTACTACAATTGGTACCATCCATGGCAATTGCCAACTGACTATAATTCGTTAACGCATTTATACCTCCCCTAAGATTGAAGATTTGATCTCCACCCAATCATCACATATTCATTGAATTGAAGTAAATAAGGCCCATTTGATAACCATTTGGTTTTTAGTTTTTGAAAATTAACCTTATAATTAAACACCTTTTCCACCTCTAAATTTATTCCGTTATCATCTACTTTTTACCGATATTTTCAAAAAAAAAAAAAAAAAAAAAAAAAAGTTTGAATTTTTTTTTAAAAAAAAATAGTTTTTGAAAACTTGTTTTATTTTTAGAATTTGACTAAGAACTATCTTTTACTTAAGAAAGATGTAAATCATTGTAAGAAGTTTCCTTACTCCAAGTAGAATTCACTTCATTTTCAAAAATCAAAAACCAAAAACCAAATGGTTACCAAATGAGGCTTAAATAATTAATTAATTAATTTACATAAAAGAACAAACAAATATTATACATGAGCATATATACTTCAGCTAGATAGAAGCACTAGTTCTCAAAGGCAACGCCTCTCAGAGATAATACCATATGTCAGGTTGATTTTGTCCAGTCTAAGGCAAAGCAAAATTCGAGAAAGAAAGAATGGGACCTTATATCGTTGTCCATGTCCTGTTTGGATGATGTCCCTGACACCCACTTTACATTCTGTGCATCTTGAACACCGAGCATCCGTCATCTGTTTCATCTTATATAGTCGTTTATTAAGTACAGATAAAATGGTTAAATGAAATGAGAAGGGAGAAATGGAGGAAAGAAGCTGACCTGCATACGCTCAGACTCATCAGGCTCTTTAGTTGCTGCCGACTCCTCAGCAGTCAATCCTTCCTGTAATTAACAATTACAGTAACTTCTACTGTCTTGGTTTGAAAATATATGTAGATCCACACACACACACTTTTAGGTAATAATAATAAAGAGTCATGTAGCTCGTGCCCAGAGGCCAATGAACATGTACTCATCTTTCTTAAAAGGTTAGATCGAGGCAAATAGACGTCATCAAAATATAAACCTATAGTCAGAACAGCATCTACAATGATACACGAGAAAATGCCACAGAATGGACAAGGCATCCCAGTCTGTATAAAATTTTGAATTTGGAAGACATGGCAATCGCTATCCCATTCCAAATGATGACAGCAACCCTTCGCAATGGTTATCCTGTGCTTGTACTTCACGGGGTACATCCAAGAGTATTTTGTTCCTTTTTTTAAGGTGCACAACTGTTATCTTCCTGTACCTACTTAATTCTCCCTCCACTATTTTCCTATTGATTTTCTTTCTCTCACTTACATGATAGATTTATTTTGTTATTGTGGCATTTTAGGTCGCATTAGATAACAATTTTGTTTTCAGTTTTCTGTAAAATTTATATTTTTCCTCCTCATTTTCCTATTATGGTTTCCACCTATCTAAAAAAACACTTGAATTTCTAGTCAAATTCTATAATTTAAAAAAAATATTAATAAAAATAAAAACAAAATTAAATTAAATGATAGCAACTTTTTTTAATTCTCAAAATTTGGCTTGGATTTTGAAAATATTAGTAGAAAGTGGATAACAAAATACATAAACTTAAGGGTGGAAGTAATTTTTATAAGCTTGTTTTTTAAAAACCAAAAAAAAAATTATCAAATAGGGCCATGTTATTGATATTAACTTCTTTTAAAAAAATATATAAACTAGGCTCAAATGGAAATTTCATTTGCTGGAAAATCAAGGAACAAAAAATGAAAGAGAAAAGTTTCTAAATAATCACCATGTGCTCCTCATATGGACTCTGCATGAACTGACTTCTGGCACAAAAAATGAAAGAGAAAAGATTCATCATCTTCACACACTCCCAGATTCATAGCTCTATACTCTACCTCAACACTACTTCTGGCCACTACACCCTGTTTTTTACTCTGCCAAATTACCAAATTTCCCTATACAAAGGTACAGTACCTTGAGGTTGACCTTCTATCAGTCACAGATACGGCCCAATCTGAGTCAGTATATGCCTCGATGCTCCGTGTGTCATGTTTCCTGAACACCAAGCCCTTCCTAGGGGTGGACTTCAGGTATCTCAAAATTCGAGTCACAGTTCCATGTGCTCCTCATATGGACTCTGCATGAACTAACTTACTACACTCACAACATAGGAGATGTCAAGCCTAGTATGAGACAAGTAAATCAGTTTTCCTACTAAGCGTTGATACCTCTCCTTATTCACAGGAACTCCTTCCAAAAATACTTTTCAGTTTGCTATTGACCTCAATAGGAGTGTCAATAGGTTGCATCCAGTCATTCCTGTTTCCTTTAACAAGTCCAAAATGTACTTCCGCTGAGATACAAATATTCCTTGGACTTTTGATCTAGCCACTTCCATCCCTAGAAAATACCTCAAACTACCAAAGATCCTTGATTTCAATTCACCTACCATCCTTTGTTTTTAGCTTTAGCAATTTTTGCCATGTCATCCCCTGATAGGATGATGTCATCAACATTACACTACCAAACACAGCAATCCTTTCCTAGGGTGATTTTTTGGTAAACAGGTATGATCAGAATGCCCCTGAACAAATCCTTGGACTTAACAAACACGGTGAACCTGTCAAACCATGCCCTAGGGACTGCTTCAACCATATAAAGACTTCCTGAGTTTGCAAACATGATCCCAAACTTACTTCGAAAACCTGGGAGGTGGACTCATATAACTCCTCCTTCCAACTCACATTTAGGAAAGGCATTCTTACATTAGTTGATGTAGGGACCAACTTTATTTACAGGCAACAAACAAAAGAACACGAATCGTGTTTAAACTTAGCACTTTAGGAAAAAGTTTCTGGAATAATCAATCTCATACGTCTGAGTGACCCTTTAGGGTCAACTAACCTGGCTTTATACCTCTCGATGTTCCGATCAGACTTTATACTTCATGTGACACCACTGCACAACGTTTATGACCTTAGGGAGAGCTACTACTCCCCAGTCTTATTTGCCTCGAGAGCTCTCATTTCCTCCAATTACTGCTGCTTTCCACTCGGAACTTCATGGCCGCATGTACACTAGTAGGTATTGCTAGAGCATCCAGCTGAGTAGTAAAAGCCTTAAAACTAGGAGATAAGTTACTATAGGTCAGAAAACTATGCAAAGGGTATTTTGTACATGACCTGGTTCGACTTTCTCATGAGCAATTTGGTACCATTCTCAGTGACAAGAAAGTGGTATCATAATTGTCAGTTTCGCTGTCCCTCTTCAGTATCAGACTTTTGAGATTAATTCTGCATCTTCTTGAGGATCTTTCAGCACCTCATTACCTCCTGGAGTTTCAACCTTCTCGGCTCACTTCATCATTTTCTATGTTCCCAGGCCTCTCTTAAGACTCTCCTCTGAAACAACGATCTTGAACCTGAGCTGGTTCCGACGCTTGGACACTTTCCGATGGAACACCAAAGGTTTCCTAAATTTCCTTTCTGAGATTCTTCCTATAGTATGTTATCCAGGACATTGTCTAGTAGGGAAGAACCGACACGGAACAAACAGGAGCAGAGTTAGGTTCAAGACTAGGTAGTCTAGGTCCAGGAACATTGGGGCTAGGCTCAAGTTCAGGAATATTAGGACTAGGCTCAAGATTGAGGCTAATGGGTACGGAGTACGTGGAATGCTTAGTCTCTTCATTCGTGGTCTCCCCCTGAAGATGACTAACGGGAAAGAATGGTTTATCTTCAAGGAACGTGACATCCATAGTGACAAAATATTTTCTGGAAGATGGATGAAAGCATTTATAGCCTCGTTGATGAAAAAGGATACCCAAAAATACACATTTTCTAGCTCGTGGAGCAAACTTAGTCCGGTGTGGACATGAGTATGAACAAAGACTTTACACCTAAACATGCGAAGAGGAACTCAGAATAAGACAGATAGACTGATAGGACTCTTTGAAGTACTCAAAAGGGATTTGAACTTTAGACTCTGAAGGCATTCTATTAATTAGATGAATTGCGATAAGAACCGCATCCTCCCACAAAGGTACGAAGGGAGAAGCGTTGGTAGGAACAGCAATCAATGATTAACATCAAAACTCGATGGCGATATTTTTCCGTTCAGCCACCCCATTTTGTTGTGATGAGTATATGCACACGAGATTTTGGATGAGGATGATCCCTTTCGACACTAGAGAGAATTCTGGAAGGTGTGGTTGACAAACTCACGACCATTTGTCACTCCGAAGAATGGCAATACTTTGTGTTGAACTGTGTTATAAGTGTGTATAAAATTGTTGAAGGTTGATATAAAACCTTGGACTTATCAAAGAAGAGAGTATACCCATGTAAGTCGGGGTATGGTCATTAAATGAAAGTTATACCAATTTCGCCGACCGTTTACTATGCAGACAAGAGGGAGTAGAGCATTGCTTAGAAGGGACCCTCCAACAAATGTATGAAAGTGGGACACAGGTGGTCGCTGGAAAGGAAACCCGCGACAGCTTTGGGTATTATTTTCGGGGGGGGATTTGATAAAAAAATGTATTTTAAGGGGGGGGTGGCCTTAGAGAAAATCAGAAACTTTATAACGTACACCGACGAGGTTAGTTCTAGCAACATATACAGAATCCACTAGATTAATAGAGAAACCAATTTAATTACTCGGATTAAATGAGGAAATAGTAGATATCGCATATATGAAAAACAGAGAAACCCATTCCTAACTTCGCGTGGAAAAATCAACAACAAAATTTCAGACCAATGCCGCAAGAAGGGGGCCGGCCAGGATTTTCATAATGAAACAAAACAGGATCAACGATCAAGCTGTAGTTCGCAGGCGCCATAATCTTCATTTCCTCTGGAGGCTTACTTGAAGCGAAGGAGGTCCAAGACAAAAAATGGCCACAATAAATATTTGTTTAGTATATTGACAGACATAGTAAACGAGATAAAAAGGACTAGCCTAAACAGCTTTTCTGGAGGAAGCATCTGCAGAAAGGAAATATAGGCCTCTGTCATATCGGGAACAGTGCCAATCGTCTTCGCGAGCTCAGAAAGTACTATATAGAACAAAAGCAGTAAAATCTTGGTGAGAAGACCTCCGCTAACAAGTCAAATCTTGCTTGTTATTTTTTGCTTACCTCTGAGTAAATAAGTTAGTACGAAATTTTGGAAGAGACACATGTAGACGCGACATTATGCCGATTATCCCCTGGAAAGTGACAGCCTTCTGCCATTTTTTCCCGCAACAGCAGACGAAGGACCCAATCTCGCAATCAGAAATACACTCTACATTAGTCCAGCGCTTGGATAGTATGAGAGAAACCGGTCGGATGAGCCAGTCAAGTGATCGGTCGCTCCTGAATCTAGAATCCATAACTCATTCCCTTCAACAAGGAAACTAAAAGATTGAGGGTTACCTGATTGAGCAACTGTTCTGATCCCTATGGTACCTGAATCACAAGGTTGGTCACTGGAGGCCATGTCTGAGGTTGTGGAGTCCTCTCAACTGATTCACCCACTAGAGCACGCCCAGATTTCGACTTGTCATTCGGAGGGTGACGTTTACCATTTGGAGGGTGACCAAGCAATTTCCAGCACTGATCCTTCGTGTGCCACTGTTTTTTGCAATGCTCACATACTAGGGGTGTTTTACTATTCTACTTGTCACCATCAGCTCCAGCGGACTTCACCCCGAAGGCAGCTGACTCTACAATGGTAACACCCGGCCCATTCATTGCACTCGATCTATCTTCTTCCAATCTAACCTCTGAACAGGCCTCCATGAGAAACGGAATTGGTTTCTGCCTAGTATTCGACTACGAACTGTATCAAATTTGGGGTGCAGCCCGGCAAGAAAATCATACACACGCTCAACCTCTTCTATCTTGGAGTATTGAATTCCATCTTGTGGGCAGTTCCAGATGATCTCCCGACATAGATCCATTTCTTGTCATAACAACGACATCTTGCTGAAGTATGACATTACATCCATGCTCCCTTGTTTGCATTCATGAACCTATTTACGTAGAGTATACAGGCGGGATGCGTTCTGACGCCTCGAATATAACCGTCGGACTGCATCCCAAATATCTCGGACAGTGGCTAAATAAAGTAAAGGTTTCCCGATTTGTGGTTCCATGCTACTGATTAACATTGAATGGAGCAAAGAATCCTCTGCCTTCCAGACACGCTCTTGAGGATCCCCAGGATTCGGTCGTGGTATCTCTCCAGTCAAATATCCAAACTTGTGGCGTCCCTCAAGAACCATTTTAATTATTTGGGACCAAGAGAAGTAATTTTGCCCATTCAACTTCTCTCTCATGATCATTCCTACAGAATTTCCAATAGTTCCAGATAAAAAATTAGTAGTAGGAAGAGTAGGAAACATTGATACCGGATTTTCTGAATACATCGGAGAATAATCATGACCATTCAATCTGGCTCCAAGGGCGGCCATCTGTTGCTGGAGACTAACCAATTGTTGTTGGAGTTCCCCATGAGATTCAGATCTGGAATTTTTCTATCTAAAAACCATGGGATTTTCTTCAACGGAATCACCCATTCGAAACTTAGGCTGAACTTGATACACATGAGGAAGACGCTGTCCACCATGGTACTGTGAAGAAGCTACTGCCGGAAGTCCACCGGCAGCAAAGTTCGGCAACCCGTGACCGGCGCTGCTCCCAAACGGCTGCGATGGTGGGTAACGGACAGAAGGCTCGACGATCGGCTGCGAGGTTGAAGAAATCGCGCCGATCTGACCTGACCCGGCAGTTGGAGCAAACCCACGACCGTCTGGTGCAGATCCAGTTTTGTGCGACGCCGAGGGACCGATCGGCTATAAATCGTTCGCGTGCGCCAGCTAGAGGACGTGCAAAGCTAAGACGGTCGCGTGCGAAGTCGAGGGTCCGATCGGTTGTGAACCGCTCGCGTGCGCCGGCTGGAGAGCGTGCGAAGCGAAGAGACCTTCCTCGATGGTGTTTGACTGGAACGGCTGAGTCTGGAAGCTAATCGGCGTGCCGGCTGGAGCAAGCCCACCACCTGTTGTTCGGCTCGCCGACTGGATCTATTCGGCTGAGCCACCTGGGATGATGGTTCGGAGATAGCGGTCAACTGCTGCTTGAATCACAGCCTCATTAGTCAGCGTACCTTCACCTATCAAGTTTGATGACTAAGTTTCTTCTATCGAGGCTAGGGTTTCATCACCTTGCTCTGATACCATATTGAAATAGAAGAAAAGAAGACGACACAAGGAGTTTACGTGGAAAACCCTAATTCAGGGAAGAAAAACCATGGTAGAAAAGGACTTATTATTTAATGTCATATGTACAATAGACCCAACCTCAGATATAAATAGAATGAGGTGAAACCCTAATTTAGCAAATATAGTATAAATTATAAAAATGCCCTTAGGGCTAATTCAACATATTTCAACAGAAAGAAACAGCACATTTAAACAACAGGTCACACAAAATTTAAAAGACAAGTATATATTACTCAAGTAAAAGGAAGTCACAGTGATTTCTAGTTTTACTATCCATTTCTATGCTCCATATGATATTTAAATTCCATTCCAAAAAATCCACAAGGAGGTTAGAGGCAAGAAATATAGCCACCTAGCACATCAATCAAGCTAACTGATAAGTTAGCTGTCATGAGTTGTGCAAGTTGACATGATTCTAGGCATCAAAGTTAAAAACAAAAGGAGAAATGTGATCATTGTATCACCTTGAGCTCATTGGGTGACATATTCAAGATTTTTGATGGTTCCAACTCTCCATTTAACAGCCGTTGAGCTAGTAAACGAGTATTCTGCCAAGAGAATGAAATAATTAACGATGAAGTAAAAGGTTATAAATTATTGCTGCACATGTGACTAAGTTATTGATGCAGAGAACATCCGGCTGTTGAATATTCCTATATTCAGAGAATGCATTAACAACGTTCATATCAGTAGGTTACCTCTTCTTCTTTTCAACTCAACCCTCGGCATGTTTCTTTCTATTGAGATGAATATTAAAGAAAGAAAGCTCAGATGTAACAAATTCATTATAATGAAGGTTCTTAAAAGATGGAATCAGATCTGCTGTGCATACAGAAATTCATTGGTATATGTTCTTCATTTTTAAGAACCAAGCGCTTTCTGTCAAGCATGAGCATCCTCCTACCTTTAATGATAACTGATTAGTATGCCCTAAACAAAAGATCTGATAGCTTTCTAACCTTGAGATTGAACACCAATTGCCGCATTTTTTGGTTATATTTCTGAAAATCAGCAGATAGAGCATCATTGGACACCTTCTCAAGAGCAGTTATTGCCAGAACAGCTGCATCAGGCCAGAGAAAAGACTTGCCGCTCTGCAAAACAACAAAAATAATAATAATAAGAATAATAAATTAATAAATAAGAATATAGTACATTTATTGGTTACAGAAGATACAAAATAACAGTAACTAGTCAACATATCTACCAGATTCTTACATTCATACTTATTGGCTACATACCTGAGCATTGTTCGCTGCTGCAGTTGACAATTCTGGATTTTTATTTTCAATGTTGACACCATTAGCAGCAGTTTTTCCTATGTCGCCTTCACATGTCTTTTCAGGAGAATGACATATGTACTGAACCCCCTCCAAAAGTTTTTCCAACCATCTATCTCGATGAGTTTCACCTGTTAGAACGTCAAATATTTCTAAAATGGAGTAGTACTCCGATCGATTTGTTGTACAGCTTCCTGGTGTTTCAGCTTTTGAGCCGTAATCAGATCTGGTTGTCTCTGATTCATCTCTTGTAACATCAAGAGGAGAAATATTCTTTCTTTTGAAGCTCCTTTTAGTCTTCAACTGGTCTTCTTGATCAACTGGGGCATCTTCAGGCTCAATATCAGGGAGATCTCCCAATCGTGACATAGTCTTCTTGACAAGTTCATCAATTTCCTGCTGCTTAGAATCTTCATAATCCTTATCAGTTAGCTTCCAAAGTTTTCTTTCAACTGTGTCGTACACTTTACGCACAATAAATCCAGGATGTTGCTTACGAATTGGAAGTTGCTTATGCAATGGAACAAAATGCACAACACATTTGTGCATTACAGATTCTGCAGGAACCTGATCACGGTGGAAACTATAAAACAGCTCTCGAGTATCATGTGATTGCCAACTTCCACCACCCTTCTTTTCAGCTTCTTCCGGACGGTAAAACCACTGCCCAGTGACCATCATGCCATCTTTGTTCTGAGTAATATCCTATCAATAGGACCAAGTTCCACTGTTCAGGGACAAGAGAGTGGCTAGCTAACTTCCTCTGCAGATTACAAGTATTTGCATACATATAAAAACAAGAACTGACATATAGAACAAGCTAAACAAAATAGCAAGTTAAAAAAGGAAACCATTTAGGAAGAACCCAATGTCCTACAAACTTCAAGTTTCCTCTCGATGACAGGTTAGGGATTAGATTCCTAAAGAATCCGAATATCATCAGGTGACTGTTTCATACTCAGTCTTCACGGCCCCGTGCAAAGTAGTAGGAGAGATTGTCCAAAAGGTGGCTACCAGTTTAGAATGAGTCCAAGATTGCAGACACCTAAAGGATAGGACACATTAATCTTTTATTTTAATAACCTCATGTTTCCAACCCAATTTGCACATACCTCAACTAATTTCATGAGATAAACTAATCACCCAACCCAACAACTTTTTTAGAGTTCAACAACAGGTGAGGTGGCGATTTAACCTTTAACCTCTTGACCGAGGATATGTGCTTTCACCAACTGAACTATGCTCAGGTTGGCACTATCCAATCCTACAACTTTTAGAGTTGAAAAATCCTAGAATATTCAAAATAAGTGGTCACTATAGTTTGAATCTATATCGTTAAAAGCTTTTACATTTCCAAGATATTTTTCCAAAACAAGGAGTGACCAACTGAATGAAGAATGTATCAACCGTTCACACAGCATATGTCCAACCACTTGAATTGAGCCCCAATTTCATTGTCTATAACCTTTTGAATTTGTTTTGTAAACACCCGATTTGGAACCAATTTCATTGTCTATAACCTTTTGAATTTGTTTTGTAAACACCCAATTTGGATAGACATCCTCATACGTAGGTGGGTCATAGGCAAGCACCCCCACAAGCGGTTCAGCAAAAATATGAAGGGAGCTCGCTCCATTTGTTTCATACATTAAAAAAAAAAAAAAAAAAAATCTAATGCACCTCCACAAACTCAAAGAACCAATATGGGAAAATATGAATATTAACCTCAGAATTTTGACACCCTGAAGCTGCCAAAAGAGACCCCAATTGGTTCAAATTAAACCATTATAGATCATCATCATCTATCAACGTGCATCACACGAAGTTCATATCACAAAATTCAGTGACATAGCAGAAGATCAGATTTCAGAAAATCAGACAAACAAAAAAATAAGCATGTTACCTTAATAATTGCCACATAAGGTTTTTGATCCTTGTCCTCAGGAACTAGAAGTACCGGATCCTCCTACCAACAATTAGAAGGAAATTAATAAGAACAAACCGTGATGAAGGTGGTAGGAATGAAGTCCATCTTCACTGACAACAAATATAACGAGAAGCTTCACGTCACATGGAATCTACCTTTGGCATAAACATCTAGAATTCAACGGGAAAAGGTATGAACAAAATTGCAACATTGGTGCCGACCAATGAAGCACAGTGTACAAAACTACACAAGTATTGTATGATCACAGGAAAAACGCACATACTGCTGCACACGATGTTATTGCTTGAGTTAACAATTTCTGAACGAGATGCAATCGAATTAGAAATAAACCAAGCCCTACCTACCACCGACTACAGGTATCCACATTTCACGCCTTCATTCTCGCATTTTTCTCAAGGCATAAGACTGCCAACACTAAATAGTTTACTAAACAATTTAAAAACATCACAAACCAAGTAAAGTTCTCAAAACTATTGCAACACCAAGAACACAGAGAAACTCACAAGATCATATCTGTTGCCATCATATTCAAATGCATTGTAATGATTCTTCCTTCCTCTTCCTTTTCCAGAAACCCTAACAACATCTCCAATCGGCTTCGCATCCTCTTGTGACTGATCATCCTCATCTTCATCTTCCGCCTGCTGTTGTTTAGACGCTTCCACCTCCTTATCTCCCTTGTTACTACTTTTTCTACTCCTGCGATGCTTCTCATCCGCTTCCGCCTCCTCCTCCTCCTCTTGAAGCTTCATCTTCTTCCTCTTCCTACGAATTGGCAAGTTGTCGTCTGAATTTGAGGATTGCTGCTTCGTTGCTGGTACTTTGTCTTCCTCATCGCTAGTGGAAACCTGCGCAAATCTTCGGTTCCCCATCGCCAAATGGGCGGCGGTTTCTTCCTAATGTCTTGACTTTCAGTCGTCGAATCTCTCTGTGACTGGGATTTTTGTCCTTCCAATTGAGAAGAAATGGAATTTGTGTTTTCGCGGGGAAGGAAGAAAGAGGGCAGCCGAGAAAGGGCTTTTATAGGACGTGGACCCGGCAAGAAGTAACTCGCCACGCCTTCTCTCGCATTCCCTAGTCCCTAAACCCTGCCGCCCTACGGGTTGAAAAAATAATAGTAAACTACTATTTTAACCCCCTATACTTGAGCTTCTTTCTTTTCTTTCAAAAAGAAAAAAATATCATTCCTATCCACAATTTGTTCATATACCTTCAAATGTGGCCAATTGAGATTAGATCAATAGTAAATGATCGAACCCTTATCCCCACAATTTGTTACTGAAAAATGTCTAATAGTAGGTTTCAAAAAGTTATTTTAGATTAAAATGATGCATTTGAAAGTACATTAATTAAAATTGAATAACTCCTAAAACACATGGATCAAATGATATTTTAACCTTGTTCTTTTTCCTTTTTTTATATAGTTTAGTCTCTATTGTTGGGTTGTTTTTAATTTGGTACTAGTGTTTTAAAAGTTTCCATTATTTGTAAACATGTGTAGACTTCTCAAATGTCGGTTTTATAAAATGAATGATTAGAGTGAATGTATGAACGATTGTTAAAGGAAATTACGACTAAAAATCTAAGTTGATTCATTTATAAAAGGTTAAGGATTTAAGTAATACAATTATGAGTTTCACACGAAGTTTTTTCAAATAGAATGTAATGGAGAGTGAATTGATATACTTACAAAAGTTTGGAGTTTAAATTAATACAATATTAGTTTATGGAAAATTATGTACAAGCGAACACGGTCAAATTATAATATATTAAAATGGCTTAAGAGGCCGAGTATCATCCTCAAGGATCAAACAAACAGTTATTACTTATCTATTTAGAACCGTATCGATTTTAGCTAGGGAATTGGAAAGTCAAATTGAGTGATGTTTTGATTGAATTGCAATAAAACAAGATAAACAAATGTAATTTTAGAATTAAAGAGTGTTTTAGGGTGTCGATTTTCATTACATACTTCATTGAACAATACTTAGGTCAATCATGGAATTAAGCAATACCGTTTATCTAAGTCTAGAAACTAAATTCCGAATTATTGTCTTTAGAAAACAATTCTTTCCCATGTAATCCTACATGATAACTAACATCGTTATATTAAATTAAAACCCATGACATTAAACATTGTCATCATCAACTTTTACTACTCTCTTAGGTTAACAGCAAGGTAATATTACAAGTTTAGATATATATGCAATCTACCAAATTGAACATTCAATCTAGCATTTATTGATGGCCAATCAATATAAATTAAAAATAATAACATTAAAGGATAAAGAGTTATGCAATTCCATAAAATTCCTAAGTATTAATTTAAATCTATATGTAAATCCAACAACGGCCTAAAACAAAGAGTCTAGCCATTCATGGTACTCAAAAACATATTTTCATACAAAATCGATAGCATTCGAATAGAGAAAAATAAAGAATCAGAGAAAACCCCATTCAAAATGCTCCTCCTTTGGTAGAAATCACCACTATTTTCTCTGTTAGCACGCCGAGAAGTTGAATGGTCTCCACAATCATTCTTCACTCTCTACTCTTGGGCAAGAATTCACTCTTTAGGTCTCAAAATTAGGTTGGAATGTATTCTTTCTAGGTCATAATCGTCCTTTCAATGCTTGGAGACGTCTAAAAACTTAGGATAAAAAATTTGGAACAAAATCCTTGCCAAAATTATCAGATTTTTCAAATAAGGAAAGCCATCACTGCGATGCTCTGACACAACGTTGCCACGCTGGTCTGATTTTTTTCCATCGTGTTGCAACACTCAGTACAGCATTTCAATGTTGCCTCCTCAAGTGCAGCTACTTCTTTCGAGTGTATATCTCCACTTCACATCGTAGCGTTACAACGCTTTGTCCTTTGGCTTCATTAGCATTTTTCCACTTTTTTCTTGATTCCCTTTGGTCCATTGCTTGGTTTGGCTCCTTTAAGTCTAATTTGTCCTTTTTGGCTTAGTTTTATTATGATTCACTTATCGATCATAAAATCCTAGAAATCACTAGCAAACACATAAGATCTGATAAAAAATACATTAAAAACAATCCTAAATTGAAGGCAAATAATGCACATTTTGTGTGCATTTCACCACTCCAAACTTAAGATTTTGCTAGTCTCGAGCAAAGAAGAAACAAGAAAATATAAAAGTTCTAAATAAGTGTGTTAGTGATTGATGCCTAGTGATTCATGCCTCAAAGAATAGTCAGTTGAGAACTGAAGCAGAAACATTCAAGAAAATTTATCGTTATTGTCGTCTATAGCCAAATCTAATCGCCTCTCATGTGTGTGTGCAAGTCACATTCAATTAAAACTCAGAAACTAAAGTTAGGTTTCTCCAGTTTTCCCCCTACTTTGGCTTATGTACTAATCATCAAGTATCCACACATTTCAAGAAAGTAATATGTCGACTAAGATGCCTTAATTAGAATCTTGGGTTTTAAACTTGCATCATTTTACCTAAGGGCACTAGCTTTCACACACTCACTGCAGGCAACCATACCTAATCAGTTCCCAGGTGTCCTAACTAATTATAGGAAGGTAGCTCTTTTTACCTCCATTTGTGCATACATATTACAAGTTTACAAAGCATAAAATAAGATATTTCTTTTAAGCACATGAGTGTATACTCTATTTTTTTTCAAAGGCTAACAAAATATTATTTTCTTTCCTCTTAGTTTATCATTACAAACCATCATATCATCCACTCTCCAACTAGTGGGGTCTTTCGAGGTGACAACTAAATACACTAAACATGATTCTAGTTTTAGTTAACGTTTCTAAATTGAAGTGGTTGCATGTTCATGATATGAGGAACTAAAAGAGGTACACAGATAGATCATACTTCTAAATATTACTATCCTATTTCTACTATGAGTCATTCAACATGCATATTCAAGTCTCATCATGGACAATTAACATCAACAACACACAACAAAGAACTCATAAAAGCTCTCAAAACTCAATTTGATTTTTTTTTTAAAAAAAAAAAAATCTTCAAAATTTCAACATAACATGCATAGCAGGATAAGTCCAAATAAACATGCATAGCAGGATAAACAAGCAGACACAAAAGTACGAAAGACACCTCCTACTCCAAATTTAGAAATTTGCATTGTCTTTATTGCAAGAAAAGAATAAAGCATAGAGAAACAAGCTTGGGAGCGTGCGGGATACCACCAAACAGGCCAGTGGAAATAGTACTTTGTGTTTAAAATCGACCCTGAAAAACTAGGAGAACAAATGAGTGACTCTCTGGTTTTTAAAAGAAAACAACTAAAGCAAAAATAGAAAAATAAATAAAAGCAGTAAAAATATTGGGTTGCCTCCCAAAAAATGCTTGGTTTAATGTCTCTTAGTTAGACCAAACCCATTCATCACGTCGGATCCAGTATCATATCCATACCTAAAAGATAACTTATCGTAACAACCCACTAGAGGGTCAACGATCATATTATCATTGCCACAGAAATGAAAAAAATTATCATTTCTACTCGTATAAGATGGCGTAGGAGGTAATACAAAATCATGTTTGATAGGATTTTCATCTTTGCTATAAAATGCCAAAAGTTACCTTGTCTTTATTGACTCTAAAAGTTAACTTCCTTCCTCGACATCAATTTTTGATCTCCTTATGGCTAAGAAAGGTCTCTGTAAGATGATAGGAATCTCATAATCCTCCTCCATGTCCAGAACCACAAAGTTTGCAGTAAAAATAAATTGGCCCACCTTGATAAGAACATCTTCAGTGGCCCCTCAAGGATATGTTAAAGATCTATCAGTCATTTGGAAAGAAATTGTGGTAGGCTTCACCTCCTTTAATCCAAGCTTCCTGTAAACAAACAACGACATAAGATTAATAGAAGCACCTAAATCACATTAGGGTTTCTTAATAGATAGAGAACCAATAGTGCAAGGGATTGTAAAACTCCCTAGATCTTTAAATTTTGGAGGAAGCTTCTTTTGTAAGATGGCACTGCATTCCTCTATCAAACCAATCATCTCATACTGTTCAAATTTCTTTTTCTTTGACAAAATATCTTTCATGAATCTACCATAATTAGGTATTTGTGCTAACGCTTCAATGAATGGAATATTAATATGCAATTTCTTTAAAATGTCTAGAAACTTAGAAAATTGCCCATCTAACTTCTTTTTTTTGGAACCTCTGAGGATAAGGAATATTATTAGGCACAAAAGGTATAGGGGTTGAAGACTTACTTGAAGATAATTATGGTTCACTTACCTTTTCCTTTGGTTGCTCTTTCTTATCAACTTCCTCAGGTTCTTATATTTCACTAGATTCATCATTAAGCTCTTCCACTTCTTTTTCAAAGGATTCATCGTCATCGTCATCTCTCAAATGAATGGCCAACTTTTTCCCACTCCTCAATGTCAAGGCTTTTCGTTCCTCCCTTGGATTCTTCTTAGGACAACTGGGGAATCTACCTTTTTGCATTATCTGAAGGGAAGTGGCGATTTGACTAAGATGCACTTCAATTGTCTTCCCATGAGCTTGAACCGTGGTCTCTAAATGCAGATGTCGAGGCGTGGATTAATCAAATAGAGAAGTGTCTTAATGATGAATATAGTGAAATATAAGATAGTGTCTTAATGATGCCGAGGTGTGGTCTCTAAATCTAGTGTCTCTAAATTTGAAGGAACAAAGGACCCTGCTAATGTCGAGGTATGGATTAATCAAATAGATAAGTGTCTTAAAGTAATGTGGTGCCCCGAAGACAGGAAGGTAAATCTTGCAACCTTCTTACTGTAAAAGCGGCTGGAAGATTGGTGGAAGGTGGTAGTAAAAAGGAGGAGAGCAAAGGGTGAACCTACCTAGGAAGAATTTTGCGAAGCTTTCTATGAGAAATTTTACTCTCAATCGTTTCATGATACGAAGCGAGATGAATTTCTATAGCTCATACAGAAAGTATGATTGTAGCAGAATATGAATTAAAGTACACCGAGCTTTCGAGGTATACTTTAAATGTTATTGAGGATGAGAGAGAATGTTGTAAAAGGTTTGAAGCCGGATTGAGGAAGGAAATCAGGACTCCCGTGACGGCAAGTGCGGTATGGGTAGAGTTTTCGAAGTTGGTCGAAGCGGTGATGAAACTTGAAATAAATATATCGGTGGAGGAGCAAGGGTCGGAAGGTAGTCCGTCGGTGAATACGTAGAATAGAGAAGAAAGTAGAAATTTTACTCCTAGAGTAGGAAATAAAGGCTTGTTTAAGCGAAAGGGAACCCGAAAATCAAGATCAAGCTTTGGATGAGCAATCAATTGGGGAAATCATTTGGACAACCCTACCTGGATCAATTAAACTAATTTTGTGGCTAGTGCTAATCAAAGATCCAGGTGTTCAACCTGTAATAAGTATCATTGGGGAAGATGTCCGGAGCAAGTACATACTTGCTATAGATGTGGACAACCAGGACATTTTAAGCGTGAGTGCCACCAAATAATGGGTCACGAAGGGGAAAACTCTATACCTTTACCCAGGATGAGGAGATGTCAGATGCTAAAAGAGTCAAGGGCAAGACTCCAGAGGAGTAGTGTAAAAGCAAGCCTTGTAATCAAAACTTTGTTATTAAATAAAAGTTGTTGTTTGGTTGTGTACATAAGTGTTCATTAAATTTCGAGGACGATTTTTTTTTAAGGAGGTGGTAAATGTAAAACCCTGAAATTTCACCTAAGTGAATTAAGTTAGAACTTGGTTAATAAGGAAGCTTAAAGAAGGATAAAAGAGGAGGAGAATGCCTTAAGTGTTAAAAACTATATCTTAAAGGCTAAAACATAAGTTGTAGTTAAGTGAGGTTTTAGGAGACAAAATTTTGATTAAGTATGGAACGCATAGAGACACCATGTATTGGTGTGAAGCATGCGGTCAAGACGGCAAGCAATGAGTGTTGTGCTCGGCAAGTCCATGATGGACGCATGGTATGGGTTGGCCGAGTGATGACATGAAAGAATTGTTTAGGCGAGGGCATGAAGGACATGTCAAACGCAAGGTGTTGGCTGAGAGTAAGGAGCATGTGACACACAAGAACTTGAGAGGTTAGGGCAAGGCGTTGGCCAAGGCAATTAGAGGTAAGTTGATCGCATGAGTGGACAAGGCAATGCCTTTGTGTTGAAGCCATGTGATGGTTAAGTCATCTTGATGTTAGGGAAGGCTTCATGGGATACATGTGACAAGGGATGGCCTAGGCAAGGAGACTTGGCGTTGGTTGTGTTGTATGCGATGAAGAGCATGCGACGACCTAAGTGTAAAGGATGAGTGCATGAAGTAATGCGTTGGCTAAAGATGGTATGCGCCAAGGGTGAGCCATGTGTGGGAAGAAGTGTGCAGCCAAGGAGAGTCTTGAAATGGTCTTGAGGTAGTGTGGGCACAAGAAGGAGCCAAGAATTAGGACATGGTATGCATTCATGAGAGGCATGCGACCATTGGGCGGAATATGCATCAACGAGGAGTGATTTGGAGAACAAGGTTAAGTTAACAATGTTGGGGATGATGCCCTAAGTCTCGTGTCCTGTAGTTTGTAAACACATTTTGCATGAACACTTATGATGTATAATATATGATATTTACTTCATTTCTTGACTTTGCATATTTGGATGTTTTATTTGCTTTACCACAAACCAATAAACTCAAAATCCCTGGTTGTCTTTATGTAACTTAAGCATGTATGTGATCACATACAAGTGGATAATGTCTTAAGTGATAACCAAAATGTTCTGTAGTATATGGATATACGAGGGAAATCTTATCCTGGTAATGCTACAGATGAGACTCGCTTGGTGGAATAGTTATAAGTGTTGTGACTTGTCACAGATGGTCTGATCCTGATCATTCGCGTAGAGGACATGCGAGTTGGAGCGTCCTATACAAAGAGTTTGTATAAGACCTGACCACGAAGTGTTAACGTCTCGTCATATAACCCAGTTTATGACAGAGACTTCACTTCATTAGGATGACCATAGGTAACATGACCTCAATCTTGAGTGAGTTGGGAACTCCTGCCATTGAGGGCGGTCTTTTGATTTGCATGGGTGCAAGTAGCCAGAGCATCGACTTAAACCTACCACTTTGAGTATTCGTCTGATTCGGAAGCTGGAAACTCAGCTACACAAGATGGAGTTCACTCTTTCCCCAAAAGTAGGGGTAAGTAAATAGATTATTCCCTTAAGGGCTAATTTCGGGGCTTGAACGATGTGACACCACACACCTTCTCATGGCCCGAGAGGTGTTCAGATATAGTTGGACTATGTTGTATTGTTCATTAGAGGAATCAATGGTACTTAAGGAGTAAGATGTAACTACACGGGCAAAACGATAAATTGGCCCAACTGTACTTATGAGCATCTGTGAAGGGTCATCGTACTGATGATTGGTTATATCCGATGGACATAGAAATATATGTGGCAAGAGGAGTTCAGTTGTCAGTCTTTAGTGGAATGCTTAGCAGTTAATGGATGGTGGATATCGTGGCTAAAAAGTTTAGTCAGTTATTCATGTACCGTTGGAGCTTCGAGCCATAGGTCCATAAGGTCCTCTTGGTAACTTAGATACAAGTTGAGAATAAGTTTTTGGGTCAGTTTGAAATGTTCAAATTGACAAGAGGGAGCTCGATTATATATGATATAATTGAACTAGTTAATTATATATGATATAATTGACTTTATGTATGAGATACATTAATTTAGAAGAAATTGGATATAAATATGATTTATATCTAGTGGAGGAAAAATACTATGGTTAATATATGATATGAAACCATAGATTATGAATATAATGTGATTATATTTATTATTTATTAATTAGACAGTTATGGGATAAATGGTTGGCGTCTCTTCTATTTTCATAACTGATGAGTAAGATGAAGAATCGTTTTGAGATACTTAAATAGCTCATGGTGTATTGCGAATCTAGAGGGTCATCGCTTAGTAAATCAGAGCCTATACGATAGTGATGTTTACTAAACGATCGTTTAGCACTCGAGCTTTACTAAACGATCGTATAGACGATCACTTAGCTTTTCCTACACGATCGTATATTTCACCTAAACGATCAAGTATTTTGTCTAAATGATAAACGAGTCTTTCTCTCACTTGTTTGGTCGTTGTATACGATCTCTTTTTCTCCTCCCCTCTACCAAATCTGAACAGAGCCCACTATTTGGATTCTCACTCCGAGAATACTGAGGGTTCCATGTCCTGGTTCATCTCTTTTCTTCATTTGTTCGTGGTAAACGATTGGGTGTTATTGAACGATAGCTTGTCGTTCCAACGAAAGCGAGATTTACTGTGAAGAAAATCTTCAACTGGTATGTTCTCTCGGTTTCTTATTTATTTATCCTTTAAGCATGCCAGTAATTTTTAGGATTGTATCAATTGTAGTGGAAGCAAAGGATCATCTAAGCATTCAAATTCACTAATTTTGGCATAATGTAAAGCATGCTTCTGCAGAAAAATGGGTTTCAAGACATACCTCTTGTAGAACTTCTTCAAGGCTTCTTCTCCAGCTGCAATCTTCTCCATATCTTGTTGTAGACCACCTTAAGATCTTCCCCAATATTCTTTTGGTGTTTTAGATTGAGTTGTGGGACTCAAAACAAGTTTGAATCAAGGGATGAAGGAGAAAAGCTCATTGTTGCAACAAGGTTGAAGAACCTTTCTTCAAACCAGTTTTTCTCTAAAAAAATCTTTTGATTGCATGTCCGATTTTCACTACAATCTTCTTATTATGTTGCAGATCAACATGCAAAGAGAAGAGCTGCATGTGTTGTAACTCATGCTTGGAGAAGACAGGCCAAATGGCTGCTATATGTGTGAGCTAGTTAAGTTATGGATAATGGAAAAAACCATTTTTCCATTTTGTGTTTTTGTTTTCTTATCCATTTTCAATTTTATCCAAAAATCAAATTTTGATTTAAAAAAACTATTTGATTTTAAAAATGAAAATTTAATTAATTTCATAAATTGACTAATTAATAAATAAAACTTAATTAATTTAATATCAAATATTAAATTAATTTTAACACATATTCATCTTTATATATTTAAATCATATTTAAATATATAAATTCTCCTATACCGTTTAATTCTAAAATTAAACATAATTATATCTCATATAATTACTAATTTTCTTAATTCTAATTTGAACGTTTCAAATTAACTTATCATGCTATTCTAGAGCTAGACCATTACGAGCTAGTAGGGGGACCTCGCGGACCTACAGATCATGGGCTCCAACGATCCGAGATTAATTGGCTAAACTCATTAGACCAGATTAATCTCCATTTGTTAACTAATGGGTTATTCCAATAAAGCCCATAATTGCACTCCCCTCACTGTAGATATATTATGTCCACATGATTTAACCATAATCAGAAAGTCGACCCTTCACAGGTTGTTCGTAATAACGGTTGGGTTAAATATCTGTTTTACCCTCGAGATTACGTCTTATTCCTCAAGTCCCTACTAATCCTCTAATGAACAACTGGTTTATGATCCAATCACCAAACCAAACTCTCTCAGCCCAATGAGAGGGTGGGGCCCCTTATTCAAGACTTGGATTCAGTACTTGAGAGAACAACCTCTCTCCTATCCCTAAATCGGGTAGGTGTGAACTCCGTCTTGCACCCTATGTCCCCAACTATCTATCCGGTCTTACCTTTGAAATATGAGTCTTATTGAACCGACACTGTCCAGCTAACCCTCAACTATGCAAATCTAAGGGCAATCCCGAATAAACAAGAGTTCATAGTTAGCTCAGGATCAAGATCGAGTTACCAAGGTCATCTAGGTGAAATAGTCAGTCTTAAACAGTAAACAACGTTATAAAGTAAGAGTGACTTATTTATTGGTTTGGTTCTTATGCAAACTCGTTGTATAGAATGCCCCCACTCCTCATGTCATAATATGTACGAATTATGATCACATCGTATGTAGCACATTACAACTCTTTGTAACAACTACAGAGTAGGCCGCATCCAATGGTGTTACCAGAATAAGGTACCCAAACTCATGTACCATAGATCATTTTGACTATTTACTTGAACCCGATCCACTCTTATATCTCCATATAAAGTTCAAGTACTCATATAATAGTCATGGGTCTTAGTTTATTGGATTTAGACTTTCATACAATTTATACGATCAATAACAAGTATAATAGAAAATGTTTATCATTTTACAAACTGCGAGTTTTTAGGACATAAAACCCAACAATACTCCCACTTGGACTAAAACTCTAGTGGATCAATATATACAAATATATACAATGTTGAGTTTACATGGAGAGAATAAATTGTACAAATACAATAAACTAATGCATTACAATACCCATCAATTCTCCCACTTGCACTAGTGATATAAAACTCGTAGACCTAGTCCTACTAGGTGACCCTCGAACACTTTAGCCGAGAGGGCCTTCGTAAATGGATCAGCTAAGTTGTCTTGGGAAGCAATTTAAGTGACAATGACATCTCCTCTATGTACAATCTCCCTGATGAGATGGTTCCTTTGAATTTGAAACTGCTCCACTGTTATCACAATAGAGAGAGACAGATGGGTGCATTTTAAGAACTACTTCCAGATCTGTTAGGAACTTTCTGAGCCATACTGCTTCTTTTGCTCCTTCACTTGCAGCTACATACCCAACTTCCATTATGAAGTCCGCAATACAACTTTTCTTGATGCTCCTCCACACAACTGCTCCTCCGTTCAGAGTGAATACTGACCCCGAAGTTAATTTTCTCGAATCAATATTAGTCTGAAAGTCAGAATCAGTGTATCCAGTAAGGATCAGATCCTTAGGACCATACACGAGTATATAATCTCTCGTTCTTCGAAGATACTTAAGAATGTTTTTAACAGCAGTCCAATGGTCATGATCAAGATTGGACTGAAATCTGCTGACAATTCCTACGGCATAGCATATGTCGGGACGAGTACACAACATTGCATACATCAAACTCCCAACTGCAAATGCATATGGAATTCGATTCATCTCCTCAACCTCTTAAGTGTCTTAGGACTCTGCTCCTTAGACAAGTAAATTCCATGCCTGAAAAGTAAAGATCATTTCTTGGAATTTTGCATTTTATACCTAGACAACATATTGTCTATATAAAATGCTTGAGATAATGCCAATGTTCTGTTCTTGTGATTACGAACTATTTGGATTCCAAAAACATAATGTGCTTCTCCCAAATCTTTCATTTGGAATTGTAAAGCCGACCATCTTTTAACGTCAGCTAGATATTCTACCTCATTCCCAATGAGTAGAATATCATCAACATACAACGCCAGAAAAGCGATAATTTTATTGACGATTTTCTTGTAGACATAGGGTTCGTCAATATTTTGTTCAAAACCATAAGATTTGATCGCAGCGACAAATCTCATATTCCAGGATCTAGAAGCTTGTTTTAATCCATAAATGGATCGATTAAGCTTGCAAACTTTTTGCTCTTAACCTTGCTGTATAAACCCTTATGGTTGAGACGTATAGATACTCTCTTCAAGATAGCCATTCAGAAAAGCTCTCTTGACATCCATTTTCCATATTTCATAATCATAAAATGTGGCTATGGACAAAAGTATTCTAATAGGCTTTATCATAGCAACTAGAGAAAAGGTTTCTTTAAAATCTATCCTCTCTCTTTGGGTAAACCCTTTTGCCACAAGTCTAGCTTTGTAGGTCTGTACCTTACTAGCTTGGTCTCGTTTTCTCTTGTAGATCCACTGGTAACCGATGGGTTTTACCCCTTCCGGTTGATCTACAAGATCTCATACATAATTGAAACACATAGATTCCATTTCAAGGTCCATGGCTTTAATCCATTGGTCTTTGTCCACATCATTTATTGCTTGATTAAAAGACAATGGATCCTCTAAACCATCATCTGGTATGATGACTTGAGTTTCAGTTAACCCATGTACCGGTCAGGCTTTTGCAAAACCTTCCCACTACGACGAGGCATTCTCAACTCTTGAGAAGGATGTGAAGTATCAGTTTCATCAACAACTCTTGTTGACGGACATGCTCTATCAAAAACTCTTGTTGATACGTTTGTTGTTTCTCTAGACATTTCTTCTATTACTAGCTTACTGTGAGGTTGATAGTTCTTTATATAATCTTCCTCCAGGAAGATTGCATTTGTCAATACAAAAACTCTATCTTCTTGAGGATCATAAAAGAGACCACCTTTTGTTTCTTTTGGGTAGCCTACAAATAAGCATACTTTTGAACGATATTCCAGTTTTTTAGGATTCTGCACCAACACATGTGCTGGACAACCCCAAATCCTGAAGTGATGTAAATTTCCTTTACGTCCCATCTAGAGCTCGTAAAGCGTTTCAGAAACGATTTTCGAGGGAACTATGTTCAAAATATACACCATAGTCTCAACTGCGTGTCCCCAAAAAGAATTTGGTAATTGAGCGTAACTCATCATGGAACAAACCATGTCCAACAAGGTTCTATTTCTCCTCTCTGCCATATCGTTCTGCTGGGGTGTGGCAGGGGCTGTGAGTTGAGACTGAATTCCATGTTCTATCAAATAATTTTGGAATTTTGTGTCCATATACTCATCACCTCGATCCGATCGAAGTGTTTTAATATTTTTACCTAATTGGTTCTGAACCTTAGCCTTATACTATCTGAACTTTTCAAAAATTTCAGACTTTTGGTGCATTAGGTAAATATGCCCATACCTTAAATAATCATCTATAAAACTGATGAAATATTCAAAGTTTCCTTTTGCTCTAACATTTAGATGCCCACAAAGGTTTGAATGAATCAACTCTAGGGGTTCCTTGGCTCTAAGACCTTTTCCATAAAAAGATCTTTATGTCATTTTACCCTCAAGATAAGACTCACAACATGGTGGTAATGAACTATCTTCCAACCTATTTAGATGGTCGTTCTTAACCAATCTCTCAATCCTGTTGAGATTTATGTGATCCAGTCTTAAGTGCCAAAGATAGGCATTTGGAGAAATCTTCCTCTTCTTATGAGTCCAACAGTTTTAAACATCTCTATGTTCAAAACAGCTTGACCTTTTGTTGGTTTAAACATGTATAAGTTATTTTCTAATTTTGCAAGAGCAAATCTGTTTATTTCTAATTTTGATGAAAACACTTCACCATTTTCGAAATAAATTTTGTTCTAGGCAAACAGGAGACACAAAATTAGATTCCTTTTCATTAGGAAGGTGAAAATATAATATAACATTTTTCAAATAAATGTACTTATCTCCTATAAATAACTTCATATCTTCCACTGCTTTGGCTGAAACAATCTCCCTAAGTCCTACCTTTAAAGATTGTTTTCACCTTCTTCCAACTATCTCCAGGACTTCTTCCTGTGAGATAGTACATTACATGAATTAGCGAACACACTGAAATCAATTACCAGATTTTATCGTTCCACTAACAATCGCTTCGATAACAAGAATCATATTTATTTGTGTGTTTTCGAAATTTAGCATTCTCATTTACATAATTCATAATTTCAGATGAGTTGGGAGATAGAGGACAATCCTCTGTTAAAACTCTTTTGGTATAATCAACCGCTAGTAATTTGTTTGTTGATTTGATTTTACTGTTATGTACATCGGAAGCGAGTATTCTATAATTCGACATGCTGATAAAATTCAAACAAATTCTAATTAGCAAATTATAACTAAATCCAAAGTCAATTTTTAACAAAAAGTAATAATGTACCCATAACCATTATTTATTTGCAACGATATTTTATTGAGTCAGAATATGTGCTACCGTGGGGCAGTCAGATACTCCTTCACTAAAACAAACAATTTTGATCAAACGCTATCCACAGAATAACTTTTATTCCTATTGTATCCGGAATAACTCTTATTCCTATAGTCGTTTAGTTATCGTTTTCGGTCAAGATCTTTACTAACAACTTAGTAAGTCTTGTAAGTGTGACCCGCCATTTTCAGATCCTATAGGACGGTTTGAATTTGCCTCCGAAATAGAAGACAACATCCAAGACGGAAATATAAGACTCTATTCATTTTACTGAAGCCTGGGTTGTTCTGAATCCTATGTTATAACCCTTTGTGGGGATAGCCATCGCTAAACGACTAGCAAAGGGCCGCTTAAAGCTAACCAACAGGCGCGACATAGGAATCTCACAGTTCAGACTAATGGAGGAGACCGCAGGATATATTGACATATATCCTTTACCCACTTACTATGAACTACTTCCTCCGTTTACCTTGATATTGACTCATACAAAACACTTTCCGTAGGGAGGTCACTCCCAGGGTGACACGAAGTGTCATATGAATCTCATGATGTAAACTATATGGAGACGTGTCAGTTGAAATCTATTTATCGTATAATAGACTTATATTTGAACAACTTCCTCTTATTCACCGAAATCTAAATTTAAGCTAAAAAATACTCTCCATAGGGAGGTCACTCTCAGGGTGACACGAAGTACCGCTTAAATCTGGATTGTGAACTCTTAGAGATGTGAGAGCTAAAAATAACGTATCGTATATGTTATTAATCTCCCACTGAAGTTTTTTAATAACTATATCATATAGAAGTTATTAAACTTCCACTGAAGTGTTCTATTTGGGTATATTTATACTTAGGTTCTTTTCGGCTAATAAAACAACCCTAAGTCTATGTGGTTTATCCAAGTCTAACTCTTATAATTGGATTTTAGCCTATGATGTCTAGGTGATAAACCATTTTATTACTTCACATCACTCACGTATGCTCATAAAACCAGTTACCAACGTTCAATAATTCGGCCATAATCCCCAGGTAGGAGGTGTTCCATAAATTGTCAACTTAAGTACCCCCAGCCTTAGACAGGATTATATACCGATTGAGTTTGTAACCTAGATTTTATAAGTTTTAACAATTAAAACAGGTGGTCAACCTACGTGAGCATGCAGCTGTTGTTTATGGATTTTAAATGTCTATCCCAATTTTATAACAACTTATAAAACTTTAGACATGTTAAACATCCACAACATACACGAGACATTCAAATTTAATATAACATTTATATTAAATACAAGAAACCCTAACATGCATATTAT